>NW_028296649.1:682792-1024189 GCF_055471065.1 Atractosteus spatula
CCGAAATAAACGCGTTTTCTCAGCCCTTAGAATCGCAGTGTAACTGCCTGGCTCAGAAGAGCACACTGAGTCAGCCCTTAACCCCAGTGCTCAGAAATTGTCAAAACGTGTTTTTCAGCAGAAATAAACACGTTTTGGCAACTTTGGTCATCACCATGTAACTTATAGGGCAGAAACAGCACAGTTTTCAAAACGTGTTTTTCAGCCCGAAATAAACGCGTTTTCTCAGCCCTTAGAATCGCAGTGTAACTGCCTGGCTCAGAAGAGCACACTGAGTCAGCCCTTAACCCCAGTGCTCAGAAATTGTCAAAACGTGTTTTTCAGCAGAAATAAACACGTTTTGGCAACTTTGGTCATCACCATGTAACTTATAGGGCAGAAACAGCACACTTTTCAAAACGTGTTTTTCAGCCCGAAATAAACGCGTTTTGTCAGCCCTTGGAATCACAGTGTAACTGCCTAGCTCAGAAGAGCCCACTGAGGCAGCCCTTAACCCCAGTGCTCAGAAATTGTCAAAACGTGTTTTTCAGCAGAAATAAACACGTTTTGGCAACTTTGGTCACCACCATGTAACTTATAGGGCAGAAACAGCACAGTTTTCAAAACGTGTTTTTCAGCCCGAAATAAACGCGTTTTCTCAGCCCTTAGAATCGCAGTGTAACTGCCTGGCTCAGAAGAGCACACTGAGTCAGCCCTTAACCCCAGTGCTCAGAAATTGTCAAAACGTGTTTTTCAGCAGAAATAAACACGTTTTGGCAACTTTGGTCATCACCATGTAACTTTTAGGGCAGAAACAGCACACTTTTCAAAACGTGTTTTTCAGCACGAAATAAACGCGTTTTGTCAGCCCTTGGAATCACAGTGTAACTGCCTAGCTCAGAAGAGCCCACTGAGGCAGCCCTTAACCCCAGTGTGCAGAAATTGTCAAAACGTGTTTTTCAGCAGAAATAAACACGTTTTGGCAACTTTGGTCACCACCATGTAACTTATAAGGCAGAAACAGCACAGTTTTCAAAACGTGTTTTTCAGCCCGAAATAAACGCGTTTTCTCAGCCCTTAGAATCGCAGTGTAACTGCCTGTCTCAGAAGAGCACACTGAGTCAGCCCTTAACCCCAGTGCTCAGAAATTGTCAAAACGTGTTTTTCAGCAGAAATAAACACGTTTTGGCAACTTTGGTCATCACCATGTAACTTATAGGGCAGAAACAGCACAGTTTTCAAAACGTGTTTTTCAGCCCGAAATAAACGCGTTTTGTCAGCCCTTCGAATCACAGTGTAACTGCCTAGCTCAGAAGAGCCCACTGAGGCAGCCCTTAACCCCAGTGTGCAGAAATTGTCAAAACGTGTTTTTCAGCAGAAATAAACACGTTTTGGCAACTTTGGTCATCACCATGTAACTTATAGGGCAGAAACAGCACACTTTTCAAAACGTGTTTTTCAGCCCGAAATAAACGCGTTTTGTCAGCCCTTGGAATCACAGTGTAACTGCCTAGCTCAGAAGAGTCCACTAAGGCAGCCCTTAACCCCAGTGCTCAGAAATTGTCAAAACGTGTTTTCCAGCAGAAATAAACACGTTTTGGCAACTTTGGTCATCACCATGTAACTTATAGGGCAGAAACAGCACAGTTTTCAAAACGTGTTTTTCAGCCGGAAATAAACGTGTTTTGTCAGCCCTTGGAATCACAGTGTAACTGCCTAGCTCAGAAGAGCCCACTGAGGCAGCCCTTAACCCCAGTGTGCAGAAATTGTCAAAACGTGTTTTTCAGCAGAAATAAACACGTTTTGGCAACTTTGGTCATCACCATGTAACTTATAGGGCAGAAACAGCACAGTTTTCAAAACGTGTTTTTCAGCCCGAAATAAACGCGTTTTCTCAGCCCTTAGAATCGCAGTGTAACTGCCTGGCTCAGAAGAGCACACTGAGTCAGCCCTTAACCCCAGTGCTCAGAAATTGTCAAAACGTGTTTTTCAGCAGAAATAAACACGTTTTGGCAACTTTGGTCATCACCATGTAACTTATAGGGCAGAAACAGCACAGTTTTCAAAACGTGTTTTTCAGCCCGAAATAAACGCGTTTTCTCAGCCCTTAGAATCGCAGTGTAACTGCCTGGCTCAGAAGAGCACACTGAGTCAGCCCTTAACCCCAGTGCTCAGAAATTGTCAAAACGTGTTTTTCAGCAGAAATAAACGCGTTTTCTCAGCCCTTAGAATCGCAGTGTAACTGCCTGTCTCAGAAGAGCACACTGAGTCAGCCCTTAACCCCAGTGCTCAGAAATTGTCAAAACGTGTTTTTCAGCAGAAATAAACACGTTTTGGCAACTTTGGTCATCACCATGTAACTTATAGGGCAGAAACAGCACACTTTTCAAAACGTGTTTTTCAGCCCGAAATAAATGCGTTTTGTCAGCCCTTGGAATCACAGTGTAACTGCCTAGCTCAGAAGAGCCCACTGAGGCAGCCCTTAACCCCAGTGTGCAGAAATTGTCAAAACGTGTTTTTCAGCAGAAATAAACACGTTTTGGCAACTTTGGTCATCACCATGTAACTTATAGGGCAGAAACCGCACACTTTTCAAAACGTGTTTTTCAGCCCGAAATAAACGCGTTTTGTCAGCCCTTGGAATCACAGAGTAACTGCCTAGCTCAGAAGAGCACACTGAGGCAGCCCTTAACCCCAGTGCTCAGAAATTGTCAAAACGTGTTTTTCAGCAGAAATAAACACGTTTTGGCAACTTTGGTCATCACCATGTAACTTATAGGGCAGAAACAGCACAGTTTTCAAAACGTGTTTTTCAGCCCGAAATAAACGCGTTTTGTCAGCCCTTGGAATCACAGTGTAACTGCCTAGCTCAGAAGAGCCCACTGAGGCAGCCCTTAACCCCAGTGTGCAGAAATTGTCAAAACGTGTTTTTTAGCAGAAATAAACACGTTTTGGCAACTTTGGTCATCACCATGTAACTTATAGGGCAGAAACAGCACACTTTTCAAAACGTGTTTTTCAGCCCGAAATAAACGCGTTTTCTCAGCCCTTAGAATCGCAGTGTAACTGCCTGTCCCAGAAGAGCACACAGAGTCAGCCCTTAACCCCAGTGCTCAGAAATTGTCAAAACGTGTTTTTCAGCAGAAATAAACACGTTTTGGCAACTTTGGTCATCACCATGTAACTTATAGGGCAGAAACAGCACACTTTTCAAAACGTGTTTTTCAGCCCGAAATAAACGCGTTTTGTCAGCCCTTGGAATCACAGTGTAACTGCCTAGCTCAGAAGAGCCCACTGAGGCAGCCCTTAACCCCAGTGCTCAGAAATTGTCAAAACGTGTTTTCCAGCAGAAATAAACACGTTTTGGCAACTTTGGTCACCACCATGTAACTTATAGGGCAGAAACAGCACAGTTTTCAAAACGTGTTTTTCAGCCCGAAATAAACGCGTTTTCTCAGCCCTTAGAATCGCAGTGTAACTGCCTGTCTCAGAAGAGCACACTGAGTCAGCCCTTAACCCCAGTGCTCAGAAATTGTCAAAACGTGTTTTTCAGCAGAAATAAACACGTTTTGGCAACTTTGGTCATCACCATGTAACTTATAGGGCAGAAACAGCACAGTTTTCAAAACGTGTTTTTCAGCCCGAAATAAACGCGTTTTGTCAGCCCTTCGAATCACAGTGTAACTGCCTAGCTCAGAAGAGCCCACTGAGGCAGCCCTTAACCCCAGTGTGCAGAAATTGTCAAAACGTGTTTTTCAGCAGAAATAAACACGTTTTGGCAACTTTGGTCATCACCATGTAACTTATAGGGCAGAAACAGCACACTTTTCAAAACGTGTTTTTCAGCCCGAAATAAACGCGTTTTGTCAGCCCTTGGAATCACAGTGTAACTGCCTAGCTCAGAAGAGTCCACTAAGGCAGCCCTTAACCCCAGTGCTCAGAAATTGTCAAAACGTGTTTTCCAGCAGAAATAAACACGTTTTGGCAACTTTGGTCACCACCATGTAACTTATAGGGCAGAAACAGCACAGTTTTCAAAACGTGTTTTTCAGCCGGAAATAAACGTGTTTTGTCAGCCCTTGGAATCACAGTGTAACTGCCTAGCTCAGAAGAGCCCACTGAGGCAGCCCTTAACCCCAGTGTGCAGAAATTGTCAAAACGTGTTTTTCAGCAGAAATAAACACGTTTTGGCAACTTTGGTCATCACCATGTAACTTATAGGGCAGAAACAGCACACTTTTCAAAACGTGTTTTTCAGCCCGAAATAAACGCGTTTTGTCAGCCCTTGGAATCACAGAGTAACTGCCTAGCTCAGAAGAGCCCACTGAGGCAGCCCTTAACCCCAGTGCTCAGAAATTGTCAAAACGTGTTTTTCAGCAGAAATAAACACGTTTTGGCAACTTTGGTCATCACCATGTAACTTATAGGGCAGAAACAGCACAGTTTTCAAAACGTGTTTTTCAGCCCGAAATAAACGCGTTTTCTCAGCCCTTAGAATCGCAGTGTAACTGCCTGGCTCAGAAGAGCACACTGAGTCAGCCCTTAACCCCAGTGCTCAGAAATTGTCAAAACGTGTTTTTCAGCAGAAATAAACACGTTTTGGCAACTTTGGTCATCACCATGTAACTTATAGGGCAGAAACAGCACAGTTTTCAAAACGTGTTTTTCAGCCCGAAATAAACGCGTTTTCTCAGCCCTTAGAATCGCAGTGTAACTGCCTGGCTCAGAAGAGCACACTGAGTCAGCCCTTAACCCCAGTGCTCAGAAATTGTCAAAACGTGTTTTTCAGCAGAAATAAACACGTTTTGGCAACTTTGGTCATCACCATGTAACTTATAGGGCAGAAACAGCACACTTTTCAAAACGTGTTTTTCAGCCCGAAATAAACGCGTTTTGTCAGCCCTTGGAATCACAGTGTAACTGCCTAGCTCAGAAGAGCCCACTGAGGCAGCCCTTAACCCCAGTGCTCAGAAATTGTCAAAACGTGTTTTTCAGCAGAAATAAACACGTTTTGGCAACTTTGGTCACCACCATGTAACTTATAGGGCAGAAACAGCACAGTTTTCAAAACGTGTTTTTCAGCCCGAAATAAACGCGTTTTCTCAGCCCTTAGAATCGCAGTGTAACTGCCTGGCTCAGAAGAGCACACTGAGTCAGCCCTTAACCCCAGTGCTCAGAAATTGTCAAAACGTGTTTTTCAGCAGAAATAAACACGTTTTGGCAACTTTGGTCATCACCATGTAACTTTTAGGGCAGAAACAGCACACTTTTCAAAACGTGTTTTTCAGCACGAAATAAACGCGTTTTGTCAGCCCTTGGAATCACAGTGTAACTGCCTAGCTCAGAAGAGCCCACTGAGGCAGCCCTTAACCCCAGTGTGCAGAAATTGTCAAAACGTGTTTTTCAGCAGAAATAAACACGTTTTGGCAACTTTGGTCACCACCATGTAACTTATAAGGCAGAAACAGCACAGTTTTCAAAACGTGTTTTTCAGCCCGAAATAAACGCGTTTTCTCAGCCCTTAGAATCGCAGTGTAACTGCCTGTCTCAGAAGAGCACACTGAGTCAGCCCTTAACCCCAGTGCTCAGAAATTGTCAAAACGTGTTTTTCAGCAGAAATAAACACGTTTTGGCAACTTTGGTCATCACCATGTAACTTATAGGGCAGAAACAGCACACTTTTCAAAACGTGTTTTTCAGCCCGAAATAAACGCGTTTTGTCAGCCCTTGGAATCACAGTGTAACTGCCTAGCTCAGAAGAGCCCACTGAGGCAGCCCTTAACCCCAGTGCTCAGAAATTGTCAAAACGTGTTTTTCAGCAGAAATAAACACGTTTTGGCAACTTTGGTCATCACCATGTAACTTATAGGGCAGAAACAGCACACTTTTCAAAACGTGTTTTTCAGCCCGAAATAAACGCGTTTTCTCAGCCCTTAGAATCGCAGTGTAACTGCCTGTCCCAGAAGAGCACACAGAGTCAGCCCTTAACCCCAGTGCTCAGAAATTGTCAAAACGTGTTTTTCAGCAGAAATAAACACGTTTTGGCAACTTTGGTCATCACCATGTAACTTATAGGGCAGAAACAGCACACTTTTCAAAACGTGTTTTTCAGCCCGAAATAAACGCGTTTTGTCAGCCCTTGGAATCACAGTGTAACTGCCTAGCTCAGAAGAGCCCACTGAGGCAGCCCTTAACCCCAGTGCTCAGAAATTGTCAAAACGTGTTTTCCAGCAGAAATAAACACGTTTTGGCAACTTTGGTCACCACCATGTAACTTATAGGGCAGAAACAGCACAGTTTTCAAAACGTGTTTTTCAGCCCGAAATAAACGCGTTTTCTCAGCCCTTAGAATCGCAGTGTAACTGCCTGTCTCAGAAGAGCACACTGAGTCAGCCCTTAACCCCAGTGTGCAGAAATTGTCAAAACGTGTTTTTCAGCAGAAATAAACACGTTTTGGCAACTTTGGTCATCACCATGTAACTTATAGGGCAGAAACAGCACACTTTTCAAAACGTGTTTTTCAGCCCGAAATAAACGCGTTTTGTCAGCCCTTGGAATCACAGAGTAACTGCCTAGCTCAGAAGAGCCCACTGAGGCAGCCCTTAACCCCAGTGCTCAGAAATTGTCAAAACGTGTTTTTCAGCAGAAATAAACACGTTTTGGCAACTTTGGTCATCACCATGTAACTTATAGGGCAGAAACAGCACAGTTTTCAAAACGTGTTTTTCAGCCCGAAATAAACGCGTTTTCTCAGCCCTTAGAATCGCAGTGTAACTGCCTGGCTCAGAAGAGCACACCGAGTCAGCCCTTAACCCCAGTGCTCAGAAATTGTCAAAACGTGTTTTTCAGCAGAAATAAACACGTTTTGGCAACTTTGGTCATCACCATGTAACTTATAGGGCAGAAACAGCACAGTTTTCAAAACGTGTTTTTCAGCCCGAAATAAACGCGTTTTCTCAGCCCTTAGAATCGCAGTGTAACTGCCTGGCTCAGAAGAGCACACTGAGTCAGCCCTTAACCCCAGTGCTCAGAAATTGTCAAAACGTGTTTTTCAGCAGAAATAAACACGTTTTGGCAACTTTGGTCATCACCATGTAACTTATAGGGCAGAAACAGCACACTTTTCAAAACGTGTTTTTCAGCCCGAAATAAACGCGTTTTGTCAGCCCTTGGAATCACAGTGTAACTGCCTAGCTCAGAAGAGCCCACTGAGGCAGCCCTTAACCCCAGTGCTCAGAAATTGTCAAAACGTGTTTTTCAGCAGAAATAAACACGTTTTGGCAACTTTGGTCACCACCATGTAACTTATAGGGCAGAAACAGCACAGTTTTCAAAACGTGTTTTTCAGCCCGAAATAAACGCGTTTTCTCAGCCCTTAGAATCGCAGTGTAACTGCCTGGCTCAGAAGAGCACACTGAGTCAGCCCTTAACCCCAGTGCTCAGAAATTGTCAAAACGTGTTTTTCAGCAGAAATAAACACGTTTTGGCAACTTTGGTCATCACCATGTAACTTTTAGGGCAGAAACAGCACACTTTTCAAAACGTGTTTTTCAGCACGAAATAAACGCGTTTTGTCAGCCCTTGGAATCACAGTGTAACTGCCTAGCTCAGAAGAGCCCACTGAGGCAGCCCTTAACCCCAGTGTGCAGAAATTGTCAAAACGAGTTTTTCAGCAGAAATAAACACGTTTTGGCAACTTTGGTCACCACCATGTAACTTATAGGGCAGAAACAGCACAGTTTTCAAAACGTGTTTTTCAGCCCGAAATAAACGCGTTTTCTCAGCCCTTAGAATCGCAGTGTAACTGCCTGTCTCAGAAGAGCACACTGAGTCAGCCCTTAACCCCAGTGCTCAGAAATTGTCAAAACGTGTTTTTCAGCAGAAATAAACACGTTTTGGCAACTTTGGTCATCACCATGTAACTTATAGGGCAGAAACAGCACACTTTTCAAAACGTGTTTTTCAGCCCGAAATAAACGCGTTTTGTCAGCCCTTGGAATCACAGTGTAACTGCCTAGCTCAGAAGAGCCCACTGAGGCAGCCCTTAACCCCAGTGTGCAGAAATTGTCAAAACGTGTTTTTCAGCAGAAATAAACACGTTTTGGCAACTTTGGTCATCACCATGTAACTTATAGGGCAGAAACAGCACACTTTTCAAAACGTGTTTTTCAGCCCGAAATAAACGCGTTTTGTCAGCCTTGGAATCACAGTGTAACTGCCTAGCTCAGAAGAGCCCACTGAGGCAGCCCTTAACCCCAGTGTGCAGAAATTGTGAAAACGTGTTTTTCAGCAGAAATAAACACGTTTTGGCAACTTTGGTCATCACCATGTAACTTATAGGGCAGAAACCGCACACTTTTCAAAACGTGTTTTTCAGCCCGAAATAAACGCGTTTTGTCAGCCCTTGGAATCACAGAGTAACTGCCTAGCTCAGAAGAGCACACTGAGGCAGCCCTTAACCCCAGTGCTCAGAAATTGTCAAAACGTGTTTTTCAGCAGAAATAAACACGTTTTGGCAACTTTGGTCATCACCATGTAACTTATAGGGCAGAAACAGCACAGTTTTCAAAACGTGTTTTTCAGCCCGAAATAAACGCGTTTTGTCAGCCCTTGGAATCACAGTGTAACTGCCTAGCTCAGAAGAGCCCACTGAGGCAGCCCTTAACCCCAGTGTGCAGAAATTGTCAAAACGTGTTTTTCAGCAGAAATAAACACGTTATGGCAACTTTGGTCATCACCATGTAACTTATTGGGCAGAAACAGCACACTTTTCAAAACGTGTTTTTCAGCCCGAAATAAACGCGTTTTGTCAGCCCTTGGAATCACAGTGTAACTGCCTAGCTCAGAAGAGCCCACTGAGGCAGCCCTTAACCCCAGTGCTCAGAAATTGTCAAAACGTGTTTTTCAGCAGAAATAAACACGTTTTGGCAACTTTGGTCACCACCATGTAACTTATAGGGCAGAAACAGCACAGTTTTCAAAACGTGTTTTTCAGCCCGAAATAAACGCGTTTTCTCAGCCCTTAGAATCGCAGTGTAACTGCCTGGCTCAGAAGAGCACACTGAGTCAGCCCTTAACCCCAGTGCTCAGAAATTGTCAAAACGTGTTTTTCAGCAGAAATAAACACGTTTTGGCAACTTTGGTCATCACCATGTAACTTATAGGGCAGAAACAGCACACTTTTCAAAACGTGTTTTTCAGCCCGAAATAAACGCGTTTTGTCAGCCCTTGGAATCACAGTGTAACTGCCTAGCTCAGAAGAGCCCACTGAGGCAGCCCTTAACCCCAGTGTGCAGAAATTGTCAAAACGTGTTTTTCAGCAGAAATAAACACGTTTTGGCAACTTTGGTCACCACCATGTAACTTATAGGGCAGAAACAGCACAGTTTTCAAAACGTGTTTTTCAGCCCGAAATAAACGCGTTTTGTCAGCCCTTGGAATCACAGTGTAACTGCCTAGCTCAGAAGAGCCCACTGAGGCAGCCCTTAACCCCAGTATGCAGAAATTGTCAAAACGTGTTTTTCAGCAGAAATAAACACGTTTTGGCAACTTTGGTCATCACCATGTAACTTATAGGGCAGAAACAGCACACTTTTCAAAACGTGTTTTTCAGCCCGAAATAAACGCGTTTTGTCAGCCCTTGGAATCACAGTGTAACTGCCTAGCTCAGAAGAGCCCACTGAGGCAGCCCTTAACCCCAGTGCTCAGAAATTGTCAAAACGTGTTTTCCAGCAGAAATAAACACGTTTTGGCAACTTTGGTCACCACCATGTAACTTATAGGGCAGAAACAGCACAGTTTTCAAAACGTGTTTTTCAGCCCGAAATAAACGCGTTTTCTCAGCCCTTAGAATCGCAGTGTAACTGCCTGGCTCAGAAGAGCACACTGAGTCAGCCCTTAACCCCAGTGCTCAGAAATTGTCAAAACGTGTTTTTCAGCAGAAATAAACACGTTTTGGCAACTTTGGTCATCACCATGTAACTTATAGGGCAGAAACAGCACACTTTTCAAAACGTGTTTTTCAGCCCGAAATAAACGCGTTTTGTCAGCCCTTGGAATCACAGTGTAACTGCCTAGCTCAGAAGAGCCCACTGAGGCAGCCCTTAACCCCAGTGTGCAGAAATTGTCAAAACGTGTTTTTCAGCAGAAATAAACACGTTTTGGCAACTTTGGTCATCACCATGTAACTTATAGGGCAGAAACAGCACACTTTTCAAAACGTGTTTTTCAGCCCGAAATAAACGCGTTTTGTCAGCCCTTGGAATCACAGAGTAACTGCCTAGCTCAGAAGAGCCCACTGAGGCAGCCCTTAACCCCAGTGCTCAGAAATTGTCAAAACGTGTTTTTCAGCAGAAATAAACACGTTTTGGCAACTTTGGTCATCACCATGTAACTTATAGGGCAGAAACAGCACAGTTTTCAAAACGTGTTTTTCAGCCCGAAATAAACGCGTTTTCTCAGCCCTTAGAATCGCAGTGTAACTGCCTGGCTCAGAAGAGCACACTGAGTCAGCCCTTAACCCCAGTGCTCAGAAATTGTCAAAACGTGTTTTTCAGCAGAAATAAACACGTTTTGGCAACTTTGGTCATCACCATGTAACTTTTAGGGCAGAAACAGCACACTTTTCAAAACGTGTTTTTCAGCACGAAATAAACGCGTTTTGTCAGCCCTTGGAATCACAGTGTAACTGCCTAGCTCAGAAGAGCCCACTGAGGCAGCCCTTAACCCCAGTGTGCAGAAATTGTCAAAACGTGTTTTTCAGCAGAAATAAACACGTTTTGGCAACTTTGGTCACCACCATGTAACTTATAGGGCAGAAACAGCACAGTTTTCAAAACGTGTTTTTCAGCCCGAAATATACGCGTTTTCTCAGCCCTTAGAATCGCAGTGTAACTGCCTGTCTCAGAAGAGCACACTGAGTCAGCCCTTAACCCCAGTGCTCAGAAATTGTCAAAACGTGTTTTTCAGCAGAAATAAACACGTTTTGGCAACTTTGGTCATCACCATGTAACTTATAGGGCAGAAACAGCACACTTTTCAAAACGTGTTTTTCAGCCCGAAATAAACGCGTTTTGTCAGCCCTTGGAATCACAGTGTAACTGCCTAGCTCAGAAGAGCCCACTGAGGCAGCCCTTAACCCCAGTGTGCAGAAATTGTCAAAACGTGTTTTTCAGCAGAAATAAACACGTTTTGGCAACTTTGGTCATCACCATGTAACTTATAGGGCAGAAACAGCACACTTTTCAAAACGTGTTTTTCAGCCCGAAATAAACGCGTTTTGTCAGCCTTGGAATCAGAGTGTAACTGCCTAGCTCAGAAGAGCCCACTGAGGCAGCCCTTAACCCCAGTGTGCAGAAATTGTCAAAACGTGTTTTTCAGCAGAAATAAACACGTTTTGGCAACTTTGGTCATCACCATGTAACTTATAGGGCAGAAACCGCACACTTTTCAAAACGTGTTTTTCAGCCCGAAATAAACGCGTTTTGTCAGCCCTTGGAATCACAGAGTAACTGCCTAGCTCAGAAGAGCCCACTGAGGCAGCCCTTAACCCCAGTGCTCAGAAATTGTCAAAACGTGTTTTTCAGCAGAAATAAACACGTTTTGGCAACGTTGGTCATCACCATGTAACTTATAGGGCAGAAACAGCACAGTTTTCAAAACGTGTTTTTCAGCCCGAAATAAACGCGTTTTCTCAGCCCTTAGAATCGCAGTGTAACTGCCTGGCTCAGAAGAGCACACTGAGTCAGCCCTTAACCCCAGTGCTCAGAAATTGTCAAAACGTGTTTTTCAGCAGAAATAAACACGTTTTGGCAACTTTGGTCATCACCATGTAACTTATAGGGCAGAAACAGCACAGTTTTCAAAACGTGTTTTTCAGCCCGAAATAAACGCGTTTTCTCAGCCCTTAGAATCGCAGTGTAACTGCCTGGCTCAGAAGAGCACACTGAGTCAGCCCTTAACCCCAGTGCTCAGAAATTGTCAAAACGTGTTTTTCAGCAGAAATAAACACGTTTTGGCAACTTTGGTCATCACCATGTAACTTATAGGGCAGAAACAGCACACTTTTCAAAACGTGTTTTTCAGCCCGAAATAAACGCGTTTTGTCAGCCCTTGGAATCACAGTGTAACTGCCTAGCTCAGAAGAGCCCACTGAGGCAGCCCTTAACCCCAGTGCTCAGAAATTGTCAAAACGTGTTTTTCAGCAGAAATAAACACGTTTTGGCAACTTTGGTCACCACCATGTAACTTATAGGGCAGAAACAGCACAGTTTTCAAAACGTGTTTTTCAGCCCGAAATAAACGCGTTTTCTCAGCCCTTAGAATCGCAGTGTAACTGCCTGGCTCAGAAGAGCACACTGAGTCAGCCCTTAACCCCAGTGCTCAGAAATTGTCAAAACGTGTTTTTCAGCAGAAATAAACACGTTTTGGCAACTTTGGTCATCACCATGTAACTTTTAGGGCAGAAACAGCACACTTTTCAAAACGTGTTTTTCAGCACGAAATAAACGCGTTTTGTCAGCCCTTGGAATCACAGTGTAACTGCCTAGCTCAGAAGAGCCCACTGAGGCAGCCCTTAACCCCAGTGTGCAGAAATTGTCAAAACGTGTTTTTCAGCAGAAATAAACACGTTTTGGCAACTTTGGTCACCACCATGTAACTTATAAGGCAGAAACAGCACAGTTTTCAAAACGTGTTTTTCAGCCCGAAATAAACGCGTTTTCTCAGCCCTTAGAATCGCAGTGTAACTGCCTGTCTCAGAAGAGCACACTGAGTCAGCCCTTAACCCCAGTGCTCAGAAATTGTCAAAACGTGTTTTTCAGCAGAAATAAACACGTTTTGGCAACTTTGGTCATCACCATGTAACTTATAGGGCAGAAACAGCACACTTTTCAAAACGTGTTTTTCAGCCCGAAATAAACGCGTTTTGTCAGCCCTTGGAATCACAGTGTAACTGCCTAGCTCAGAAGAGCCCACTGAGGCAGCCCTTAACCCCAGTGCTCAGAAATTGTCAAAACGTGTTTTTCAGCAGAAATAAACACGTTTTGGCAACTTTGGTCATCACCATGTAACTTATAGGGCAGAAACAGCACACTTTTCAAAACGTGTTTTTCAGCCCGAAATAAACGCGTTTTCTCAGCCCTTAGAATCGCAGTGTAACTGCCTGTCCCAGAAGAGCACACAGAGTCAGCCTTTAACCCCAGTGCTCAGAAATTGTCAAAACGTGTTTTTCAGCAGAAATAAACACGTTTTGGCAACTTTGGTCATCACCATGTAACTTATAGGGCAGAAACAGCACACTTTTCAAAACGTGTTTTTCAGCCCGAAATAAACGCGTTTTGTCAGCCCTTGGAATCACAGTGTAACTGCCTAGCTCAGAAGAGCCCACTGAGGCAGCCCTTAACCCCAGTGCTCAGAAATTGTCAAAACGTGTTTTCCAGCAGAAATAAACACGTTTTGGCAACTTTGGTCACCACCATGTAACTTATAGGGCAGAAACAGCACAGTTTTCAAAACGTGTTTTTCAGCCCGAAATAAACGCGTTTTCTCAGCCCTTAGAATCGCAGTGTAACTGCCTGTCTCAGAAGAGCACACTGAGTCAGCCCTTAACCCCAGTGTGCAGAAATTGTCAAAACGTGTTTTTCAGCAGAAATAAACACGTTTTGGCAACTTTGGTCATCACCATGTAACTTATAGGGCAGAAACAGCACACTTTTCAAAACGTGTTTTTCAGCCCGAAATAAACGCGTTTTGTCAGCCCTTGGAATCACAGAGTAACTGCCTAGCTCAGAAGAGCCCACTGAGGCAGCCCTTAACCCCAGTGCTCAGAAATTGTCAAAACGTGTTTTTCAGCAGAAATAAACACGTTTTGGCAACTTTGGTCATCACCATGTAACTTATAGGGCAGAAACAGCACAGTTTTCAAAACGTGTTTTTCAGCCCGAAATAAACGCGTTTTCTCAGCCCTTAGAATCGCAGTGTAACTGCCTGGCTCAGAAGAGCACACCGAGTCAGCCCTTAACCCCAGTGCTCAGAAATTGTCAAAACGTGTTTTTCAGCAGAAATAAACACGTTTTGGCAACTTTGGTCATCACCATGTAACTTATAGGGCAGAAACAGCACAGTTTTCAAAACGTGTTTTTCAGCCCGAAATAAACGCGTTTTCTCAGCCCTTAGAATCGCAGTGTAACTGCCTGGCTCAGAAGAGCACACTGAGTCAGCCCTTAACCCCAGTGCTCAGAAATTGTCAAAACGTGTTTTTCAGCAGAAATAAACACGTTTTGGCAACTTTGGTCATCACCATGTAACTTATAGGGCAGAAACAGCACACTTTTCAAAACGTGTTTTTCAGCCCGAAATAAACGCGTTTTGTCAGCCCTTGGAATCACAGTGTAACTGCCTAGCTCAGAAGAGCCCACTGAGGCAGCCCTTAACCCCAGTGCTCAGAAATTGTCAAAACGTGTTTTTCAGCAGAAATAAACACGTTTTGGCAACTTTGGTCACCACCATGTAACTTATAGGGCAGAAACAGCACAGTTTTCAAAACGTGTTTTTCAGCCCGAAATAAACGCGTTTTCTCAGCCCTTAGAATCGCAGTGTAACTGCCTGGCTCAGAAGAGCACACTGAGTCAGCCCTTAACCCCAGTGCTCAGAAATTGTCAAAACGTGTTTTTCAGCAGAAATAAACACGTTTTGGCAACTTTGGTCATCACCATGTAACTTTTAGGGCAGAAACAGCACACTTTTCAAAACGTGTTTTTCAGCACGAAATAAACGCGTTTTGTCAGCCCTTGGAATCACAGTGTAACTGCCTAGCTCAGAAGAGCCCACTGAGGCAGCCCTTAACCCCAGTGTGCAGAAATTGTCAAAACGTGTTTTTCAGCAGAAATAAACACGTTTTGGCAACTTTGGTCACCACCATGTAACTTATAGGGCAGAAACAGCACAGTTTTCAAAACGTGTTTTTCAGCCCGAAATAAACGCGTTTTCTCAGCCCTTAGAATCGCAGTGTAACTGCCTGTCTCAGAAGAGCACACTGAGTCAGCCCTTAACCCCAGTGCTCAGAAATTGTCAAAACGTGTTTTTCAGCAGAAATAAACACGTTTTGGCAACTTTGGTCATCACCATGTAACTTATAGGGCAGAAACAGCACACTTTTCAAAACGTGTTTTTCAGCCCGAAATAAACGCGTTTTGTCAGCCCTTGGAATCACAGTGTAACTGCCTAGCTCAGAAGAGCCCACTGAGGCAGCCCTTAACCCCAGTGTGCAGAAATTGTCAAAACGTGTTTTTCAGCAGAAATAAACACGTTTTGGCAACTTTGGTCATCACCATGTAACTTATAGGGCAGAAACAGCACACTTTTCAAAACGTGTTTTTCAGCCCGAAATAAACGCGTTTTGTCAGCCTTGGAATCACAGTGTAACTGCCTAGCTCAGAAGAGCCCACTGAGGCAGCCCTTAACCCCAGTGTGCAGAAATTGTCAAAACGTGTTTTTCAGCAGAAATAAACACGTTTTGGCAACTTTGGTCATCACCATGTAACTTATAGGGCAGAAACCGCACACTTTTCAAAACGTGTTTTTCAGCCCGAAATAAACGCGTTTTGTCAGCCCTTGGAATCACAGAGTAACTGCCTAGCTCAGAAGAGCACACTGAGGCAGCCCTTAACCCCAGTGCTCAGAAATTGTCAAAACGTGTTTTTCAGCAGAAATAAACACGTTTTGGCAACTTTGGTCATCACCATGTAACTTATAGGGCAGAAACAGCACAGTTTTCAAAACGTGTTTTTCAGCCCGAAATAAACGCGTTTTGTCAGCCCTTGGAATCACAGTGTAACTGCCTAGCTCAGAAGAGCCCACTGAGGCAGCCCTTAACCCCAGTGTGCAGAAATTGTCAAAACGTGTTTTTCAGCAGAAATAAACACGTTTTGGCAACTTTGGTCATCACCATGTAACTTATTGGGCAGAAACAGCACACTTTTCAAAACGTGTTTTTCAGCCCGAAATAAACGCGTTTTGTCAGCCCTTGGAATCACAGTGTAACTGCCTAGCTCAGAAGAGCCCACTGAGGCAGCCCTTAACCCCAGTGCTCAGAAATTGTCAAAACGTGTTTTTCAGCAGAAATAAACACGTTTTGGCAACTTTGGTCACCACCATGTAACTTATAGGGCAGAAACAGCACAGTTTTCAAAACGTGTTTTTCAGCCCGAAATAAACGCGTTTTCTCAGCCCTTAGAATCGCAGTGTAACTGCCTGGCTCAGAAGAGCACACTGAGTCAGCCCTTAACCCCAGTGCTCAGAAATTGTCAAAACGTGTTTTTCAGCAGAAATAAACACGTTTTGGCAACTTTGGTCATCACCATGTAACTTATAGGGCAGAAACAGCACACTTTTCAAAACGTGTTTTTCAGCCCGAAATAAACGCGTTTTGTCAGCCCTTGGAATCACAGTGTAACTGCCTAGCTCAGAAGAGCCCACTGAGGCAGCCCTTAACCCCAGTGTGCAGAAATTGTCAAAACGTGTTTTTCAGCAGAAATAAACACGTTTTGGCAACTTTGGTCACCACCATGTAACTTATAGGGCAGAAACAGCACAGTTTTCAAAACGTGTTTTTCAGCCCGAAATAAACGCGTTTTGTCAGCCCTTGGAATCACAGTGTAACTGCCTAGCTCAGAAGAGCCCACTGAGGCAGCCCTTAACCCCAGTATGCAGAAATTGTCAAAACGTGTTTTTCAGCAGAAATAAACACGTTTTGGCAACTTTGGTCATCACTATGTAACTTATAGGGCAGAAACAGCACACTTTTCAAAACGTGTTTTTCAGCCCGAAATAAACGCGTTTTGTCATCCCTTGGAATCACAGTGTAACTGCCTAGCTCAGAAGAGCCCACTGAGGCAGCCCTTAACCCCAGTGCTCAGAAATTGTCAAAACGTGTTTTCCAGCAGAAATAAACACGTTTTGGCAACTTTGGTCACCACGATGTAACTTATAGGGCAGAAACAGCACAGTTTTCAAAACGTGTTTTTCAGCCCGAAATAAACGCGTTTTCTCAGCCCTTAGAATCGCAGTGTAACTGCCTGGCTCAGAAGAGCACACTGAGTCAGCCCTTAACCCCAGTGCTCAGAAATTGTCAAAACGTGTTTTTCAGCAGAAATAAACACGTTTTGGCAACTTTGGTCATCACCATGTAACTTATAGGGCAGAAACAGCACACTTTTCAAAACGTGTTTTTCAGCCCGAAATAAACGCGTTTTGTCAGCCCTTGGAATCACAGTGTAACTGCCTAGCTCAGAAGAGCCCACTGAGGCAGCCCTTAACCCCAGTGTGCAGAAATTGTCAAAACGTGTTTTTCAGCAGAAATAAACACGTTTTGGCAACTTTGGTCATCACCATGTAACTTATAGGGCAGAAACAGCACACTTTTCAAAACGTGTTTTTCAGCCCGAAATAAACGCGTTTTGTCAGCCCTTGGAATCACAGAGTAACTGCCTAGCTCAGAAGAGCCCACTGAGGCAGCCCTTAACCCCAGTGCTCAGAAATTGTCAAAACGTGTTTTTCAGCAGAAATAAACACGTTTTGGCAACTTTGGTCATCACCATGTAACTTATAGGGCAGAAACAGCACAGTTTTCAAAACGTGTTTTTCAGCCCGAAATAAACGCGTTTTCTCAGCCCTTAGAATCGCAGTGTAACTGCCTGGCTCAGAAGAGCACACTGAGTCAGCCCTTAACCCCAGTGCTCAGAAATTGTCAAAACGTGTTTTTCAGCAGAAATAAACACGTTTTGGCAACTTTGGTCATCACCATGTAACTTTTAGGGCAGAAACAGCACACTTTTCAAAACGTGTTTTTCAGCACGAAATAAACGCGTTTTGTCAGCCCTTGGAATCACAGTGTAACTGCCTAGCTCAGAAGAGCCCACTGAGGCAGCCCTTAACCCCAGTGTGCAGAAATTGTCAAAACGTGTTTTTCAGCAGAAATAAACACGTTTTGGCAACTTTGGTCACCACCATGTAACTTATAGGGCAGAAACAGCACAGTTTTCAAAACGTGTTTTTCAGCCCGAAATATACGCGTTTTCTCAGCCCTTAGAATCGCAGTGTAACTGCCTGTCTCAGAAGAGCACACTGAGTCAGCCCTTAACCCCAGTGCTCAGAAATTGTCAAAACGTGTTTTTCAGCAGAAATAAACACGTTTTGGCAACTTTGGTCATCACCATGTAACTTATAGGGCAGAAACAGCACACTTTTCAAAACGTGTTTTTCAGCCCGAAATAAACGCGTTTTGTCAGCCCTTGGAATCACAGTGTAACTGCCTAGCTCAGAAGAGCCCACTGAGGCAGCCCTTAACCCCAGTGTGCAGAAATTGTCAAAACGTGTTTTTCAGCAGAAATAAACACGTTTTGGCAACTTTGGTCATCACCATGTAACTTATAGGGCAGAAACAGCACACTTTTCAAAACGTGTTTTTCAGCCCGAAATAAACGCGTTTTGTCAGCCTTGGAATCAGAGTGTAACTGCCTAGCTCAGAAGAGCCCACTGAGGCAGCCCTTAACCCCAGTGTGCAGAAATTGTCAAAACGTGTTTTTCAGCAGAAATAAACACGTTTTGGCAACTTTGGTCATCACCATGTAACTTATAGGGCAGAAACCGCACACTTTTCAAAACGTGTTTTTCAGCCCGAAATAAACGCGTTTTGTCAGCCCTTGGAATCACAGAGTAACTGCCTAGCTCAGAAGAGCCCACTGAGGCAGCCCTTAACCCCAGTGCTCAGAAATTGTCAAAACGTGTTTTTCAGCAGAAATAAACACGTTTTGGCAACGTTGGTCATCACCATGTAACTTATAGGGCAGAAACAGCACAGTTTTCAAAACGTGTTTTTCAGCCCGAAATAAACGCGTTTTCTCAGCCCTTAGAATCGCAGTGTAACTGCCTGGCTCAGAAGAGCACAGTGAGTCAGCCCTTAACCCCAGTGCTCAGAAATTGTCAAAACGTGTTTTTCAGCAGAAATAAACACGTTTTGGCAACTTTGGTCATCACCATGTAACTTATAGGGCAGAAACAGCACAGTTTTCAAAACGTGTTTTTCAGCCAGAAATAAACGCGTTTTGTCAGCCCTTGGAATCACAGTGTAACTGCCTAGCTCAGAAGAGCCCACTGAGGCAGCCCTTAACCCCAGTGTGCAGAAATTGTCAAAACGTGTTTTTCAGCAGAAATAAACACGTTTTGGCAACTTTGGTCATCACCATGTAACTTACAGGGCAGAAACAGCACACTTTTCAAAACGTGTTTTTCAGCCCGAAATAAACGCGTTTTGTCAGCCCTTGGAATCACAGTGTAACTGCCTAGCTCAGAAGAGCCCACTGAGGCAGCCCTTAACCCCAGTGCTCAGAAATTGTCAAAACGTGTTTTCCAGCAGAAATAAACACGTTTTGGCAACTTTGGTCACCACCATGTAACTTATAGGGCAGAAACAGCACAGTTTTCAAAACGTGTTTTTCAGCCCGAAATAAACGCGTTTTCTCAGCCCTTAGAATCGCAGTGTAACTGCCTGGCTCAGAAGACCACACTGAGTCAGCCCTTAACCCCAGTGCTCAGAAATTGTCAAAACGTGTTTTTCAGCAGAAATAAACACGTTTTGGCAACTTTGGTCATCACCATGTAACTTATAGGGCAGAAACAGCACACTTTTCAAAACGTGTTTTTCAGCCCGAAATAAACGCGTTTTGTCAGCCCTTGGAATCACAGAGTAACTGCCTAGCTCAGAAGAGCACACTGAGGCAGCCCTTAACCCCAGTGCTCAGAAATTGTCAAAACGTGTTTTTCAGCAGAAATAAACACGTTTTGGCAACTTTGGTCACCACCATGTAACTTATAGGGCAGAAACAGCACAGTTTTCAAAACGTGTTTTTCAGCCCGAAATAAACGCGTTTTGTCAGCCCTTGGAATCACAGTGTAACTGCCTAGCTCAGAAGAGCCCACTGAGGCAGCCCTTAACCCCAGTGCTCAGAAATTGTCAAAACGTGTTTTCCAGCAGAAATAAACACGTTTTGGCAACTTTGGTCACCACCATGTAACTTATAGGGCAGAAACAGCACAGTTTTCAAAACGTGTTTTTCAGCCCGAAATAAACGCGTTTTCTCAGCCCTTAGAATCGCAGTGTAACTGCCTGGCTCAGAAGACCAGACTGAGTCAGCCCTTAACCCCAGTGCTCAGAAATTGTCAAAACGTGTTTTTCAGCAGAAATAAACACGTTTTGGCAACTTTGGTCATCACCATGTAACTTATAGGGCAGAAACAGCACACTTTTCAAAACGTGTTTTTCAGCCCGAAATAAACGCGTTTTGTCAGCCCTTGGAATCACAGTGTAACTGCCTAGCTCAGAAGAGCCCACTGAGGCAGCCCTTAACCCCAGTGCTCAGAAATTGTCAAAACGTGTTTTTCAGCAGAAATAAACACGTTTTGGCAACTTTGGTCATCACCATGTAACTTATAGGGCAGAAACAGCACACTTTTCAAAACGTGTTTTTCAGCCCGAAATAAACGCGTTTTGTCAGCCCTTGGAATCACAGTGTAACTGCCTAGCTCAGAAGAGCCCACTGAGGCAGCCCTTAACCCCAGTGCTCAGAAATTGTCAAAACGTGTTTTCCAGCAGAAATAAACACGTTTTGGCAACTTTGGTCACCACCATGTAACTTATAGGGCAGAAACAGCACAGTTTTCAAAACGTGTTTTTCAGCCCGAAATAAACGCGTTTTCTCAGCCCTTAGAATCGCAGTGTAACTGCCTGGCTCAGAAGACCAGACTGAGTCAGCCCTTAACCCCAGTGCTCAGAAATTGTCAAAACGTGTTTTTCAGCAGAAATAAACACGTTTTGGCAACTTTGGTCATCACCATGTAACTTATAGGGCAGAAACAGCACACTTTTCAAAACGTGTTTTTCAGCCCGAAATAAACGCGTTTTCTCAGCCCTTAGAATCGCAGTGTAACTGCCTGTCCCAGAAGAGCACACAGAGTCAGCCCTTAACCCCAGTGCTCAGAAATTGTCAAAACGTGTTTTTCAGCAGAAATAAACACGTTTTGGCAACTTTGGTCATCACCATGTAACTTATAGGGCAGAAACAGCACACTTTTCAAAACGTGTTTTTCAGCCCGAAATAAACGCGTTTTGTCAGCCCTTGGAATCACAGTGTAACTGCCTAGCTCAGAAGAGCCCACTGAGGCAGCCCTTAACCCCAGTATGCAGAAATTGTCAAAACGTGTTTTTCAGCAGAAATAAACACGTTTTGGCAACTTTGGTCACCACCATGTAACTTATAGGGCAAAAACAGCACAGTTTTCAAAACGTGTTTTTCAGCCCGAAATAAACGCGTTTTCTCAGCCCTTAGAATCGCAGTGTAACTGCCTGGCTCAGAAGAGCACACTGAGTCAGCCCTTAACCCCAGTGCTCAGAAATTGTCAAAACGTGTTTTTCAGCAGAAATAAACACGTTTTGGCAACTTTGGTCATCACCATGTAACTTATAGGGCAGAAACAGCACACTTTTCAAAACGTGTTTTTCAGCCCGAAATAAACGCGTTTTGTCAGCCCTTGGAATCACAGTGTAACTGCCTAGCTCAGAAGAGCCCACTGAGGCAGCCCTTAACCCCAGTGCTCAGAAATTGTCAAAACGTGTTTTCCAGCAGAAATAAACACGTTTTGGCAACTTTGGTCACCACCATGTAACTTATAGGGCAGAAACAGCACAGTTTTCAAAACGTGTTTTTCAGCCCGAAATAAACGCGTTTTCTCAGCCCTTAGAATCGCAGTGTAACTGCCTGTCTCAGAAGAGCACACTGAGTCAGCCCTTAACCCCAGTGCTCACAAATTGTCAAAACGTGTTTTTCAGCAGAAATAAACACGTTTTGGCAACTTTGGTCACCACCATGTAACTTATAGGGCAGAAACAGCACAGTTTTCAAAACGTGTTTTTCAGCCCGAAATAAACGCGTTTTCTCAGCCCTTAGAATCGCAGTGTAACTACCTGTCTCAGAAGAGCACACTGAGTCAGCCCTTAACCCCAGTGCTCAGAAATTGTCAAAACGTGTTTTTCAGCAGAAATAAACACGTTTTGGCAACTTTGGTCATCACCATGTAACTTATAGGGCAGAAACAGCACACTTTTCAAAACGTGTTTTTCAGCCCGAAATAAACGCGTTTTGTCAGCCCTTGGAATCACAGTGTAACTGCCTAGCTCAGAAGAGCCCACTAAGGCAGCCCTTAACTCCAGTGCTCAGAAATTGTCAAAACGTGTTTTCCAGCAGAAATAAACACGTTTTGGCAACTTTGGTCACCACCATGTAACTTATAGGGCAGAAACAGCACAGTTTTCAAAACGTGTTTTTCAGCCGGAAATAAACGCGTTTTGTCAGCCCTTGGAATCAAAGTGTAACTGCCTAGCTCAGAAGAGCCCACTGAGGCAGCCCTTAACCCCAGTGTGCAGAAATTGTCAAAACGTGTTTTTCAGCAGAAATAAACACGTTTTGGCAACTTTGGTCATCACCATGTAACTTATAGGGCAGAAACAGCACACTTTTCAAAACGTGTTTTTCAGCCCGAAATAAACGCGTTTTGTCAGCCCTTGGAATCACAGTGTAACTGCCTAGCTCAGAAGAGCCCACTGAGGCAGCCCTTAACCCCAGTGTGCAGAAATTGTCAAAACGTGTTTTCCAGCAGAAATAAACACGTTTTGGCAACTTTGGTCACCACCATGTAACTTATAGGGCAGAAACAGCACAGTTTTCAAAACGTGTTTTTCAGCCCGAAATAAACGCGTTTTCTCAGCCCTTAGAATCGCAGTGTAACTGCCTGGCTCAGAAGACCAGACTGAGTCAGCCCTTAACCCCAGTGCTCAGAAATTGTCAAAACGTGTTTTTCAGCAGAAATAAACACGTTTTGGCAACTTTGGTCATCACCATGTAACTTATAGGGCAGAAACAGCACACTTTTCAAAACGTGTTTTTCAGCCCGAAATAAACGCGTTTTGTCAGCCCTTGGAATCACAGTGTAACTGCCTAGCTCAGAAGAGCCCACTGAGGCAGCCCTTAACCCCAGTGTGCAGAAATTGTCAAAACGTGTTTTTCAGCAGAAATAAACACGTTTTGGCAACTTTGGTCATCACCATGTAACTTATAGGGCAGAAACAGCACACTTTTCAAAACGTGTTTTTCAGCCCGAAATAAACGCGTTTTGTCAGCCCTTGGAATCACAGAGTAACTGCCTAGCTCAGAAGAGCACACTGAGGCAGCCCTTAACCCCAGTGCTCAGAAATTGTCAAAACGTGTTTTTCAGCAGAAATAAACACGTTTTGGCAACTTTGGTCACCACCATGTAACTTATAGGGCAGAAACAGCACAGTTTTCAAAACGTGTTTTTCAGCCCGAAATAAACGCGATTTGTCAGCCCTTGGAATCACAGTGTAACTGCCTAGCTCAGAAGAGCCCACTGAGGCAGCCCTTAACCCCAGTGCTCAGAAATTGTCAAAACGTGTTTTCCAGCAGAAATAAACACGTTTTGGCAACTTTGGTCACCACCATGTAACTTATAGGGCAGAAACAGCACAGTTTTCAAAACGTGTTTTTCAGCCCGAAATAAACGCGTTTTCTCAGCCCTTAGAATCGCAGTGTAACTGCCTGGCTCAGAAGACCAGACTGAGTCAGCCCTTAACCCCAGTGCTCAGAAATTGTCAAAACGTGTTTTTCAGCAGAAATAAACACGTTTTGGCAACTTTGGTCATCACCATGTAACTTATAGGGCAGAAACAGCACACTTTTCAAAACGTGTTTTTCAGCCCGAAATAAACGCGTTTTGTCAGCCCTTGGAATCACAGTGTAACTGCCTAGCTCAGAAGAGCCCACTGAGGCAGCCCTTAACCCCAGTGCTCAGAAATTGTCAAAACGTGTTTTTCAGCAGAAATAAACACGTTTTGGCAACTTTGGTCATCACCATGTAACTTATAGGGCAGAAACAGCACACTTTTCAAAACGTGTTTTTCAGCCCGAAATAAACGCGTTTTCTCAGCCCTTAGAATCGCAGTGTAACTGCCTGTCCCAGAAGAGCACACAGAGTCAGCCCTTAACCCCAGTGCTCAGAAATTGTCAAAACGTGTTTTTCAGCAGAAATAAACACGTTTTGGCAACTTTGGTCATCACCATGTAACTTATAGGGCAGAAACAGCACACTTTTCCAAACGTGTTTTTCAGCCCGAAATAAACGCGTTTTGTCAGCCCTTGGAATCACAGTGTAACTGCCTAGCTCAGAAGAGCCCACTGAGGCAGCCCTTAACCCCAGTGCTCAGAAATTGTCAAAACGTGTTTTCCAGCAGAAATAAACACGTTTTGGCAACTTTGGTCACCACCATGTAACTTATAGGGCAGAAACAGCACAGTTTTCAAAACGTGTTTTTCAGCCCGAAATAAACGCGTTTTCTCAGCCCTTAGAATCGCAGTGTAACTGCCTGGCTCAGAAGAGCACACTGAGTCAGCCCTTAACCCCAGTGCTCAGAAATTGTCAAAACGTGTTTTTCAGCAGAAATAAACACGTTTTGGCAACTTTGGTCATCACCATGTAACTTTTAGGGCAGAAACAGCACACTTTTCAAAACGTGTTTTTCAGCACGAAATAAACGCGTTTTGTCAGCCCTTGGAATCACAGTGTAACTGCCTAGCTCAGAAGAGCCCACTGAGGCATCCCTTAACCCCAGTGTGCAGAAATTGTCAAAACGTGTTTTTCAGCAGAAATAAACACGTTTTGGCAACTTTGGTCACCACCATGTAACTTATAGGGCAGAAACAGCACAGTTTTCAAAACGTGTTTTTCAGCCCGAAATAAACGCGTTTTCTCAGCCCTTAGAATCGCAGTGTAACTGCCTGTCTCAGAAGAGCACACTGAGTCAGCCCTTAACCCCAGTGCTCAGAAATTGTCAAAACGTGTTTTTCAGCAGAAATAAACACGTTTTGGCAACTTTGGTCATCACCATGTAACTTATAGGGCAGAAACAGCACACTTTTCAAAACGTGTTTTTCAGCCCGAAATAAACGCGTTTTGTCAGCCCTTGGAATCACAGTGTAACTGCCTAGCTCAGAATAGCCCACTGAGGCAGCCCTTAACCCTAGTGCTCAGAAATTGTCAAAACGTGTTTTCCAGCAGAAATAAACACGTTTTGGCAACTTTGGTCACCACCATGTAACTTATAGGGCAGAAACAGCACAGTTTTCAAAACGTGTTTTTCAGCCCGAAATAAACGCGTTTTCTCAGCCCTTAGAATCGCAGTGTAACTGCCTGTCTCAGAAGAGCACACTGAGTCAGCCCTTAACCCCAGTGCTCAGAAATTGTCAAAACGTGTTTTTCAGCAGAAATAAACACGTTTTGGCAACTTTGGTCATCACCATGTAACTTATAGGGCAGAAACAGCACAGTTTTCAAAACGTGTTTTTCAGCCCGAAATAAACGCGTTTTGTCAGCCCTTGGAATCACAGTGTAACTGCCTAGCTCAGAAGAGCCCACTGAGGCAGCCCTTAACCCCAGTGTGCAGAAATTGTCAAAACGTGTTTTTCAGCAGAAATAAACACGTTTTGGCAACTTTGGTCATCACCATGTAACTTATAGGGCAGAAACAGCACACTTTTCAAAACGTGTTTTTCAGCCCGAAATAAACGCGTTTTGTCAGCCCTTGGAATCACAGAGTAACTGCCTAGCTCAGAAGAGCCCACTGAGGCAGCCCTTAACCCCAGTGCTCAGAAATTGTCAAAACGTGTTTTTCAGCAGAAATAAACACGTTTTGGCAACTTTGGTCATCACCATGTAACTTATAGGGCAGAAACAGCACAGTTTTCAAAACGTGTTTTTCAGCCCGAAATAAACGCGTTTTCTCAGCCCTTAGAATCGCAGTGTAACTGCCTGGCTCAGAAGAGCACACCGAGTCAGCCCTTAACCCCAGTGCTCAGAAATTGTCAAAACGTGTTTTTCAGCAGAAATAAACACGTTTTGGCAACTTTGGTCATCACCATGTAACTTATAGGGCAGAAACAGCACACTTTTCAAAACGTGTTTTTCAGCCCGAAATAAACGCGTTTTCTCAGCCCTTAGAATCGCAGTGTAACTGCCTGGCTCAGAAGAGCACACTGAGTCAGCCCTTAACCCCAGTGCTCAGAAATTGTCAAAACGTGTTTTTCAGCAGAAATAAACACGTTTTGGCAACTTTGGTCATCACCATGTAACTTATAGGGCAGAAACAGCACACTTTTCAAAACGTGTTTTTCAGCCCGAAATAAACGCGTTTTGTCAGCCCTTGGAATCACAGTGTAACTGCCTAGCTCAGAAGAGCCCACTGAGGCAGCCCTTAACCCCAGTGCTCAGAAATTGTCAAAACGTGTTTTTCAGCAGAAATAAACACGTTTTGGCAACTTTGGTCACCACCATGTAACTTATAGGGCAGAAACAGCACAGTTTTCAAAACGTGTTTTTCAGCCCGAAATAAACGCGTTTTCTCAGCCCTTAGAATCGCAGTGTAACTGCCTGGCTCAGAAGAGCACACTGAGTCAGCCCTTAACCCCAGTGCTCAGAAATTGTCAAAACGTGTTTTTCAGCAGAAATAAACACGTTTTGGCAACTTTGGTCATCACCATGTAACTTTTAGGGCAGAAACAGCACACTTTTCAAAACGTGTTTTTCAGCACGAAATAAACGCGTTTTGTCAGCCCTTGGAATCACAGTGTAACTGCCTAGCTCAGAAGAGCCCACTGAGGCAGCCCTTAACCCCAGTGTGCAGAAATTGTCAAAACGTGTTTTTCAGCAGAAATAAACACGTTTTGGCAACTTTGGTCACCACCATGTAACTTATAGGGCAGAAACAGCACAGTTTTCAAAACGTGTTTTTCAGCCCGAAATAAACGCGTTTTCTCAGCCCTTAGAATCGCAGTGTAACTGCCTGTCTCAGAAGAGCACACTGAGTCAGCCCTTAACCCCAGTGCTCAGAAATTGTCAAAACGTGTTTTTCAGCAGAAATAAACACGTTTTGGCAACTTTGGTCATCACCATGTAACTTATAGGGCAGAAACAGCACACTTTTCAAAACGTGTTTTTCAGCCCGAAATAAATGCGTTTTGTCAGCCCTTGGAATCACAGTGTAACTGCCTAGCTCAGAAGAGCCCACTGAGGCAGCCCTTAACCCCAGTGTGCAGAAATTGTCAAAACGTGTTTTTCAGCAGAAATAAACACGTTTTGGCAACTTTGGTCATCACCATGTAACTTATAGGGCAGAAACCGCACACTTTTCAAAACGTGTTTTTCAGCCCGAAATAAACGCGTTTTGTCAGCCCTTGGAATCACAGAGTAACTGCCTAGCTCAGAAGAGCACACTGAGGCAGCCCTTAACCCCAGTGCTCAGAAATTGTCAAAACGTGTTTTTCAGCAGAAATAAACACGTTTTGGCAACTTTGGTCATCACCATGTAACTTATAGGGCAGAAACAGCACAGTTTTCAAAACGTGTTTTTCAGCCCGAAATAAACGCGTTTTGTCAGCCCTTGGAATCACAGTGTAACTGCCTAGCTCAGAAGAGCCCACTGAGGCAGCCCTTAACCCCAGTGTGCAGAAATTGTCAAAACGTGTTTTTTAGCAGAAATAAACACGTTTTGGCAACTTTGGTCATCACCATGTAACTTATAGGGCAGAAACAGCACAGTTTTCAAAACGTGTTTTTCAGCCCGAAATAAACGCGTTTTGTCAGCCCTTCGAATCACAGTGTAACTGCCTAGCTCAGAAGAGCCCACTGAGGCAGCCCTTAACCCCAGTGTGCAGAAATTGTCAAAACGTGTTTTTCAGCAGAAATAAACACGTTTTGGCAACTTTGGTCATCACCATGTAACTTATAGGGCAGAAACAGCACACTTTTCAAAACGTGTTTTTCAGCCCGAAATAAACGCGTTTTGTCAGCCCTTGGAATCACAGTGTAACTGCCTAGCTCAGAAGAGTCCACTAAGGCAGCCCTTAACCCCAGTGCTCAGAAATTGTCAAAACGTGTTTTCCAGCAGAAATAAACACGTTTTGGCAACTTTGGTCACCACCATGTAACTTATAGGGCAGAAACAGCACAGTTTTCAAAACGTGTTTTTCAGCCGGAAATAAACGTGTTTTGTCAGCCCTTGGAATCACAGTGTAACTGCCTAGCTCAGAAGAGCCCACTGAGGCAGCCCTTAACCCCAGTGTGCAGAAATTGTCAAAACGTGTTTTTCAGCAGAAATAAACACGTTTTGGCAACTTTGGTCATCACCATGTAACTTATAGGGCAGAAACAGCACACTTTTCAAAACGTGTTTTTCAGCCCGAAATAAACGCGTTTTGTCAGCCCTTGGAATCACAGAGTAACTGCCTAGCTCAGAAGAGCCCACTGAGGCAGCCCTTAACCCCAGTGCTCAGAAATTGTCAAAACGTGTTTTTCAGCAGAAATAAACACGTTTTGGCAACTTTGGTCATCACCATGTAACTTATAGGGCAGAAACAGCACAGTTTTCAAAACGTGTTTTTCAGCCCGAAATAAACGCGTTTTCTCAGCCCTTAGAATCGCAGTGTAACTGCCTGGCTCAGAAGAGCACACTGAGTCAGCCCTTAACCCCAGTGCTCAGAAATTGTCAAAACGTGTTTTTCAGCAGAAATAAACACGTTTTGGCAACTTTGGTCATCACCATGTAACTTATAGGGCAGAAACAGCACAGTTTTCAAAACGTGTTTTTCAGCCCGAAATAAACGCGTTTTCTCAGCCCTTAGAATCGCAGTGTAACTGCCTGGCTCAGAAGAGCACACTGAGTCAGCCCTTAACCCCAGTGCTCAGAAATTGTCAAAACGTGTTTTTCAGCAGAAATAAACACGTTTTGGCAACTTTGGTCATCACCATGTAACTTATAGGGCAGAAACAGCACACTTTTCAAAACGTGTTTTTCAGCCCGAAATAAACGCGTTTTGTCAGCCCTTGGAATCACAGTGTAACTGCCTAGCTCAGAAGAGCCCACTGAGGCAGCCCTTAACCCCAGTGCTCAGAAATTGTCAAAACGTGTTTTTCAGCAGAAATAAACACGTTTTGGCAACTTTGGTCACCACCATGTAACTTATAGGGCAGAAACAGCACAGTTTTCAAAACGTGTTTTTCAGCCCGAAATAAACGCGTTTTCTCAGCCCTTAGAATCGCAGTGTAACTGCCTGGCTCAGAAGAGCACACTGAGTCAGCCCTTAACCCCAGTGCTCAGAAATTGTCAAAACGTGTTTTTCAGCAGAAATAAACACGTTTTGGCAACTTTGGTCATCACCATGTAACTTTTAGGGCAGAAACAGCACACTTTTCAAAACGTGTTTTTCAGCACGAAATAAACGCGTTTTGTCAGCCCTTGGAATCACAGTGTAACTGCCTAGCTCAGAAGAGCCCACTGAGGCAGCCCTTAACCCCAGTGTGCAGAAATTGTCAAAACGTGTTTTTCAGCAGAAATAAACACGTTTTGGCAACTTTGGTCACCACCATGTAACTTATAAGGCAGAAACAGCACAGTTTTCAAAACGTGTTTTTCAGCCCGAAATAAACGCGTTTTCTCAGCCCTTAGAATCGCAGTGTAACTGCCTGTCTCAGAAGAGCACACTGAGTCAGCCCTTAACCCCAGTGCTCAGAAATTGTCAAAACGTGTTTTTCAGCAGAAATAAACACGTTTTGGCAACTTTGGTCATCACCATGTAACTTATAGGGCAGAAACAGCACACTTTTCAAAACGTGTTTTTCAGCCCGAAATAAACGCGTTTTGTCAGCCCTTGGAATCACAGTGTAACTGCCTAGCTCAGAAGAGCCCACTGAGGCAGCCCTTAACCCCAGTGCTCAGAAATTGTCAAAACGTGTTTTTCAGCAGAAATAAACACGTTTTGGCAACTTTGGTCATCACCATGTAACTTATAGGGCAGAAACAGCACACTTTTCAAAACGTGTTTTTCAGCCCGAAATAAACGCGTTTTCTCAGCCCTTAGAATCGCAGTGTAACTGCCTGTCCCAGAAGAGCACACAGAGTCAGCCCTTAACCCCAGTGCTCAGAAATTGTCAAAACGTGTTTTTCAGCAGAAATAAACACGTTTTGGCAACTTTGGTCATCACCATGTAACTTATAGGGCAGAAACAGCACACTTTTCAAAACGTGTTTTTCAGCCCGAAATAAACGCGTTTTGTCAGCCCTTGGAATCACAGTGTAACTGCCTAGCTCAGAAGAGCCCACTGAGGCAGCCCTTAACCCCAGTGCTCAGAAATTGTCAAAACGTGTTTTCCAGCAGAAATAAACACGTTTTGGCAACTTTGGTCACCACCATGTAACTTATAGGGCAGAAACAGCACAGTTTTCAAAACGTGTTTTTCAGCCCGAAATAAACGCGTTTTCTCAGCCCTTAGAATCGCAGTGTAACTGCCTGTCTCAGAAGAGCACACTGAGTCAGCCCTTAACCCCAGTGTGCAGAAATTGTCAAAACGTGTTTTTCAGCAGAAATAAACACGTTTTGGCAACTTTGGTCATCACCATGTAACTTATAGGGCAGAAACAGCACACTTTTCAAAACGTGTTTTTCAGCCCGAAATAAACGCGTTTTGTCAGCCCTTGGAATCACAGAGTAACTGCCTAGCTCAGAAGAGCCCACTGAGGCAGCCCTTAACCCCAGTGCTCAGAAATTGTCAAAACGTGTTTTTCAGCAGAAATAAACACGTTTTGGCAACTTTGGTCATCACCATGTAACTTATAGGGCAGAAACAGCACAGTTTTCAAAACGTGTTTTTCAGCCCGAAATAAACGCGTTTTCTCAGCCCTTAGAATCGCAGTGTAACTGCCTGGCTCAGAAGAGCACACCGAGTCAGCCCTTAACCCCAGTGCTCAGAAATTGTCAAAACGTGTTTTTCAGCAGAAATAAACACGTTTTGGCAACTTTGGTCATCACCATGTAACTTATAGGGCAGAAACAGCACAGTTTTCAAAACGTGTTTTTCAGCCCGAAATAAACGCGTTTTCTCAGCCCTTAGAATCGCAGTGTAACTGCCTGGCTCAGAAGAGCACACTGAGTCAGCCCTTAACCCCAGTGCTCAGAAATTGTCAAAACGTGTTTTTCAGCAGAAATAAACACGTTTTGGCAACTTTGGTCATCACCATGTAACTTATAGGGCAGAAACAGCACACTTTTCAAAACGTGTTTTTCAGCCCGAAATAAACGCGTTTTGTCAGCCCTTGGAATCACAGTGTAACTGCCTAGCTCAGAAGAGCCCACTGAGGCAGCCCTTAACCCCAGTGCTCAGAAATTGTCAAAACGTGTTTTTCAGCAGAAATAAACACGTTTTGGCAACTTTGGTCACCACCATGTAACTTATAGGGCAGAAACAGCACAGTTTTCAAAACGTGTTTTTCAGCCCGAAATAAACGCGTTTTCTCAGCCCTTAGAATCGCAGTGTAACTGCCTGGCTCAGAAGAGCACACTGAGTCAGCCCTTAACCCCAGTGCTCAGAAATTGTCAAAACGTGTTTTTCAGCAGAAATAAACACGTTTTGGCAACTTTGGTCATCACCATGTAACTTTTAGGGCAGAAACAGCACACTTTTCAAAACGTGTTTTTCAGCACGAAATAAACGCGTTTTGTCAGCCCTTGGAATCACAGTGTAACTGCCTAGCTCAGAAGAGCCCACTGAGGCAGCCCTTAACCCCAGTGTGCAGAAATTGTCAAAACGAGTTTTTCAGCAGAAATAAACACGTTTTGGCAACTTTGGTCACCACCATGTAACTTATAGGGCAGAAACAGCACAGTTTTCAAAACGTGTTTTTCAGCCCGAAATAAACGCGTTTTCTCAGCCCTTAGAATCGCAGTGTAACTGCCTGTCTCAGAAGAGCACACTGAGTCAGCCCTTAACCCCAGTGCTCAGAAATTGTCAAAACGTGTTTTTCAGCAGAAATAAACACGTTTTGGCAACTTTGGTCATCACCATGTAACTTATAGGGCAGAAACAGCACACTTTTCAAAACGTGTTTTTCAGCCCGAAATAAACGCGTTTTGTCAGCCCTTGGAATCACAGTGTAACTGCCTAGCTCAGAAGAGCCCACTGAGGCAGCCCTTAACCCCAGTGTGCAGAAATTGTCAAAACGTGTTTTTCAGCAGAAATAAACACGTTTTGGCAACTTTGGTCATCACCATGTAACTTATAGGGCAGAAACAGCACACTTTTCAAAACGTGTTTTTCAGCCCGAAATAAACGCGTTTTGTCAGCCTTGGAATCAGAGTGTAACTGCCTAGCTCAGAAGAGCCCACTGAGGCAGCCCTTAACCCCAGTGTGCAGAAATTGTCAAAACGTGTTTTTCAGCAGAAATAAACACGTTTTGGCAACTTTGGTCATCACCATGTAACTTATAGGGCAGAAACCGCACACTTTTCAAAACGTGTTTTTCAGCCCGAAATAAACGCGTTTTGTCAGCCCTTGGAATCACAGAGTAACTGCCTAGCTCAGAAGAGCCCACTGAGGCAGCCCTTAACCCCAGTGCTCAGAAATTGTCAAAACGTGTTTTTCAGCAGAAATAAACACGTTTTGGCTACGTTGGTCATCACCATGTAACTTATAGGGCAGAAACAGCACAGTTTTCAAAACGTGTTTTTCAGCCCGAAATAAACGCGTTTTCTCAGCCCTTAGAATCGCAGTGTAACTGCCTGGCTCAGAAGAGCACACTGAGTCAGCCCTTAACCCCAGTGCTCAGAAATTGTCAAAACGTGTTTTTCAGCAGAAATAAACACGTTTTGGCAACTTTGGTCATCACCATGTAACTTATAGGGCAGAAACAGCACAGTTTTCAAAACGTGTTTTTCAGCCCGAAATAAACGCGTTTTCTCAGCCCTTAGAATCGCAGTGTAACTGCCTGGCTCAGAAGAGCACACTGAGTCAGCCCTTAACCCCAGTGCTCAGAAATTGTCAAAACGTGTTTTTCAGCAGAAATAAACACGTTTTGGCAACTTTGGTCATCACCATGTAACTTATAGGGCAGAAACAGCACACTTTTCAAAACGTGTTTTTCAGCCCGAAATAAACGCGTTTTGTCAGCCCTTGGAATCACAGTGTAACTGCCTAGCTCAGAAGAGCCCACTGAGGCAGCCCTTAACCCCAGTGCTCAGAAATTGTCAAAACGTGTTTTTCAGCAGAAATAAACACGTTTTGGCAACTTTGGTCACCACCATGTAACTTATAGGGCAGAAACAGCACAGTTTTCAAAACGTGTTTTTCAGCCCGAAATAAACGCGTTTTCTCAGCCCTTAGAATCGCAGTGTAACTGCCTGGCTCAGAAGAGCACACTGAGTCAGCCCTTAACCCCAGTGCTCAGAAATTGTCAAAACGTGTTTTTCAGCAGAAATAAACACGTTTTGGCAACTTTGGTCATCACCATGTAACTTTTAGGGCAGAAACAGCACACTTTTCAAAACGTGTTTTTCAGCACGAAATAAACGCGTTTTGTCAGCCCTTGGAATCACAGTGTAACTGCCTAGCTCAGAAGAGCCCACTGAGGCAGCCCTTAACCCCAGTGTGCAGAAATTGTCAAAACGTGTTTTTCAGCAGAAATAAACACGTTTTGGCAACTTTGGTCACCACCATGTAACTTATAAGGCAGAAACAGCACAGTTTTCAAAACGTGTTTTTCAGCCCGAAATAAACGCGTTTTCTCAGCCCTTAGAATCGCAGTGTAACTGCCTGTCTCAGAAGAGCACACTGAGTCAGCCCTTAACCCCAGTGCTCAGAAATTGTCAAAACGTGTTTTTCAGCAGAAATAAACACGTTTTGGCAACTTTGGTCATCACCATGTAACTTATAGGGCAGAAACAGCACAGTTTTCAAAACGTGTTTTTCAGCCCGAAATAAACGCGTTTTGTCAGCCCTTCGAATCACAGTGTAACTGCCTAGCTCAGAAGAGCCCACTGAGGCAGCCCTTAACCCCAGTGTGCAGAAATTGTCAAAACGTGTTTTTCAGCAGAAATAAACACGTTTTGGCAACTTTGGTCATCACCATGTAACTTATAGGGCAGAAACAGCACACTTTTCAAAACGTGTTTTTCAGCCCGAAATAAACGCGTTTTGTCAGCCCTTGGAATCACAGAGTAACTGCCTAGCTCAGAAGAGCCCACTGAGGCAGCCCTTAACCCCAGTGCTCAGAAATTGTCAAAACGTGTTTTTCAGCAGAAATAAACACGTTTTGGCAACTTTGGTCATCACCATGTAACTTATAGGGCAGAAACAGCACAGTTTTCAAAACGTGTTTTTCAGCCCGAAATAAACGCGTTTTCTCAGCCCTTAGAATCGCAGTGTAACTGCCTGGCTCAGAAGAGCACACTGAGTCAGCCCTTAACCCCAGTGCTCAGAAATTGTCAAAACGTGTTTTTCAGCAGAAATAAACACGTTTTGGCAACTTTGGTCATCACCATGTAACTTATAGGGCAGAAACAGCACAGTTTTCAAAACGTGTTTTTCAGCCCGAAATAAACGCGTTTTCTCAGCCCTTAGAATCGCAGTGTAACTGCCTGGCTCAGAAGAGCACACTGAGTCAGCCCTTAACCCCAGTGCTCAGAAATTGTCAAAACGTGTTTTTCAGCAGAAATAAACGCGTTTTCTCAGCCCTTAGAATCGCAGTGTAACTGCCTGTCTCAGAAGAGCACACTGAGTCAGCCCTTAACCCCAGTGCTCAGAAATTGTCAAAACGTGTTTTTCAGCAGAAATAAACACGTTTTGGCAACTTTGGTCATCACCATGTAACTTATAGGGCAGAAACAGCACACTTTTCAAAACGTGTTTTTCAGCCCGAAATAAATGCGTTTTGTCAGCCCTTGGAATCACAGTGTAACTGCCTAGCTCAGAAGAGCCCACTGAGGCAGCCCTTAACCCCAGTGTGCAGAAATTGTCAAAACGTGTTTTTCAGCAGAAATAAACACGTTTTGGCAACTTTGGTCATCACCATGTAACTTATAGGGCAGAAACCGCACACTTTTCAAAACGTGTTTTTCAGCCCGAAATAAACGCGTTTTGTCAGCCCTTGGAATCACAGAGTAACTGCCTAGCTCAGAAGAGCACACTGAGGCAGCCCTTAACCCCAGTGCTCAGAAATTGTCAAAACGTGTTTTTCAGCAGAAATAAACACGTTTTGGCAACTTTGGTCATCACCATGTAACTTATAGGGCAGAAACAGCACAGTTTTCAAAACGTGTTTTTCAGCCCGAAATAAACGCGTTTTGTCAGCCCTTGGAATCACAGTGTAACTGCCTAGCTCAGAAGAGCCCACTGAGGCAGCCCTTAACCCCAGTGTGCAGAAATTGTCAAAACGTGTTTTTTAGCAGAAATAAACACGTTTTGGCAACTTTGGTCATCACCATGTAACTTATAGGGCAGAAACAGCACACTTTTCAAAACGTGTTTTTCAGCCCGAAATAAACGCGTTTTCTCAGCCCTTAGAATCGCAGTGTAACTGCCTGTCCCAGAAGAGCACACAGAGTCAGCCCTTAACCCCAGTGCTCAGAAATTGTCAAAACGTGTTTTTCAGCAGAAATAAACACGTTTTGGCAACTTTGGTCATCACCATGTAACTTATAGGGCAGAAACAGCACACTTTTCAAAACGTGTTTTTCAGCCCGAAATAAACGCGTTTTGTCAGCCCTTGGAATCACAGTGTAACTGCCTAGCTCAGAAGAGCCCACTGAGGCAGCCCTTAACCCCAGTGCTCAGAAATTGTCAAAACGTGTTTTCCAGCAGAAATAAACACGTTTTGGCAACTTTGGTCACCACCATGTAACTTATAGGGCAGAAACAGCACAGTTTTCAAAACGTGTTTTTCAGCCCGAAATAAACGCGTTTTCTCAGCCCTTAGAATCGCAGTGTAACTGCCTGTCTCAGAAGAGCACACTGAGTCAGCCCTTAACCCCAGTGCTCAGAAATTGTCAAAACGTGTTTTTCAGCAGAAATAAACACGTTTTGGCAACTTTGGTCATCACCATGTAACTTATAGGGCAGAAACAGCACAGTTTTCAAAACGTGTTTTTCAGCCCGAAATAAACGCGTTTTGTCAGCCCTTCGAATCACAGTGTAACTGCCTAGCTCAGAAGAGCCCACTGAGGCAGCCCTTAACCCCAGTGTGCAGAAATTGTCAAAACGTGTTTTTCAGCAGAAATAAACACGTTTTGGCAACTTTGGTCATCACCATGTAACTTATAGGGCAGAAACAGCACACTTTTCAAAACGTGTTTTTCAGCCCGAAATAAACGCGTTTTGTCAGCCCTTGGAATCACAGTGTAACTGCCTAGCTCAGAAGAGTCCACTAAGGCAGCCCTTAACCCCAGTGCTCAGAAATTGTCAAAACGTGTTTTCCAGCAGAAATAAACACGTTTTGGCAACTTTGGTCACCACCATGTAACTTATAGGGCAGAAACAGCACAGTTTTCAAAACGTGTTTTTCAGCCGGAAATAAACGTGTTTTGTCAGCCCTTGGAATCACAGTGTAACTGCCTAGCTCAGAAGAGCCCACTGAGGCAGCCCTTAACCCCAGTGTGCAGAAATTGTCAAAACGTGTTTTTCAGCAGAAATAAACTCGTTTTGGCAACTTTGGTCATCACCATGTAACTTATAGGGCAGAAACAGCACACTTTTCAAAACGTGTTTTTCAGCCCGAAATAAACGCGTTTTGTCAGCCCTTGGAATCACAGAGTAACTGCCTAGCTCAGAAGAGCCCACTGAGGCAGCCCTTAACCCCAGTGCTCAGAAATTGTCAAAACGTGTTTTTCAGCAGAAATAAACACGTTTTGGCAACTTTGGTCATCACCATGTAACTTATAGGGCAGAAACAGCACAGTTTTCAAAACGTGTTTTTCAGCCCGAAATAAACGCGTTTTCTCAGCCCTTAGAATCGCAGTGTAACTGCCTGGCTCAGAAGAGCACACTGAGTCAGCCCTTAACCCCAGTGCTCAGAAATTGTCAAAACGTGTTTTTCAGCAGAAATAAACACGTTTTGGCAACTTTGGTCATCACCATGTAACTTATAGGGCAGAAACAGCACAGTTTTCAAAACGTGTTTTTCAGCCCGAAATAAACGCGTTTTCTCAGCCCTTAGAATCGCAGTGTAACTGCCTGGCTCAGAAGAGCACACTGAGTCAGCCCTTAACCCCAGTGCTCAGAAATTGTCAAAACGTGTTTTTCAGCAGAAATAAACACGTTTTGGCAACTTTGGTCATCACCATGTAACTTATAGGGCAGAAACAGCACACTTTTCAAAACGTGTTTTTCAGCCCGAAATAAACGCGTTTTGTCAGCCCTTGGAATCACAGTGTAACTGCCTAGCTCAGAAGAGCCCACTGAGGCAGCCCTTAACCCCAGTGCTCAGAAATTGTCAAAACGTGTTTTTCAGCAGAAATAAACACGTTTTGGCAACTTTGGTCACCACCATGTAACTTATAGGGCAGAAACAGCACAGTTTTCAAAACGTGTTTTTCAGCCCGAAATAAACGCGTTTTCTCAGCCCTTAGAATCGCAGTGTAACTGCCTGGCTCAGAAGAGCACACTGAGTCAGCCCTTAACCCCAGTGCTCAGAAATTGTCAAAACGTGTTTTTCAGCAGAAATAAACACGTTTTGGCAACTTTGGTCATCACCATGTAACTTTTAGGGCAGAAACAGCACACTTTTCAAAACGTGTTTTTCAGCACGAAATAAACGCGTTTTGTCAGCCCTTGGAATCACAGTGTAACTGCCTAGCTCAGAAGAGCCCACTGAGGCAGCCCTTAACCCCAGTGTGCAGAAATTGTCAAAACGTGTTTTTCAGCAGAAATAAACACGTTTTGGCAACTTTGGTCACCACCATGTAACTTATAAGGCAGAAACAGCACAGTTTTCAAAACGTGTTTTTCAGCCCGAAATAAACGCGTTTTCTCAGCCCTTAGAATCGCAGTGTAACTGCCTGTCTCAGAAGAGCACACTGAGTCAGCCCTTAACCCCAGTGCTCAGAAATTGTCAAAACGTGTTTTTCAGCAGAAATAAACACGTTTTGGCAACTTTGGTCATCACCATGTAACTTATAGGGCAGAAACAGCACACTTTTCAAAACGTGTTTTTCAGCCCGAAATAAACGCGTTTTGTCAGCCCTTGGAATCACAGTGTAACTGCCTAGCTCAGAAGAGCCCACTGAGGCAGCCCTTAACCCCAGTGCTCAGAAATTGTCAAAACGTGTTTTTCAGCAGAAATAAACACGTTTTGGCAACTTTGGTCATCACCATGTAACTTATAGGGCAGAAACAGCACACTTTTCAAAACGTGTTTTTCAGCCCGAAATAAACGCGTTTTCTCAGCCCTTAGAATCGCAGTGTAACTGCCTGTCCCAGAAGAGCACACAGAGTCAGCCCTTAACCCCAGTGCTCAGAAATTGTCAAAACGTGTTTTTCAGCAGAAATAAACACGTTTTGGCAACTTTGGTCATCACCATGTAACTTATAGGGCAGAAACAGCACACTTTTCAAAACGTGTTTTTCAGCCCGAAATAAACGCGTTTTGTCAGCCCTTGGAATCACAGTGTAACTGCCTAGCTCAGAAGAGCCCACTGAGGCAGCCCTTAACCCCAGTGCTCAGAAATTGTCAAAACGTGTTTTCCAGCAGAAATAAACACGTTTTGGCAACTTTGGTCACCACCATGTAACTTATAGGGCAGAAACAGCACAGTTTTCAAAACGTGTTTTTCAGCCCGAAATAAACGCGTTTTCTCAGCCCTTAGAATCGCAGTGTAACTGCCTGTCTCAGAAGAGCACACTGAGTCAGCCCTTAACCCCAGTGTGCAGAAATTGTCAAAACGTGTTTTTCAGCAGAAATAAACACGTTTTGGCAACTTTGGTCATCACCATGTAACTTATAGGGCAGAAACAGCACACTTTTCAAAACGTGTTTTTCAGCCCGAAATAAACGCGTTTTGTCAGCCCTTGGAATCACAGAGTAACTGCCTAGCTCAGAAGAGCCCACTGAGGCAGCCCTTAACCCCAGTGCTCAGAAATTGTCAAAACGTGTTTTTCAGCAGAAATAAACACGTTTTGGCAACTTTGGTCATCACCATGTAACTTATAGGGCAGAAACAGCACAGTTTTCAAAACGTGTTTTTCAGCCCGAAATAAACGCGTTTTCTCAGCCCTTAGAATCGCAGTGTAACTGCCTGGCTCAGAAGAGCACACCGAGTCAGCCCTTAACCCCAGTGCTCAGAAATTGTCAAAACGTGTTTTTCAGCAGAAATAAACACGTTTTGGCAACTTTGGTCATCACCATGTAACTTATAGGGCAGAAACAGCACAGTTTTCAAAACGTGTTTTTCAGCCCGAAATAAACGCGTTTTCTCAGCCCTTAGAATCGCAGTGTAACTGCCTGGCTCAGAAGAGCACACTGAGTCAGCCCTTAACCCCAGTGCTCAGAAATTGTCAAAACGTGTTTTTCAGCAGAAATAAACACGTTTTGGCAACTTTGGTCATCACCATGTAACTTATAGGGCAGAAACAGCACACTTTTCAAAACGTGTTTTTCAGCCCGAAATAAACGCGTTTTGTCAGCCCTTGGAATCACAGTGTAACTGCCTAGCTCAGAAGAGCCCACTGAGGCAGCCCTTAACCCCAGTGCTCAGAAATTGTCAAAACGTGTTTTTCAGCAGAAATAAACACGTTTTGGCAACTTTGGTCACCACCATGTAACTTATAGGGCAGAAACAGCACAGTTTTCAAAACGTGTTTTTCAGCCCGAAATAAACGCGTTTTCTCAGCCCTTAGAATCGCAGTGTAACTGCCTGGCTCAGAAGAGCACACTGAGTCAGCCCTTAACCCCAGTGCTCAGAAATTGTCAAAACGTGTTTTTCAGCAGAAATAAACACGTTTTGGCAACTTTGGTCATCACCATGTAACTTTTAGGGCAGAAACAGCACACTTTTCAAAACGTGTTTTTCAGCACGAAATAAACGCGTTTTGTCAGCCCTTGGAATCACAGTGTAACTGCCTAGCTCAGAAGAGCCCACTGAGGCAGCCCTTAACCCCAGTGTGCAGAAATTGTCAAAACGAGTTTTTCAGCAGAAATAAACACGTTTTGGCAACTTTGGTCACCACCATGTAACTTATAGGGCAGAAACAGCACAGTTTTCAAAACGTGTTTTTCAGCCCGAAATAAACGCGTTTTCTCAGCCCTTAGAATCGCAGTGTAACTGCCTGTCTCAGAAGAGCACACTGAGTCAGCCCTTAACCCCAGTGCTCAGAAATTGTCAAAACGTGTTTTTCAGCAGAAATAAACACGTTTTGGCAACTTTGGTCATCACCATGTAACTTATAGGGCAGAAACAGCACACTTTTCAAAACGTGTTTTTCAGCCCGAAATAAACGCGTTTTGTCAGCCCTTGGAATCACAGTGTAACTGCCTAGCTCAGAAGAGCCCACTGAGGCAGCCCTTAACCCCAGTGTGCAGAAATTGTCAAAACGTGTTTTTCAGCAGAAATAAACACGTTTTGGCAACTTTGGTCATCACCATGTAACTTATAGGGCAGAAACAGCACACTTTTCAAAACGTGTTTTTCAGCCCGAAATAAACGCGTTTTGTCAGCCTTGGAATCACAGTGTAACTGCCTAGCTCAGAAGAGCCCACTGAGGCAGCCCTTAACCCCAGTGTGCAGAAATTGTCAAAACGTGTTTTTCAGCAGAAATAAACACGTTTTGGCAACTTTGGTCATCACCATGTAACTTATAGGGCAGAAACCGCACACTTTTCAAAACGTGTTTTTCAGCCCGAAATAAACGCGTTTTGTCAGCCCTTGGAATCACAGAGTAACTGCCTAGCTCAGAAGAGCACACTGAGGCAGCCCTTAACCCCAGTGCTCAGAAATTGTCAAAACGTGTTTTTCAGCAGAAATAAACACGTTTTGGCAACTTTGGTCATCACCATGTAACTTATAGGGCAGAAACAGCACAGTTTTCAAAACGTGTTTTTCAGCCCGAAATAAACGCGTTTTGTCAGCCCTTGGAATCACAGTGTAACTGCCTAGCTCAGAAGAGCCCACTGAGGCAGCCCTTAACCCCAGTGTGCAGAAATTGTCAAAACGTGTTTTTCAGCAGAAATAAACACGTTATGGCAACTTTGGTCATCACCATGTAACTTATTGGGCAGAAACAGCACACTTTTCAAAACGTGTTTTTCAGCCCGAAATAAACGCGTTTTGTCAGCCCTTGGAATCACAGTGTAACTGCCTAGCTCAGAAGAGCCCACTGAGGCAGCCCTTAACCCCAGTGCTCAGAAATTGTCAAAACGTGTTTTTCAGCAGAAATAAACACGTTTTGGCAACTTTGGTCACCACCATGTAACTTATAGGGCAGAAACAGCACAGTTTTCAAAACGTGTTTTTCAGCCCGAAATAAACGCGTTTTCTCAGCCCTTAGAATCGCAGTGTAACTGCCTGGCTCAGAAGAGCACACTGAGTCAGCCCTTAACCCCAGTGCTCAGAAATTGTCAAAACGTGTTTTTCAGCAGAAATAAACACGTTTTGGCAACTTTGGTCATCACCATGTAACTTATAGGGCAGAAACAGCACACTTTTCAAAACGTGTTTTTCAGCCCGAAATAAACGCGTTTTGTCAGCCCTTGGAATCACAGTGTAACTGCCTAGCTCAGAAGAGCCCACTGAGGCAGCCCTTAACCCCAGTGTGCAGAAATTGTCAAAACGTGTTTTTCAGCAGAAATAAACACGTTTTGGCAACTTTGGTCACCACCATGTAACTTATAGGGCAGAAACAGCACAGTTTTCAAAACGTGTTTTTCAGCCCGAAATAAACGCGTTTTGTCAGCCCTTGGAATCACAGTGTAACTGCCTAGCTCAGAAGAGCCCACTGAGGCAGCCCTTAACCCCAGTATGCAGAAATTGTCAAAACGTGTTTTTCAGCAGAAATAAACACGTTTTGGCAACTTTGGTCATCACCATGTAACTTATAGGGCAGAAACAGCACACTTTTCAAAACGTGTTTTTCAGCCCGAAATAAACGCGTTTTGTCAGCCCTTGGAATCACAGTGTAACTGCCTAGCTCAGAAGAGCCCACTGAGGCAGCCCTTAACCCCAGTGCTCAGAAATTGTCAAAACGTGTTTTCCAGCAGAAATAAACACGTTTTGGCAACTTTGGTCACCACCATGTAACTTATAGGGCAGAAACAGCACAGTTTTCAAAACGTGTTTTTCAGCCCGAAATAAACGCGTTTTCTCAGCCCTTAGAATCGCAGTGTAACTGCCTGGCTCAGAAGAGCACACTGAGTCAGCCCTTAACCCCAGTGCTCAGAAATTGTCAAAACGTGTTTTTCAGCAGAAATAAACACGTTTTGGCAACTTTGGTCATCACCATGTAACTTATAGGGCAGAAACAGCACACTTTTCAAAACGTGTTTTTCAGCCCGAAATAAACGCGTTTTGTCAGCCCTTGGAATCACAGTGTAACTGCCTAGCTCAGAAGAGCCCACTGAGGCAGCCCTTAACCCCAGTGTGCAGAAATTGTCAAAACGTGTTTTTCAGCAGAAATAAACACGTTTTGGCAACTTTGGTCATCACCATGTAACTTATAGGGCAGAAACAGCACACTTTTCAAAACGTGTTTTTCAGCCCGAAATAAACGCGTTTTGTCAGCCCTTGGAATCACAGAGTAACTGCCTAGCTCAGAAGAGCCCACTGAGGCAGCCCTTAACCCCAGTGCTCAGAAATTGTCAAAACGTGTTTTTCAGCAGAAATAAACACGTTTTGGCAACTTTGGTCATCACCATGTAACTTATAGGGCAGAAACAGCACAGTTTTCAAAACGTGTTTTTCAGCCCGAAATAAACGCGTTTTCTCAGCCCTTAGAATCGCAGTGTAACTGCCTGGCTCAGAAGAGCACACTGAGTCAGCCCTTAACCCCAGTGCTCAGAAATTGTCAAAACGTGTTTTTCAGCAGAAATAAACACGTTTTGGCAACTTTGGTCATCACCATGTAACTTTTAGGGCAGAAACAGCACACTTTTCAAAACGTGTTTTTCAGCACGAAATAAACGCGTTTTGTCAGCCCTTGGAATCACAGTGTAACTGCCTAGCTCAGAAGAGCCCACTGAGGCAGCCCTTAACCCCAGTGTGCAGAAATTGTCAAAACGTGTTTTTCAGCAGAAATAAACACGTTTTGGCAACTTTGGTCACCACCATGTAACTTATAGGGCAGAAACAGCACAGTTTTCAAAACGTGTTTTTCAGCCCGAAATATACGCGTTTTCTCAGCCCTTAGAATCGCAGTGTAACTGCCTGTCTCAGAAGAGCACACTGAGTCAGCCCTTAACCCCAGTGCTCAGAAATTGTCAAAACGTGTTTTTCAGCAGAAATAAACACGTTTTGGCAACTTTGGTCATCACCATGTAACTTATAGGGCAGAAACAGCACACTTTTCAAAACGTGTTTTTCAGCCCGAAATAAACGCGTTTTGTCAGCCCTTGGAATCACAGTGTAACTGCCTAGCTCAGAAGAGCCCACTGAGGCAGCCCTTAACCCCAGTGTGCAGAAATTGTCAAAACGTGTTTTTCAGCAGAAATAAACACGTTTTGGCAACTTTGGTCATCACCATGTAACTTATAGGGCAGAAACAGCACACTTTTCAAAACGTGTTTTTCAGCCCGAAATAAACGCGTTTTGTCAGCCTTGGAATCAGAGTGTAACTGCCTAGCTCAGAAGAGCCCACTGAGGCAGCCCTTAACCCCAGTGTGCAGAAATTGTCAAAACGTGTTTTTCAGCAGAAATAAACACGTTTTGGCAACTTTGGTCATCACCATGTAACTTATAGGGCAGAAACCGCACACTTTTCAAAACGTGTTTTTCAGCCCGAAATAAACGCGTTTTGTCAGCCCTTGGAATCACAGAGTAACTGCCTAGCTCAGAAGAGCCCACTGAGGCAGCCCTTAACCCCAGTGCTCAGAAATTGTCAAAACGTGTTTTTCAGCAGAAATAAACACGTTTTGGCAACGTTGGTCATCACCATGTAACTTATAGGGCAGAAACAGCACAGTTTTCAAAACGTGTTTTTCAGCCCGAAATAAACGCGTTTTCTCAGCCCTTAGAATCGCAGTGTAACTGCCTGGCTCAGAAGAGCACACTGAGTCAGCCCTTAACCCCAGTGCTCAGAAATTGTCAAAACGTGTTTTTCAGCAGAAATAAACACGTTTTGGCAACTTTGGTCATCACCATGTAACTTATAGGGCAGAAACAGCACAGTTTTCAAAACGTGTTTTTCAGCCCGAAATAAACGCGTTTTCTCAGCCCTTAGAATCGCAGTGTAACTGCCTGGCTCAGAAGAGCACACTGAGTCAGCCCTTAACCCCAGTGCTCAGAAATTGTCAAAACGTGTTTTTCAGCAGAAATAAACACGTTTTGGCAACTTTGGTCATCACCATGTAACTTATAGGGCAGAAACAGCACACTTTTCAAAACGTGTTTTTCAGCCCGAAATAAACGCGTTTTGTCAGCCCTTGGAATCACAGTGTAACTGCCTAGCTCAGAAGAGCCCACTGAGGCAGCCCTTAACCCCAGTGCTCAGAAATTGTCAAAACGTGTTTTTCAGCAGAAATAAACACGTTTTGGCAACTTTGGTCACCACCATGTAACTTATAGGGCAGAAACAGCACAGTTTTCAAAACGTGTTTTTCAGCCCGAAATAAACGCGTTTTCTCAGCCCTTAGAATCGCAGTGTAACTGCCTGGCTCAGAAGAGCACACTGAGTCAGCCCTTAACCCCAGTGCTCAGAAATTGTCAAAACGTGTTTTTCAGCAGAAATAAACACGTTTTGGCAACTTTGGTCATCACCATGTAACTTTTAGGGCAGAAACAGCACACTTTTCAAAACGTGTTTTTCAGCACGAAATAAACGCGTTTTGTCAGCCCTTGGAATCACAGTGTAACTGCCTAGCTCAGAAGAGCCCACTGAGGCAGCCCTTAACCCCAGTGTGCAGAAATTGTCAAAACGTGTTTTTCAGCAGAAATAAACACGTTTTGGCAACTTTGGTCACCACCATGTAACTTATAAGGCAGAAACAGCACAGTTTTCAAAACGTGTTTTTCAGCCCGAAATAAACGCGTTTTCTCAGCCCTTAGAATCGCAGTGTAACTGCCTGTCTCAGAAGAGCACACTGAGTCAGCCCTTAACCCCAGTGCTCAGAAATTGTCAAAACGTGTTTTTCAGCAGAAATAAACACGTTTTGGCAACTTTGGTCATCACCATGTAACTTATAGGGCAGAAACAGCACACTTTTCAAAACGTGTTTTTCAGCCCGAAATAAACGCGTTTTGTCAGCCCTTGGAATCACAGTGTAACTGCCTAGCTCAGAAGAGCCCACTGAGGCAGCCCTTAACCCCAGTGCTCAGAAATTGTCAAAACGTGTTTTTCAGCAGAAATAAACACGTTTTGGCAACTTTGGTCATCACCATGTAACTTATAGGGCAGAAACAGCACACTTTTCAAAACGTGTTTTTCAGCCCGAAATAAACGCGTTTTCTCAGCCCTTAGAATCGCAGTGTAACTGCCTGTCCCAGAAGAGCACACAGAGTCAGCCTTTAACCCCAGTGCTCAGAAATTGTCAAAACGTGTTTTTCAGCAGAAATAAACACGTTTTGGCAACTTTGGTCATCACCATGTAACTTATAGGGCAGAAACAGCACACTTTTCAAAACGTGTTTTTCAGCCCGAAATAAACGCGTTTTGTCAGCCCTTGGAATCACAGTGTAACTGCCTAGCTCAGAAGAGCCCACTGAGGCAGCCCTTAACCCCAGTGCTCAGAAATTGTCAAAACGTGTTTTCCAGCAGAAATAAACACGTTTTGGCAACTTTGGTCACCACCATGTAACTTATAGGGCAGAAACAGCACAGTTTTCAAAACGTGTTTTTCAGCCCGAAATAAACGCGTTTTCTCAGCCCTTAGAATCGCAGTGTAACTGCCTGTCTCAGAAGAGCACACTGAGTCAGCCCTTAACCCCAGTGTGCAGAAATTGTCAAAACGTGTTTTTCAGCAGAAATAAACACGTTTTGGCAACTTTGGTCATCACCATGTAACTTATAGGGCAGAAACAGCACACTTTTCAAAACGTGTTTTTCAGCCCGAAATAAACGCGTTTTGTCAGCCCTTGGAATCACAGAGTAACTGCCTAGCTCAGAAGAGCCCACTGAGGCAGCCCTTAACCCCAGTGCTCAGAAATTGTCAAAACGTGTTTTTCAGCAGAAATAAACACGTTTTGGCAACTTTGGTCATCACCATGTAACTTATAGGGCAGAAACAGCACAGTTTTCAAAACGTGTTTTTCAGCCCGAAATAAACGCGTTTTCTCAGCCCTTAGAATCGCAGTGTAACTGCCTGGCTCAGAAGAGCACACCGAGTCAGCCCTTAACCCCAGTGCTCAGAAATTGTCAAAACGTGTTTTTCAGCAGAAATAAACACGTTTTGGCAACTTTGGTCATCACCATGTAACTTATAGGGCAGAAACAGCACAGTTTTCAAAACGTGTTTTTCAGCCCGAAATAAACGCGTTTTCTCAGCCCTTAGAATCGCAGTGTAACTGCCTGGCTCAGAAGAGCACACTGAGTCAGCCCTTAACCCCAGTGCTCAGAAATTGTCAAAACGTGTTTTTCAGCAGAAATAAACACGTTTTGGCAACTTTGGTCATCACCATGTAACTTATAGGGCAGAAACAGCACACTTTTCAAAACGTGTTTTTCAGCCCGAAATAAACGCGTTTTGTCAGCCCTTGGAATCACAGTGTAACTGCCTAGCTCAGAAGAGCCCACTGAGGCAGCCCTTAACCCCAGTGCTCAGAAATTGTCAAAACGTGTTTTTCAGCAGAAATAAACACGTTTTGGCAACTTTGGTCACCACCATGTAACTTATAGGGCAGAAACAGCACAGTTTTCAAAACGTGTTTTTCAGCCCGAAATAAACGCGTTTTCTCAGCCCTTAGAATCGCAGTGTAACTGCCTGTCTCAGAAGAGCACACTGAGTCAGCCCTTAACCCCAGTGCTCAGAAATTGTCAAAACGTGTTTTTCAGCAGAAATAAACACGTTTTGGCAACTTTGGTCATCACCATGTAACTTATAGGGCAGAAACAGCACACTTTTCAAAACGTGTTTTTCAGCCCGAAATAAACGCGTTTTGTCAGCCCTTGGAATCACAGTGTAACTGCCTAGCTCAGAAGAGCCCACTGAGGCAGCCCTTAACCCCAGTGTGCAGAAATTGTCAAAACGTGTTTTTCAGCAGAAATAAACACGTTTTGGCAACTTTGGTCATCACCATGTAACTTATAGGGCAGAAACAGCACACTTTTCAAAACGTGTTTTTCAGCCCGAAATAAACGCGTTTTGTCAGCCTTGGAATCACAGTGTAACTGCCTAGCTCAGAAGAGCCCACTGAGGCAGCCCTTAACCCCAGTGTGCAGAAATTGTCAAAACGTGTTTTTCAGCAGAAATAAACACGTTTTGGCAACTTTGGTCATCACCATGTAACTTATAGGGCAGAAACCGCACACTTTTCAAAACGTGTTTTTCAGCCCGAAATAAACGCGTTTTGTCAGCCCTTGGAATCACAGAGTAACTGCCTAGCTCAGAAGAGCACACTGAGGCAGCCCTTAACCCCAGTGCTCAGAAATTGTCAAAACGTGTTTTTCAGCAGAAATAAACACGTTTTGGCAACTTTGGTCATCACCATGTAACTTATAGGGCAGAAACAGCACAGTTTTCAAAACGTGTTTTTCAGCCCGAAATAAACGCGTTTTGTCAGCCCTTGGAATCACAGTGTAACTGCCTAGCTCAGAAGAGCCCACTGAGGCAGCCCTTAACCCCAGTGTGCAGAAATTGTCAAAACGTGTTTTTCAGCAGAAATAAACACGTTTTGGCAACTTTGGTCATCACCATGTAACTTATTGGGCAGAAACAGCACACTTTTCAAAACGTGTTTTTCAGCCCGAAATAAACGCGTTTTGTCAGCCCTTGGAATCACAGTGTAACTGCCTAGCTCAGAAGAGCCCACTGAGGCAGCCCTTAACCCCAGTGCTCAGAAATTGTCAAAACGTGTTTTTCAGCAGAAATAAACACGTTTTGGCAACTTTGGTCACCACCATGTAACTTATAGGGCAGAAACAGCACAGTTTTCAAAACGTGTTTTTCAGCCCGAAATAAACGCGTTTTCTCAGCCCTTAGAATCGCAGTGTAACTGCCTGGCTCAGAAGAGCACACTGAGTCAGCCCTTAACCCCAGTGCTCAGAAATTGTCAAAACGTGTTTTTCAGCAGAAATAAACACGTTTTGGCAACTTTGGTCATCACCATGTAACTTATAGGGCAGAAACAGCACACTTTTCAAAACGTGTTTTTCAGCCCGAAATAAACGCGTTTTGTCAGCCCTTGGAATCACAGTGTAACTGCCTAGCTCAGAAGAGCCCACTGAGGCAGCCCTTAACCCCAGTGTGCAGAAATTGTCAAAACGTGTTTTTCAGCAGAAATAAACACGTTTTGGCAACTTTGGTCACCACCATGTAACTTATAGGGCAGAAACAGCACAGTTTTCAAAACGTGTTTTTCAGCCCGAAATAAACGCGTTTTGTCAGCCCTTGGAATCACAGTGTAACTGCCTAGCTCAGAAGAGCCCACTGAGGCAGCCCTTAACCCCAGTATGCAGAAATTGTCAAAACGTGTTTTTCAGCAGAAATAAACACGTTTTGGCAACTTTGGTCATCACTATGTAACTTATAGGGCAGAAACAGCACACTTTTCAAAACGTGTTTTTCAGCCCGAAATAAACGCGTTTTGTCATCCCTTGGAATCACAGTGTAACTGCCTAGCTCAGAAGAGCCCACTGAGGCAGCCCTTAACCCCAGTGCTCAGAAATTGTCAAAACGTGTTTTCCAGCAGAAATAAACACGTTTTGGCAACTTTGGTCACCACCATGTAACTTATAGGGCAGAAACAGCACAGTTTTCAAAACGTGTTTTTCAGCCCGAAATAAACGCGTTTTCTCAGCCCTTAGAATCGCAGTGTAACTGCCTGGCTCAGAAGAGCACACTGAGTCAGCCCTTAACCCCAGTGCTCAGAAATTGTCAAAACGTGTTTTTCAGCAGAAATAAACACGTTTTGGCAACTTTGGTCATCACCATGTAACTTATAGGGCAGAAACAGCACACTTTTCAAAACGTGTTTTTCAGCCCGAAATAAACGCGTTTTGTCAGCCCTTGGAATCACAGTGTAACTGCCTAGCTCAGAAGAGCCCACTGAGGCAGCCCTTAACCCCAGTGTGCAGAAATTGTCAAAACGTGTTTTTCAGCAGAAATAAACACGTTTTGGCAACTTTGGTCATCACCATGTAACTTATAGGGCAGAAACAGCACACTTTTCAAAACGTGTTTTTCAGCCCGAAATAAACGCGTTTTGTCAGCCCTTGGAATCACAGAGTAACTGCCTAGCTCAGAAGAGCCCACTGAGGCAGCCCTTAACCCCAGTGCTCAGAAATTGTCAAAACGTGTTTTTCAGCAGAAATAAACACGTTTTGGCAACTTTGGTCATCACCATGTAACTTATAGGGCAGAAACAGCACAGTTTTCAAAACGTGTTTTTCAGCCCGAAATAAACGCGTTTTCTCAGCCCTTAGAATCGCAGTGTAACTGCCTGGCTTAGAAGAGCACACTGAGTCAGCCCTTAACCCCAGTGCTCAGAAATTGTCAAAACGTGTTTTTCAGCAGAAATAAACACGTTTTGGCAACTTTGGTCATCACCATGTAACTTTTAGGGCAGAAACAGCACACTTTTCAAAACGTGTTTTTCAGCACGAAATAAACGCGTTTTGTCAGCCCTTGGAATCACAGTGTAACTGCCTAGCTCAGAAGAGCCCACTGAGGCAGCCCTTAACCCCAGTGTGCAGAAATTGTCAAAACGTGTTTTTCAGCAGAAATAAACACGTTTTGGCAACTTTGGTCACCACCATGTAACTTATAGGGCAGAAACAGCACAGTTTTCAAAACGTGTTTTTCAGCCCGAAATATACGCGTTTTCTCAGCCCTTAGAATCGCAGTGTAACTGCCTGTCTCAGAAGAGCACACTGAGTCAGCCCTTAACCCCAGTGCTCAGAAATTGTCAAAACGTGTTTTTCAGCAGAAATAAACACGTTTTGGCAACTTTGGTCATCACCATGTAACTTATAGGGCAGAAACAGCACACTTTTCAAAACGTGTTTTTCAGCCCGAAATAAACGCGTTTTGTCAGCCCTTGGAATCACAGTGTAACTGCCTAGCTCAGAAGAGCCCACTGAGGCAGCCCTTAACCCCAGTGTGCAGAAATTGTCAAAACGTGTTTTTCAGCAGAAATAAACACGTTTTGGCAACTTTGGTCATCACCATGTAACTTATAGGGCAGAAACAGCACACTTTTCAAAACGTGTTTTTCAGCCCGAAATAAACGCGTTTTGTCAGCCTTGGAATCAGAGTGTAACTGCCTAGCTCAGAAGAGCCCACTGAGGCAGCCCTTAACCCCAGTGTGCAGAAATTGTCAAAACGTGTTTTTCAGCAGAAATAAACACGTTTTGGCAACTTTGGTCATCACCATGTAACTTATAGGGCAGAAACCGCACACTTTTCAAAACGTGTTTTTCAGCCCGAAATAAACGCGTTTTGTCAGCCCTTGGAATCACAGAGTAACTGCCTAGCTCAGAAGAGCCCACTGAGGCAGCCCTTAACCCCAGTGCTCAGAAATTGTCAAAACGTGTTTTTCAGCAGAAATAAACACGTTTTGGCAACGTTGGTCATCACCATGTAACTTATAGGGCAGAAACAGCACAGTTTTCAAAACGTGTTTTTCAGCCCGAAATAAACGCGTTTTCTCAGCCCTTAGAATCGCAGTGTAACTGCCTGGCTCAGAAGAGCACACTGAGTCAGCCCTTAACCCCAGTGCTCAGAAATTGTCAAAACGTGTTTTTCAGCAGAAATAAACACGTTTTGGCAACTTTGGTCATCACCATGTAACTTATAGGGCAGAAACAGCACAGTTTTCAAAACGTGTTTTTCAGCCAGAAATAAACGCGTTTTGTCAGCCCTTGGAATCACAGTGTAACTGCCTAGCTCAGAAGAGCCCACTGAGGCAGCCCTTAACCCCAGTGTGCAGAAATTGTCAAAACGTGTTTTTCAGCAGAAATAAACACGTTTTGGCAACTTTGGTCATCACCATGTAACTTACAGGGCAGAAACAGCACACTTTTCAAAACGTGTTTTTCAGCCCGAAATAAACGCGTTTTGTCAGCCCTTGGAATCACAGTGTAACTGCCTAGCTCAGAAGAGCCCACTGAGGCAGCCCTTAACCCCAGTGCTCAGAAATTGTCAAAACGTGTTTTCCAGCAGAAATAAACACGTTTTGGCAACTTTGGTCACCACCATGTAACTTATAGGGCAGAAACAGCACAGTTTTCAAAACGTGTTTTTCAGCCCGAAATAAACGCGTTTTCTCAGCCCTTAGAATCGCAGTGTAACTGCCTGGCTCAGAAGACCACACTGAGTCAGCCCTTAACCCCAGTGCTCAGAAATTGTCAAAACGTGTTTTTCAGCAGAAATAAACACGTTTTGGCAACTTTGGTCATCACCATGTAACTTATAGGGCAGAAACAGCACACTTTTCAAAACGTGTTTTTCAGCCCGAAATAAACGCGTTTTGTCAGCCCTTGGAATCACAGAGTAACTGCCTAGCTCAGAAGAGCACACTGAGGCAGCCCTTAACCCCAGTGCTCAGAAATTGTCAAAACGTGTTTTTCAGCAGAAATAAACACGTTTTGGCAACTTTGGTCACCACCATGTAACTTATAGGGCAGAAACAGCACAGTTTTCAAAACGTGTTTTTCAGCCCGAAATAAACGCGTTTTGTCAGCCCTTGGAATCACAGTGTAACTGCCTAGCTCAGAAGAGCCCACTGAGGCAGCCCTTAACCCCAGTGCTCAGAAATTGTCAAAACGTGTTTTCCAGCAGAAATAAACACGTTTTGGCAACTTTGGTCACCACCATGTAACTTATAGGGCAGAAACAGCACAGTTTTCAAAACGTGTTTTTCAGCCCGAAATAAACGCGTTTTCTCAGCCCTTAGAATCGCAGTGTAACTGCCTGGCTCAGAAGACCAGACTGAGTCAGCCCTTAACCCCAGTGCTCAGAAATTGTCAAAACGTGTTTTTCAGCAGAAATAAACACGTTTTGGCAACTTTGGTCATCACCATGTAACTTATAGGGCAGAAACAGCACACTTTTCAAAACGTGTTTTTCAGCCCGAAATAAACGCGTTTTGTCAGCCCTTGGAATCACAGTGTAACTGCCTAGCTCAGAAGAGCCCACTGAGGCAGCCCTTAACCCCAGTGCTCAGAAATTGTCAAAACGTGTTTTTCAGCAGAAATAAACACGTTTTGGCAACTTTGGTCATCACCATGTAACTTATAGGGCAGAAACAGCACACTTTTCAAAACGTGTTTTTCAGCCCGAAATAAACGCGTTTTCTCAGCCCTTAGAATCGCAGTGTAACTGCCTGTCCCAGAAGAGCACACAGAGTCAGCCCTTAACCCCAGTGCTCAGAAATTGTCAAAACGTGTTTTTCAGCAGAAATAAACACGTTTTGGCAACTTTGGTCATCACCATGTAACTTATAGGGCAGAAACAGCACACTTTTCAAAACGTGTTTTTCAGCCCGAAATAAACGCGTTTTGTCAGCCCTTGGAATCACAGTGTAACTGCCTAGCTCAGAAGAGCCCACTGAGGCAGCCCTTAACCCCAGTATGCAGAAATTGTCAAAACGTGTTTTTCAGCAGAAATAAACACGTTTTGGCAACTTTGGTCACCACCATGTAACTTATAGGGCAAAAACAGCACAGTTTTCAAAACGTGTTTTTCAGCCCGAAATAAACGCGTTTTCTCAGCCCTTAGAATCGCAGTGTAACTGCCTGGCTCAGAAGAGCACACTGAGTCAGCCCTTAACCCCAGTGCTCAGAAATTGTCAAAACGTGTTTTTCAGCAGAAATAAACACGTTTTGGCAACTTTGGTCATCACCATGTAACTTATAGGGCAGAAACAGCACACTTTTCAAAACGTGTTTTTCAGCCCGAAATAAACGCGTTTTGTCAGCCCTTGGAATCACAGTGTAACTGCCTAGCTCAGAAGAGCCCACTGAGGCAGCCCTTAACCCCAGTGCTCAGAAATTGTCAAAACGTGTTTTCCAGCAGAAATAAACACGTTTTGGCAACTTTGGTCACCACCATGTAACTTATAGGGCAGAAACAGCACAGTTTTCAAAACGTGTTTTTCAGCCCGAAATAAACGCGTTTTCTCAGCCCTTAGAATCGCAGTGTAACTGCCTGTCTCAGAAGAGCACACTGAGTCAGCCCTTAACCCCAGTGCTCACAAATTGTCAAAACGTGTTTTTCAGCAGAAATAAACACGTTTTGGCAACTTTGGTCACCACCATGTAACTTATAGGGCAGAAACAGCACAGTTTTCAAAACGTGTTTTTCAGCCCGAAATAAACGCGTTTTCTCAGCCCTTAGAATCGCAGTGTAACTACCTGTCTCAGAAGAGCACACTGAGTCAGCCCTTAACCCCAGTGCTCAGAAATTGTCAAAACGTGTTTTTCAGCAGAAATAAACACGTTTTGGCAACTTTGGTCATCACCATGTAACTTATAGGGCAGAAACAGCACACTTTTCAAAACGTGTTTTTCAGCCCGAAATAAACGCGTTTTGTCAGCCCTTGGAATCACAGTGTAACTGCCTAGCTCAGAAGAGCCCACTAAGGCAGCCCTTAACCCCAGTGCTCAGAAATTGTCAAAACGTGTTTTCCAGCAGAAATAAACACGTTTTGGCAACTTTGGTCACCACCATGTAACTTATAGGGCAGAAACAGCACAGTTTTCAAAACGTGTTTTTCAGCCGGAAATAAACGCGTTTTGTCAGCCCTTGGAATCAAAGTGTAACTGCCTAGCTCAGAAGAGCCCACTGAGGCAGCCCTTAACCCCAGTGTGCAGAAATTGTCAAAACGTGTTTTTCAGCAGAAATAAACACGTTTTGGCAACTTTGGTCATCACCATGTAACTTATAGGGCAGAAACAGCACACTTTTCAAAACGTGTTTTTCAGCCCGAAATAAACGCGTTTTGTCAGCCCTTGGAATCACAGTGTAACTGCCTAGCTCAGAAGAGCCCACTGAGGCAGCCCTTAACCCCAGTGTGCAGAAATTGTCAAAACGTGTTTTCCAGCAGAAATAAACACGTTTTGGCAACTTTGGTCACCACCATGTAACTTATAGGGCAGAAACAGCACAGTTTTCAAAACGTGTTTTTCAGCCCGAAATAAACGCGTTTTCTCAGCCCTTAGAATCGCAGTGTAACTGCCTGGCTCAGAAGACCAGACTGAGTCAGCCCTTAACCCCAGTGCTCAGAAATTGTCAAAACGTGTTTTTCAGCAGAAATAAACACGTTTTGGCAACTTTGGTCATCACCATGTAACTTATAGGGCAGAAACAGCACACTTTTCAAAACGTGTTTTTCAGCCCGAAATAAACGCGTTTTGTCAGCCCTTGGAATCACAGTGTAACTGCCTAGCTCAGAAGAGCCCACTGAGGCAGCCCTTAACCCCAGTGTGCAGAAATTGTCAAAACGTGTTTTTCAGCAGAAATAAACACGTTTTGGCAACTTTGGTCATCACCATGTAACTTATAGGGCAGAAACAGCACACTTTTCAAAACGTGTTTTTCAGCCCGAAATAAACGCGTTTTGTCAGCCCTTGGAATCACAGAGTAACTGCCTAGCTCAGAAGAGCACACTGAGGCAGCCCTTAACCCCAGTGCTCAGAAATTGTCAAAACGTGTTTTTCAGCAGAAATAAACACGTTTTGGCAACTTTGGTCACCACCATGTAACTTATAGGGCAGAAACAGCACAGTTTTCAAAACGTGTTTTTCAGCCCGAAATAAACGCGATTTGTCAGCCCTTGGAATCACAGTGTAACTGCCTAGCTCAGAAGAGCCCACTGAGGCAGCCCTTAACCCCAGTGCTCAGAAATTGTCAAAACGTGTTTTCCAGCAGAAATAAACACGTTTTGGCAACTTTGGTCACCACCATGTAACTTATAGGGCAGAAACAGCACAGTTTTCAAAACGTGTTTTTCAGCCCGAAATAAACGCGTTTTCTCAGCCCTTAGAATCGCAGTGTAACTGCCTGGCTCAGAAGACCAGACTGAGTCAGCCCTTAACCCCAGTGCTCAGAAATTGTCAAAACGTGTTTTTCAGCAGAAATAAACACGTTTTGGCAACTTTGGTCATCACCATGTAACTTATAGGGCAGAAACAGCACACTTTTCAAAACGTGTTTTTCAGCCCGAAATAAACGCGTTTTGTCAGCCCTTGGAATCACAGTGTAACTGCCTAGCTCAGAAGAGCCCACTGAGGCAGCCCTTAACCCCAGTGCTCAGAAATTGTCAAAACGTGTTTTTCAGCAGAAATAAACACGTTTTGGCAACTTTGGTCATCACCATGTAACTTATAGGGCAGAAACAGCACACTTTTCAAAACGTGTTTTTCAGCCCGAAATAAACGCGTTTTCTCAGCCCTTAGAATCGCAGTGTAACTGCCTGTCCCAGAAGAGCACACAGAGTCAGCCCTTAACCCCAGTGCTCAGAAATTGTCAAAACGTGTTTTTCAGCAGAAATAAACACGTTTTGGCAACTTTGGTCATCACCATGTAACTTATAGGGCAGAAACAGCACACTTTTCCAAACGTGTTTTTCAGCCCGAAATAAACGCGTTTTGTCAGCCCTTGGAATCACAGTGTAACTGCCTAGCTCAGAAGAGCCCACTGAGGCAGCCCTTAACCCCAGTGCTCAGAAATTGTCAAAACGTGTTTTCCAGCAGAAATAAACACGTTTTGGCAACTTTGGTCACCACCATGTAACTTATAGGGCAGAAACAGCACAGTTTTCAAAACGTGTTTTTCAGCCCGAAATAAACGCGTTTTCTCAGCCCTTAGAATCGCAGTGTAACTGCCTGTCTCAGAAGAGCACACTGAGTCAGCCCTTAACCCCAGTGCTCAGAAATTGTCAAAACGTGTTTTTCAGCAGAAATAAACACGTTTTGGCAACTTTGGTCATCACCATGTAACTTATAGGGCAGAAACAGCACAGTTTTCAAAACGTGTTTTTCAGCCCGAAATAAACGCGTTTTGTCAGCCCTTGGAATCACAGTGTAACTGCCTAGCTCAGAAGAGCCCACTGAGGCAGCCCTTAACCCCAGTGTGCAGAAATTGTCAAAACGTGTTTTTCAGCAGAAATAAACACGTTTTGGCAACTTTGGTCATCACCATGTAACTTATAGGGCAGAAACAGCACACTTTTCAAAACGTGTTTTTCAGCCCGAAATAAACGCGTTTTGTCAGCCCTTGGAATCACAGTGTAACTGCCTAGCTCAGAAGAGTCCACTAAGGCAGCCCTTAACCCCAGTGCTCAGAAATTGTCAAAACGTGTTTTCCAGCAGAAATAAACACGTTTTGGCAACTTTGGTCATCACCATGTAACTTATAGGGCAGAAACAGCACAGTTTTCAAAACGTGTTTTTCAGCCCGAAATAAACGCGTTTTCTCAGCCCTTAGAATCGCAGTGTAACTGCCTGGCTCAGAAGAGCACACTGAGTCAGCCCTTAACCCCAGTGCTCAGAAATTGTCAAAACGTGTTTTTCAGCAGAAATAAACACGTTTTGGCAACTTTGGTCATCACCATGTAACTTATAGGGCAGAAACAGCACAGTTTTCAAAACGTGTTTTTCAGCCCGAAATAAACGCGTTTTCTCAGCCCTTAGAATCGCAGTGTAACTGCCTGGCTCAGAAGAGCACACTGAGTCAGCCCTTAACCCCAGTGCTCAGAAATTGTCAAAACGTGTTTTTCAGCAGAAATAAACACGTTTTGGCAACTTTGGTCATCACCATGTAACTTATAGGGCAGAAACAGCACACTTTTCAAAACGTGTTTTTCAGCCCGAAATAAACGCGTTTTGTCAGCCCTTGGAATCACAGTGTAACTGCCTAGCTCAGAAGAGCCCACTGAGGCAGCCCTTAACCCCAGTGCTCAGAAATTGTCAAAACGTGTTTTTCAGCAGAAATAAACACGTTTTGGCAACTTTGGTCATCACCATGTAACTTATAGGCAGAAACAGCACACTTTTCAAAACGTGTTTTTCAGCCCGAAATAAACGCGTTTTCTCAGCCCTTAGAATCGCAGTGTAACTGCCTGTCCCAGAAGAGCACACAGAGTCAGCCCTTAACCCCAGTGCTCAGAAATTGTCAAAACGTGTTTTTCAGCAGAAATAAACACGTTTTGGCAACTTTGGTCATCACCATGTAACTTATAGGGCAGAAACAGCACACTTTTAAAAACGTGTTTTTCAGCCCGAAATAAACGCGTTTTGTCAGCCCTTGGAATCACAGTGTAACTGCCTAACTCAGAAGAGCCCACTGAGGCAGCCCTTAACCCCAGTATGCAGAAATTGTCAAAACGTGTTTTTCAGCAGAAATAAACACGTTTTGGCAACTTTGGTCACCACCATGTAACTTATAGGGCAAAAACAGCACAGTTTTCAAAACGTGTTTTTCAGCCCGAAATAAACGCGTTTTCTCAGCCCTTAGAATCGCAGTGTAACTGCCTGGCTCAGAAGAGCACACTGAGTCAGCCCTTAACCCCAGTGCTCAGAAATTGTCAAAACGTGTTTTTCAGCAGAAATAAACACGTTTTGGCAACTTTGGTCATCACCATGTAACTTATAGGGCAGAAACAGCACACTTTTCAAAACGTGTTTTTCAGCCCGAAATAAACGCGTTTTGTCAGCCCTTAGAATCGCAGTGTAACTGCCTGTCTCAGAAGAGCACACTGAGTCAGCCCTTAACCCCAGTGCTCACAAATTGTCAAAACGTGTTTTTCCGCAGAAATAAACACGTTTTGGCAACTTTGGTCACCACCATGTAACTTATAGGGCAGAAACAGCACAGTTTTCAAAACGTGTTTTTCAGCCCGAAATAAACGCGTTTTCTCAGCCCTTAGAATCGCAGTGTAACTACCTGTCTCAGAAGAGCACACTGAGTCAGCCCTTAACCCCAGTGCTCAGAAATTGTCAAAACGTGTTTTTCAGCAGAAATAAACACGTTTTGGCAACTTTGGTCATCACCATGTAACTTATAGGGCAGAAACAGCACACTTTTCAAAACGTGTTTTTCAGCCCGAAATAAACGCGTTTTGTCAGCCCTTGGAATCACAGTGTAACTGCCTAGCTCAGAAGAGCCCACTAAGGCAGCCCTTAACCCCAGTGCTCAGAAATTGTCAAAACGTGTTTTCCAGCAGAAATAAACACGTTTTGGCAACTTTGGTCACAACCATGTAACTTATAGGGCAGAAACAGCACAGTTTTCAAAACGTGTTTTTCAGCCGGAAATAAACGCGTTTTGTCAGCCCTTGGAATCAAAGTGTAACTGCCTAGCTCAGAAGAGCCCACTGAGGCAGCCCTTAACCCCAGTGTGCAGAAATTGTCAAAACGTGTTTTTCAGCAGAAATAAACACGTTTTGGCAACTTTGGTCATCACCATGTAACTTATAGGGCAGAAACAGCACACTTTTCAAAACGTGTTTTTCAGCCCGAAATAAACGCGTTTTGTCAGCCCTTGGAATCACAGAGTAACTGCCTAGCTCAGAAGAGCCCACTGAGGCAGCCCTTAACCCCAGTGCTCAGAAATTGTCAAAACGTGTTTTTCAGCAGAAATAAACACGTTTTGGCAACTTTGGTCATCACCATGTAACTTATAGGGCAGAAACAGCACAGTTTTCAAAACGTGTTTTTCAGCCCGAAATAAACGCGTTTTCTCAGCCCTTAGAATCGCAGTGTAACTGCCTGGCTCAGAAGAGCACACTGAGTCAGCCCTTAACCCCAGTGCTCAGAAATTGTCAAAACGTGTTTTTCAGCAGAAATAAACACGTTTTGGCAACTTTGGTCATCACCATGTAACTTATAGGGCAGAAACAGCACACTTTTCAAAACGTGTTTTTCAGCCCGAAATAAACGCGTTTTGTCAGCCCTTGGAATCACAGTGTAACTGCCTAGCTCAGAAGAGCCCACTGAGGCAGCCCTTAACCCCAGTGTGCAGAAATTGTCAAAACGTGTTTTTCAGCAGAAATAAACACGTTTTGGCAACTTTGGTCATCACCATGTAACTTATTGGGCAGAAACAGCACACTTTTCAAAACGTGTTTTTCAGCCCGAAATAAACGCGTTTTGTCAGCCCTTGGAATCACAGTGTAACTGCCTAGCTCAGAAGAGCCCACTGAGGCAGCCCTTAACCCCAGTGCTCAGAAATTGTCAAAACGTGTTTTTCAGCAGAAATAAACACGTTTTGGCAACTTTGGTCACCACCATGTAACTTATAGGGCAGAAACAGCACAGTTTTCAAAACGTGTTTTTCAGCCCGAAATAAACGCGTTTTCTCAGCCCTTAGAATCGCAGTGTAACTGCCTGGCTCAGAAGAGCACACTGAGTCAGCCCTTAACCCCAGTGCTCAGAAATTGTCAAAACGTGTTTTTCAGCAGAAATAAACACGTTTTGGCAACTTTGGTCATCACCATGTAACTTATAGGGCAGAAACAGCACACTTTTCAAAACGTGTTTTTCAGCCCGAAATAAACGCGTTTTGTCAGCCCTTGGAATCACAGTGTAACTGCCTAGCTCAAAAGAGCCCACTGAGGCAGCCCTTAACCCCAGTGCTCAGAAATTGTCAAAACGTGTTTTTCAGCAGAAATAAACACGTTTTGGCAACTTTGGTCACCACCATGTAACTTATAGGGCAGAAACAGCACAGTTTTCAAAACGTGTTTTTCAGCCCGAAATAAACGCGTTTTCTCAGCCCTTAGAATCGCAGTGTAACTGCCTGGCTCAGAAGAGCACACTGAGTCAGCCCTTAACCCCAGTGCTCAGAAATTGTCAAAACGTGTTTTTCAGCAGAAATAAACACGTTTTGGCAACTTTGGTCACCACCATGTAACTTATAGGGCAGAAACAGCACAGTTTTCAAAACGTGTTTTTCAGCCCGAAATAAACGCGTTTTCTCAGCCCTTAGAATCGCAGTGTAACTGCCTGGCTCAGAAGAGCACACTGAGTCAGCCCTTAACCCCAGTGCTCAGAAATTGTCAAAACGTGTTTTTCAGCAGAAATAAACACGTTTTGGCAACTTTGGTCATCACCATGTAACTTATAGGGCAGAAACAGCACACTTTTCAAAACGTGTTTTTCAGCCCGATATAAACGCGTTTTGTCAGCCCTTGGAATCACAGTGTAACTGCCTAGCTCAGAAGAGCACACTGAGTCAGCCCTTAACCCCAGTGCTCAGAAATTGTCAAAACGTGTTTTTCAGCAGAAATAAACACGTTTTGGCAACTTTGGTCATCACCATGTAACTTTTAGGGCAGAAACAGCACACTTTTCAAAACGTGTTTTTCAGCACGAAATAAACGCGTTTTGTCAGCCCTTGGAATCACAGTGTAACTGCCTAGCTCAGAAGAGCCCACTGAGGCAGCCCTTAACCCCAGTGTGCAGAAATTGTCAAAACGTGTTTTTCAGCAGAAATAAACACGTTTTGGCAACTTTGGTCACCACCATGTAACTTATAGGGCAGAAACAGCACAGTTTTCAAAACGTGTTTTTCAGCCCGAAATATACGCGTTTTCTCAGCCCTTAGAATCGCAGTGTAACTGCCTGTCTCAGAAGAGCACACTGAGTCAGCCCTTAACCCCAGTGCTCAGAAATTGTCAAAACGTGTTTTTCAGCAGAAATAAACACGTTTTGGCAACTTTGGTCATCACCATGTAACTTATAGGGCAGAAACAGCACACTTTTCAAAACGTGTTTTTCAGCCCGAAATAAACGCGTTTTGTCAGCCCTTGGAATCACAGTGTAACTGCCTAGCTCAGAAGAGCCCACTGAGGCAGCCCTTAACCCCAGTGTGCAGAAATTGTCAAAACGTGTTTTTCAGCAGAAATAAACACGTTTTGGCAACTTTGGTCATCACCATGTAACTTATAGGGCAGAAACAGCACACTTTTCAAAACGTGTTTTTCAGCCCGAAATAAACGCGTTTTGTCAGCCTTGGAATCAGAGTGTAACTGCCTAGCTCAGAAGAGCCCACTGAGGCAGCCCTTAACCCCAGTGTGCAGAAATTGTCAAAACGTGTTTTTCAGCAGAAATAAACACGTTTTGGCAACTTTGGTCATCACCATGTAACTTATAGGGCAGAAACCGCACACTTTTCAAAACGTGTTTTTCAGCCCGAAATAAACGCGTTTTGTCAGCCCTTGGAATCACAGAGTAACTGCCTAGCTCAGAAGAGCCCACTGAGGCAGCCCTTAACCCCAGTGCTCAGAAATTGTCAAAACGTGTTTTTCAGCAGAAATAAACACGTTTTGGCAACGTTGGTCATCACCATGTAACTTATAGGGCAGAAACAGCACAGTTTTCAAAACGTGTTTTTCAGCCCGAAATAAACGCGTTTTCTCAGCCCTTAGAATCGCAGTGTAACTGCCTGGCTCAGAAGAGCACACTGAGTCAGCCCTTAACCCCAGTGCTCAGAAATTGTCAAAACGTGTTTTTCAGCAGAAATAAACACGTTTTGGCAACTTTGGTCATCACCATGTAACTTATAGGGCAGAAACAGCACAGTTTTCAAAACGTGTTTTTCAGCCAGAAATAAACGCGTTTTGTCAGCCCTTGGAATCACAGTGTAACTGCCTAGCTCAGAAGAGCCCACTGAGGCAGCCCTTAACCCCAGTGTGCAGAAATTGTCAAAACGTGTTTTTCAGCAGAAATAAACACGTTTTGGCAACTTTGGTCATCACCATGTAACTTACAGGGCAGAAACAGCACACTTTTCAAAACGTGTTTTTCAGCCCGAAATAAACGCGTTTTGTCAGCCCTTGGAATCACAGTGTAACTGCCTAGCTCAGAAGAGCCCACTGAGGCAGCCCTTAACCCCAGTGCTCAGAAATTGTCAAAACGTGTTTTCCAGCAGAAATAAACACGTTTTGGCAACTTTGGTCACCACCATGTAACTTATAGGGCAGAAACAGCACAGTTTTCAAAACGTGTTTTTCAGCCCGAAATAAACGCGTTTTCTCAGCCCTTAGAATCGCAGTGTAACTGCCTGGCTCAGAAGACCACACTGAGTCAGCCCTTAACCCCAGTGCTCAGAAATTGTCAAAACGTGTTTTTCAGCAGAAATAAACACGTTTTGGCAACTTTGGTCATCACCATGTAACTTATAGGGCAGAAACAGCACACTTTTCAAAACGTGTTTTTCAGCCCGAAATAAACGCGTTTTGTCAGCCCTTGGAATCACAGAGTAACTGCCTAGCTCAGAAGAGCACACTGAGGCAGCCCTTAACCCCAGTGCTCAGAAATTGTCAAAACGTGTTTTTCAGCAGAAATAAACACGTTTTGGCAACTTTGGTCACCACCATGTAACTTATAGGGCAGAAACAGCACAGTTTTCAAAACGTGTTTTTCAGCCCGAAATAAACGCGTTTTGTCAGCCCTTGGAATCACAGTGTAACTGCCTAGCTCAGAAGAGCCCACTGAGGCAGCCCTTAACCCCAGTGCTCAGAAATTGTCAAAACGTGTTTTCCAGCAGAAATAAACACGTTTTGGCAACTTTGGTCACCACCATGTAACTTATAGGGCAGAAACAGCACAGTTTTCAAAACGTGTTTTTCAGCCCGAAATAAACGCGTTTTCTCAGCCCTTAGAATCGCAGTGTAACTGCCTGGCTCAGAAGACCAGACTGAGTCAGCCCTTAACCCCAGTGCTCAGAAATTGTCAAAACGTGTTTTTCAGCAGAAATAAACACGTTTTGGCAACTTTGGTCATCACCATGTAACTTATAGGGCAGAAACAGCACACTTTTCAAAACGTGTTTTTCAGCCCGAAATAAACGCGTTTTGTCAGCCCTTGGAATCACAGTGTAACTGCCTAGCTCAGAAGAGCCCACTGAGGCAGCCCTTAACCCCAGTGCTCAGAAATTGTCAAAACGTGTTTTTCAGCAGAAATAAACACGTTTTGGCAACTTTGGTCATCACCATGTAACTTATAGGGCAGAAACAGCACACTTTTCAAAACGTGTTTTTCAGCCCGAAATAAACGCGTTTTCTCAGCCCTTAGAATCGCAGTGTAACTGCCTGTCCCAGAAGAGCACACAGAGTCAGCCCTTAACCCCAGTGCTCAGAAATTGTCAAAACGTGTTTTTCAGCAGAAATAAACACGTTTTGGCAACTTTGGTCATCACCATGTAACTTATAGGGCAGAAACAGCACACTTTTAAAAACGTGTTTTTCAGCCCGAAATAAACGCGTTTTGTCAGCCCTTGGAATCACAGTGTAACTGCCTAGCTCAGAAGAGCCCACTGAGGCAGCCCTTAACCCCAGTATGCAGAAATTGTCAAAACGTGTTTTTCAGCAGAAATAAACACGTTTTGGCAACTTTGGTCACCACCATGTAACTTATAGGGCAAAAACAGCACAGTTTTCAAAACGTGTTTTTCAGCCCGAAATAAACGCGTTTTCTCAGCCCTTAGAATCGCAGTGTAACTGCCTGGCTCAGAAGAGCACACTGAGTCAGCCCTTAACCCCAGTGCTCAGAAATTGTCAAAACGTGTTTTTCAGCAGAAATAAACACGTTTTGGCAACTTTGGTCACCACCATGTAACTTATAGGGCAGAAACAGCACAGTTTTCAAAACGTGTTTTTCAGCCCGAAATAAACGCGTTTTCTCAGCCCTTAGAATCGCAGTGTAACTACCTGTCTCAGAAGAGCACACTGAGTCAGCCCTTAACCCCAGTGCTCAGAAATTGTCAAAACGTGTTTTTCAGCAGAAATAAACACGTTTTGGCAACTTTGGTCATCACCATGTAACTTATAGGGCAGAAACAGCACACTTTTCAAAACGTGTTTTTCAGCCCGAAATAAACGCGTTTTGTCAGCCCTTGGAATCACAGTGTAACTGCCTAGCTCAGAAGAGCCCACTAAGGCAGCCCTTAACCCCAGTGCTCAGAAATTGTCAAAACGTGTTTTCCAGCAGAAATAAACACGTTTTGGCAACTTTGGTCACCACCATGTAACTTATAGGGCAGAAACAGCACAGTTTTCAAAACGTGTTTTTCAGCCGGAAATAAACGCGTTTTGTCAGCCCTTGGAATCAAAGTGTAACTGCCTAGCTCAGAAGAGCCCACTGAGGCAGCCCTTAACCCCAGTGTGCAGAAATTGTCAAAACGTGTTTTTCAGCAGAAATAAACACGTTTTGGCAACTTTGGTCATCACCATGTAACTTATAGGGCAGAAACAGCACACTTTTCAAAACGTGTTTTTCAGCCCGAAATAAACGCGTTTTGTCAGCCCTTGGAATCACAGAGTAACTGCCTAGCTCAGAAGAGCCCACTGAGGCAGCCCTTAACCCCAGTGCTCAGAAATTGTCAAAACGTGTTTTTCAGCAGAAATAAACACGTTTTGGCAACTTTGGTCATCACCATGTAACTTATAGGGCAGAAACAGCACAGTTTTCAAAACGTGTTTTTCAGCCCGAAATAAACGCGTTTTCTCAGCCCTTAGAATCGCAGTGTAACTGCCTGGCTCAGAAGAGCACACTGAGTCAGCCCTTAACCCCAGTGCTCAGAAATTGTCAAAACGTGTTTTTCAGCAGAAATAAACACGTTTTGGCAACTTTGGTCATCACCATGTAACTTATAGGGCAGAAACAGCACACTTTTCAAAACGTGTTTTTCAGCCCGAAATAAACGCGTTTTGTCAGCCCTTGGAATCACAGTGTAACTGCCTAGCTCAGAAGAGCCCACTGAGGCAGCCCTTAACCCCAGTGTGCAGAAATTGTCAAAACGTGTTTTTCAGCAGAAATAAACACGTTTTGGCAACTTTGGTCATCACCATGTAACTTATTGGGCAGAAACAGCACACTTTTCAAAACGTGTTTTTCAGCCCGAAATAAACGCGTTTTGTCAGCCCTTGGAATCACAGTGTAACTGCCTAGCTCAGAAGAGCCCACTGAGGCAGCCCTTAACCCCAGTGCTCAGAAATTGTCAAAACGTGTTTTTCAGCAGAAATAAACACGTTTTGGCAACTTTGGTCACCACCATGTAACTTATAGGGCAGAAACAGCACAGTTTTCAAAACGTGTTTTTCAGCCCGAAATAAACGCGTTTTCTCAGCCCTTAGAATCGCAGTGTAACTGCCTGGCTCAGAAGAGCACACTGAGTCAGCCCTTAACCCCAGTGCTCAGAAATTGTCAAAACGTGTTTTTCAGCAGAAATAAACACGTTTTGGCAACTTTGGTCATCACCATGTAACTTATAGGGCAGAAACAGCACACTTTTCAAAACGTGTTTTTCAGCCCGAAATAAACGCGTTTTGTCAGCCCTTGGAATCACAGTGTAACTGCCTAGCTCAAAAGAGCCCACTGAGGCAGCCCTTAACCCCAGTGTGCAGAAATTGTCAAAACGTGTTTTTCAGCAGAAATAAACACGTTTTGGCAACTTTGGTCACCACCATGTAACTTATAGGGCAGAAACAGCACAGTTTTCAAAACGTGTTTTTCAGCCCGAAATAAACGCGTTTTGTCAGCCCTTGGAATCACAGTGTAACTGCCTAGCTCAGAAGAGCCCACTGAGGCAGCCCTTAACCCCAGTATGCAGAAATTGTCAAAACGTGTTTATAAGCAGAAATAAACACGTTTTGGCAACTTTGGTCATCACCATGTAACTTATAGGGCAGAAACAGCACACTTTTCAAAACGTGTTTTTCAGCCCGAAATAAACGCGTTTTGTCAACCCTTGGAATCACAGTGTAACTGCCTAGCTCAGAAGAGCCCACTGAGGCAGCCCTTAACCCCAGTGCTCAGAAATTGTCAAAACGTGTTTTTCAGCAGAAATAAACACGTTTTGGCAACTTTGGTCATCACCATGTAACTTATAGGGCAGAAACAGCACACTTTTCAAAACGTGTTTTTCAGCCCGAAATAAACGCGTTTTCTCAGCCCTTAGAATCGCAGTGTAACTGCCTGTCCCAGAAGAGCACACAGAGTCAGCCCTTAACCCCAGTGCTCAGAAATTGTCAAAACGTGTTTTTCAGCAGAAATAAACACGTTTTGGCAACTTTGGTCATCACCATGTAACTTATAGGGCAGAAACAGCACACTTTTCAAAACGTGTTTTTCAGCCCGAAATAAACGCGTTTTGTCAGCCCTTGGAATCACAGTGTAACTGCCTAGCTCAGAAGAGCCCACTGAGGCAGCCCTTAACCCCAGTGCTCAGAAATTGTCAAAACGTGTTTTCCAGCAGAAATAAACACGTTTTGGCAACTTTGGTCACCACCATGTAACTTATAGGGCAGAAACAGCACAGTTTTCAAAACGTGTTTTTCAGCCCGAAATAAACGCGTTTTCTCAGCCCTTAGAATCGCAGTGTAACTGGCTGTCTCAGAAGAGCACACTGAGTCAGCCCTTAACCCCAGTGCTCACAAATTGTCAAAACGTGTTTTTCAGCAGAAATAAACACGTTTTGGCAACTTTGGTCACCACCATGTAACTTATAGGGCAGAAACAGCACAGTTTTCAAAACGTGTTTTTCAGCCCGAAATAAACGCGTTTTCTCAGCCCTTAGAATCGCAGTGTAACTACCTGTCTCAGAAGAGCACACTGAGTCAGCCCTTAACCCCAGTGCTCAGAAATTGTCAAAACGTGTTTTTCAGCAGAAATAAACACGTTTTGGCAACTTTGGTCATCACCATGTAACTTATAGGGCAGAAACAGCACACTTTTCAAAACTTGTTTTTCAGCCCGAAATAAACGCGTTTTGTCAGCCCTTGGAATCACAGTGTAACTGCCTAGCTCAGAAGAGCCCACTGAGGCAGCCCTTAACCCCAGTGTGCAGAAATTGTCAAAACGTGTTTTTCAGCAGAAATAAACACGTTTTGGCAACTTTGGTCATCACCATGTAACTTATAGGGCAGAAACAGCACACTTTTCAAAACGTGTTTTTCAGCCCGAAATAAACGCGTTTTGTCAGCCCTTGGAATCACAGTGTAACTGCCTAGCTCAGAAGAGCCCACTAAGGCAGCCCTTAACCCCAGTGCTCAGAAATTGTCAAAACGTGTTTTCCAGCAGAAATAAACACGTTTTGGCAACTTTGGTCACCACCATGTAACTTATAGGGCAGAAACAGCACAGTTTTCAAAACGTGTTTTTCAGGCTGAAATAAACGCGTTTTGTCAGCCCTTGGAATCAAAGTGTAACTGCCTAGCTCAGAAGAGCCCACTGAGGCAGCCCTTAACCCCAGTGTGCAGAAATTGTCAAAACGTGTTTTTCAGCAGAAATAAACACGTTTTGGCAACTTTGGTCATCACCATGTAACTTATAGGGCAGAAACCGCACACTTTTCAAAACGTGTTTTTCAGCCCGAAATAAACGCGTTTTGTCAGCCCTTGGAATCACAGAGTAACTGCCTAGCTCAGAAGAGCACACTGAGGCAGCCCTTAACCCCAGTGCTCAGAAATTGTCAAAACGTGTTTTTCAGCAGAAATAAACACGTTTTGGCAACTTTGGTCATCACCATGTAACTTATAGGGCAGAAACAGCACAGTTTTCAAAACGTGTTTTTCAGCCCGAAATAAACGCGTTTTGTCAGCCCTTGGAATCACAGTGTAACTGCCTAGCTCAGAAGAGCCCACTGAGGCAGCCCTTAACCCCAGTGTGCAGAAATTGTCAAAACGTGTTTTTCAGCAGAAATAAACACGTTTTGGCAACTTTGGTCATCACCATGTAACTTATAGGGCAGAAACAGCACACTTTTCAAAACGTGTTTTTCAGCCCGAAATAAACGCGTTTTCTCAGCCCTTAGAATCGCAGTGTAACTGCCTGTCCCAGAAGAGCACACAGAGTCAGCCCTTAACCCCAGTGCTCAGAAATTGTCAAAACGTGTTTTTCAGCAGAAATAAACACGTTTTGGCAACTTTGGTCATCACCATGTAACTTATAGGGCAGAAACAGCACACTTTTCAAAACGTGTTTTTCAGCCCGAAATAAACGCGTTTTGTCAGCCCTTGGAATCACAGTGTAACTGCCTAGCTCAGAAGAGCCCACTGAGGCAGCCCTTAACCCCAGTGCTCAGAAATTGTCAAAACGTGTTTTCCAGCAGAAATAAACACGTTTTGGCAACTTTGGTCACCACCATGTAACTTATAGGGCAGAAACAGCACAGTTTTCAAAACGTGTTTTTCAGCCCGAAATAAACGCGTTTTCTCAGCCCTTAGAATCGCAGTGTAACTGCCTGTCTCAGAAGAGCACACTGAGTCAGCCCTTAACCCCAGTGCTCAGAAATTGTCAAAACGTGTTTTTCAGCAGAAATAAACACGTTTTGGCAACTTTGGTCATCACCATGTAACTTATAGGGCAGAAACAGCACAGTTTTCAAAACGTGTTTTTCAGCCCGAAATAAACGCGTTTTGTCAGCCCTTCGAATCACAGTGTAACTGCCTAGCTCAGAAGAGCCCACTGAGGCAGCCCTTAACCCCAGTGTGCAGAAATTGTCAAAACGTGTTTTTCAGCAGAAATAAACACGTTTTGGCAACTTTGGTCATCACCATGTAACTTATAGGGCAGAAACAGCACACTTTTCAAAACGTGTTTTTCAGCCCGAAATAAACGCGTTTTGTCAGCCCTTGGAATCACAGTGTAACTGCCTAGCTCAGAAGAGTCCACTAAGGCAGCCCTTAACCCCAGTGCTCAGAAATTGTCAAAACGTGTTTTCCAGCAGAAATAAACACGTTTTGGCAACTTTGGTCACCACCATGTAACTTATAGGGCAGAAACAGCACAGTTTTCAAAACGTGTTTTTCAGCAGGAAATAAACGTGTTTTGTCAGCCCTTGGAATCACAGTGTAACTGCCTAGCTCAGAAGAGCCCACTGAGGCAGCCCTTAACCCCAGTGTGCAGAAATTGTCAAAACGTGTTTTTCAGCAGAAATAAACACGTTTTGGCAACTTTGGTCATCACCATGTAACTTATAGGGCAGAAACAGCACACTTTTCAAAACGTGTTTTTCAGCCCGAAATAAACGCGTTTTGTCAGCCCTTGGAATCACAGAGTAACTGCCTAGCTCAGAAGAGCCCACTGAGGCAGCCGTTAACCCCAGTGCTCAGAAATTGTCAAAACGTGTTTTTCAGCAGAAATAAACACGTTTTGGCAACTTTGGTCATCACCATGTAACTTATAGGGCAGAAACAGCACAGTTTTCAAAACGTGTTTTTCAGCCCGAAATAAACGCGTTTTCTCAGCCCTTAGAATCGCAGTGTAACTGCCTGGCTCAGAAGAGCACACTGAGTCAGCCCTTAACCCCAGTGCTCAGAAATTGTCAAAACGTGTTTTTCAGCAGAAATAAACACGTTTTGGCAACTTTGGTCATCACCATGTAACTTATAGGGCAGAAACAGCACAGTTTTCAAAACGTGTTTTTCAGCCCGAAATAAACGCGTTTTCTCAGCCCTTAGAATCGCAGTGTAACTGCCTGGCTCAGAAGAGCACACTGAGTCAGCCCTTAACCCCAGTGCTCAGAAATTGTCAAAACGTGTTTTTCAGCAGAAATAAACACGTTTTGGCAACTTTGGTCATCACCATGTAACTTATAGGGCAGAAACAGCACACTTTTCAAAACGTGTTTTTCAGCCCGAAATAAACGCGTTTTGTCAGCCCTTGGAATCACAATGTAACTGCCTAGCTCAGAAGAGCCCACTGAGGCAGCCCTTAACCCCAGTGCTCAGAAATTGTCAAAACGTGTTTTTCAGCAGAAATAAACACGTTTTGGCAACTTTGGTCACCACCATGTAACTTATAGGGCAGAAACAGCACAGTTTTCAAAACGTGTTTTTCAGCCCGAAATAAACGCGTTTTCTCAGCCCTTAGAATCGCAGTGTAACTGCCTGTCTCAGAAGAGCACACTGAGTCAGCCCTTAACCCCAGTGCTCAGAAATTGTCAAAACGTGTTTTTCAGCAGAAATAAACACGTTTTGGCAACTTTGGTCATCACCATGTAACTTATAGGGCAGAAACAGCACAGTTTTCAAAACGTGTTTTTCAGCCCGAAATAAACGCGTTTTGTCAGCCCTTCGAATCACAGTGTAACTGCCTAGCTCAGAAGAGCCCACTGAGGCAGCCCTTAACCCCAGTGTGCAGAAATTGTCAAAACGTGTTTTTCAGCAGAAATAAACACGTTTTGGCAACTTTGGTCATCACCATGTAACTTATAGGGCAGAAACAGCACACTTTTCAAAACGTGTTCTTCAGCCCGAAATAAACGCGTTTTGTCAGCCCTTGGAATCACAGTGTAACTGCCTAGCTCAGAAGAGTCCACTAAGGCAGCCCTTAACCCCAGTGCTCAGAAATTGTCAAAACGTGTTTTCCAGCAGAAATAAACACGTTTTGGCAACTTTGGTCACCACCATGTAACTTATAGGGCAGAAACAGCACAGTTTTCAAAACGTGTTTTTCAGCCGGAAATAAACGTGTTTTGTCAGCCCTTGGAATCACAGTGTAACTGCCTAGCTCAGAAGAGCCCACTGAGGCAGCCCTTAACCCCAGTGTGCAGAAATTGTCAAAACGTGTTTTTCAGCAGAAATAAACACGTTTTGGCAACTTTGGTCATCACCATGTAACTTATAGGGCAGAAACAGCACACTTTTCAAAACGTGTTTTTCAGCCCGAAATAAACGCGTTTTCTCAGCCCTTAGAATCGCAGTGTAACTGCCTGGCTCAGAAGAGCACACTGAGTCAGCCCTTAACCCCAGTGCTCAGAAATTGTCAAAACGTGTTTTTCAGCAGAAATAAACACGTTTTGGCAACTTTGGTCATCACCATGTAACTTATAGGGCAGAAACAGCACAGTTTTCAAAACGTGTTTTTCAGCCCGAAATAAACGCGTTTTCTCAGCCCTTAGAATCGCAGTGTAACTGCCTGGCTCAGAAGAGCACACTGAGTCAGCCCTTAACCCCAGTGCTCAGAAATTGTCAAAACGTGTTTTTCAGCAGAAATAAACACGTTTTGGCAACTTTGGTCATCACCATGTAACTTATAGGGCAGAAACAGCACACTTTTCAAAACGTGTTTTTCAGCCCGAAATAAACGCGTTTTGTCAGCCCTTGGAATCACAGTGTAACTGCCTAGCTCAGAAGAGCCCACTGAGGCAGCCCTTAACCCCAGTGCTCAGAAATTGTCAAAACGTGTTTTTCAGCAGAAATAAACACGTTTTGGCAACTTTCGTCACCACCATGTAACTTATAGGGCAGAAACAGCACAGTTTTCAAAACGTGTTTTTCAGCCCGAAATAAACGCGTTTTCTCAGCCCTTAGAATCGCAGTGTAACTGCCTGGCTCAGAAGAGCACACTGAGTCAGCCCTTAACCCCAGTGCTCAGAAATTGTCAAAACGTGTTTTTCAGCAGAAATAAACACGTTTTGGCAACTTTGGTCATCACCATGTAACTTTTAGGGCAGAAACAGCACACTTTTCAAAACGTGTTTTTCAGCACGAAATAAACGCGTTTTGTCAGCCCTTGGAATCACAGTGTAACTGCCTAGCTCAGAAGAGCCCACTGAGGCAGCCCTTAACCCCAGTGTGCAGAAATTGTCAAAACGTGTTTTTCAGCAGAAATAAACACGTTTTGGCAACTTTGGTCACCACCATGTAACTTATAGGGCAGAAACAGCACAGTTTTCAAAACGTGTTTTTCAGCCTGAAATAAACGCGTTTTCTCAGCCCTTAGAATCGCAGTGTAACTGCCTGTCTCAGAAGAGCACACTGAGTCAGCCCTTAACCCCAGTGCTCAGAAATTGTCAAAACGTGTTTTTCAGCAGAAATAAACACGTTTTGGCAACTTTGGTCATCACCATGTAACTTATAGGGCAGAAACAGCACACTTTTCAAAACGTGTTTTTCAGCCCGAAATAAACGCGTTTTGTCAGCCCTTGGAATCACAGTGTAACTGCCTAGCTCAGAAGAGCCCACTGAGGCAGCCCTTAACCCCAGTGCTCAGAAATTGTCAAAACGTGTTTTTCAGCAGAAATAAACACGTTTTGGCAACTTTGGTCATCACCATGTAACTTATAGGGCAGAAACAGCACACTTTTCAAAACGTGTTTTTCAGCCCGAAATAAACGCGTTTTCTCAGCCCTTAGAATCGCAGTGTAACTGCCTGTCCCAGAAGAGCACACAGAGTCAGCCCTTAACCCCAGTGCTCAGAAATTGTCAAAACGTGTTTTTCAGCAGAAATAAACACGTTTTGGCAACTTTGGTCATCACCATGTAACTTATAGGGCAGAAACAGCACACTTTTCAAAACGTGTTTTTCAGCCCGAAATAAACGCGTTTTGTCAGCCCTTGGAATCACAGTGTAACTGCCTAGCTCAGAAGAGCCCACTGAGGCAGCCCTTAACCCCAGTGCTCAGAAATTGTCAAAACGTGTTTTCCAGCAGAAATAAACACGTTTTGGCAACTTTGGTCACCACCATGTAACTTATAGGGCAGAAACAGCACAGTTTTCAAAACGTGTTTTTCAGCCCGAAATAAACGCGTTTTCTCAGCCCTTAGAATCGCAGTGTAACTGCCTGTCTCAGAAGAGCACACTGAGTCAGCCCTTAACCCCAGTGTGCAGAAATTGTCAAAACGTGTTTTTCAGCAGAAATAAACACGTTTTGGCAACTTTGGTCATCACCATGTAACTTATAGGGCAGAAACAGCACACTTTTCAAAACGTGTTTTTCAGCCCGAAATAAACGCGTTTTGTCAGCCCTTGGAATCACAGAGTAACTGCCTAGCTCAGAAGAGCCCACTGAGGCAGCCCTTAACCCCAGTGCTCAGAAATTGTCAAAACGTGTTTTTCAGCAGAAATAAACACGTTTTGGCAACTTTGGTCATCACCATGTAACTTATAGGGCAGAAACAGCACAGTTTTCAAAACGTGTTTTTCAGCCCGAAATAAACGCGTTTTCTCAGCCCTTAGAATCGCAGTGTAACTGCCTGGCTCAGAAGAGCACACCGAGTCAGCCCTTAACCCCAGTGCTCAGAAATTGTCAAAACGTGTTTTTCAGCAGAAATAAACACGTTTTGGCAACTTTGGTCATCACCATGTAACTTATAGGGCAGAAACAGCACAGTTTTCAAAACGTGTTTTTCAGCCCGAAATAAACGCGTTTTCTCAGCCCTTAGAATCGCAGTGTAACTGCCTGGCTCAGAAGAGCACACTGAGTCAGCCCTTAACCCCAGTGCTCAGAAATTGTCAAAACGTGTTTTTCAGCAGAAATAAACACGTTTTGGCAACTTTGGTCATCACCATGTAACTTATAGGGCAGAAACAGCACACTTTTCAAAACGTGTTTTTCAGCCCGAAATAAACGCGTTTTGTCAGCCCTTGGAATCACAGTGTAACTGCCTAGCTCAGAAGAGCCCACTGAGGCAGCCCTTAACCCCAGTGCTCAGAAATTGTCAAAACGTGTTTTTCAGCAGAAATAAACACGTTTTGGCAACTTTGGTCACCACCATGTAACTTATAGGGCAGAAACAGCACAGTTTTCAAAACGTGTTTTTCAGCCCGAAATAAACGCGTTTTCTCAGCCCTTAGAATCGCAGTGTAACTGCCTGGCTCAGAAGAGCACACTGAGTCAGCCCTTAACCCCAGTGCTCAGAAATTGTCAAAACGTGTTTTTCAGCAGAAATAAACACGTTTTGGCAACTTTGGTCATCACCATGTAACTTTTAGGGCAGAAACAGCACACTTTTCAAAACGTGTTTTTCAGCACGAAATAAACGCGTTTTGTCAGCCCTTGGAATCACAGTGTAACTGCCTAGCTCAGAAGAGCCCACTGAGGCAGCCCTTAACCCCAGTGTGCAGAAATTGTCAAAACGTGTTTTTCAGCAGAAATAAACACGTTTTGGCAACTTTGGTCACCACCATGTAACTTATAGGGCAGAAACAGCACAGTTTTCAAAACGTGTTTTTCAGCCCGAAATAAACGCGTTTTCTCAGCCCTTAGAATCGCAGTGTAACTGCCTGTCTCAGAAGAGCACACTGAGTCAGCCCTTAACCCCAGTGCTCAGAAATTGTCAAAACGTGTTTTTCAGCAGAAATAAACACGTTTTGGCAACTTTGGTCATCACCATGTAACTTATAGGGCAGAAACAGCACAGTTTTCAAAACGTGTTTTTCAGCCCGAAATAAACGCGTTTTGTCAGCCCTTGGAATCACAGTGTAACTGCCTAGCTCAGAAGAGCCCACTGAGGCAGCCCTTAACCCCAGTGTGCAGAAATTGTCAAAACGTGTTTTTCAGCAGAAATAAACACGTTTTGGCAACTTTGGTCATCACCATGTAACTTATTGGGCAGAAACAGCACACTTTTCAAAACGTGTTTTTCAGCCCGAAATAAACGCGTTTTGTCAGCCCTTGGAATCACAGTGTAACTGCCTAGCTCAGAAGAGCCCACTGAGGCAGCCCTTAACCCCAGTGCTCAGAAATTGTCAAAACGTGTTTTTCAGCAGAAATAAACACGTTTTGGCAACTTTGGTCACCACCATGTAACTTATAGGGCAGAAACCGCACACTTTTCAAAACGTGTTTTTCAGCCCGAAATAAACGCGTTTTGTCAGCCCTTGGAATCACAGAGTAACTGCCTAGCTCAGAAGAGCACACTGAGGCAGCCCTTAACCCCAGTGCTCAGAAATTGTCAAAACGTGTTTTTCAGCAGAAATAAACACGTTTTGGCAACTTTGGTCATCACCATGTAACTTATAGGGCAGAAACAGCACAGTTTTCAAAACGTGTTTTTCAGCCCGAAATAAACGCGTTTTGTCAGCCCTTGGAATCACAGTGTAACTGCCTAGCTCAGAAGAGCCCACTGAGGCAGCCCTTAACCCCAGTGTGCAGAAATTGTCAAAACGTGTTTTTCAGCAGAAATAAACACGTTTTGGCAACTTTGGTCATCACCATGTAACTTATTGGGCAGAAACAGCACACTTTTCAAAACGTGTTTTTCAGCCCGAAATAAACGCGTTTTGTCAGCCCTTGGAATCACAGTGTAACTGCCTAGCTCAGAAGAGCCCACTGAGGCAGCCCTTAACCCCAGTGCTCAGAAATTGTCAAAACGTGTTTTTCAGCAGAAATAAACACGTTTTGGCAACTTTGGTCACCACCATGTAACTTATAGGGCAGAAACAGCACAGTTTTCAAAACGTGTTTTTCAGCCCGAAATAAACGCGTTTTCTCAGCCCTTAGAATCGCAGTGTAACTGCCTGGCTCAGAAGAGCACACTGAGTCAGCCCTTAACCCCAGTGCTCAGAAATTGTCAAAACGTGTTTTTCAGCAGAAATAAACACGTTTTGGCAACTTTGGTCATCACCATGTAACTTATAGGGCAGAAACAGCACAGTTTTCAAAACGTGTTTTTCAGCCCGAAATAAACGCGTTTTGTCAGCCCTTGGAATCACAGTGTAACTGCCTAGCTCAGAAGAGCCCACTGAGGCAGCCCTTAACCCCAGTGTGCAGAAATTGTCAAAACGTGTTTTTCAGCAGAAATAAACACGTTTTGGCAACTTTGGTCATCACCATGTAACTTATTGGGCAGAAACAGCACACTTTTCAAAACGTGTTTTTCAGCCCGAAATAAACGCGTTTTGTCAGCCCTTGGAATCACAGTGTAACTGCCTAGCTCAGAAGAGCCCACTGAGGCAGCCCTTAACCCCAGTGCTCAGAAATTGTCAAAACGTGTTTTTCAGCAGAAATAAACACGTTTTGGCAACTTTGGTCACCACCATGTAACTTATAGGGCAGAAACCGCACACTTTTCAAAACGTGTTTTTCAGCCCGAAATAAACGCGTTTTGTCAGCCCTTGGAATCACAGAGTAACTGCCTAGCTCAGAAGAGCACACTGAGGCAGCCCTTAACCCCAGTGCTCAGAAATTGTCAAAACGTGTTTTTCAGCAGAAATAAACACGTTTTGGCAACTTTGGTCATCACCATGTAACTTATAGGGCAGAAACAGCACAGTTTTCAAAACGTGTTTTTCAGCCCGAAATAAACGCGTTTTGTCAGCCCTTGGAATCACAGTGTAACTGCCTAGCTCAGAAGAGCCCACTGAGGCAGCCCTTAACCCCAGTGTGCAGAAATTGTCAAAACGTGTTTTTCAGCAGAAATAAACACGTTTTGGCAACTTTGGTCATCACCATGTAACTTATTGGGCAGAAACAGCACACTTTTCAAAACGTGTTTTTCAGCCCGAAATAAACGCGTTTTGTCAGCCCTTGGAATCACAGTGTAACTGCCTAGCTCAGAAGAGCCCACTGAGGCAGCCCTTAACCCCAGTGCTCAGAAATTGTCAAAACGTGTTTTTCAGCAGAAATAAACACGTTTTGGCAACTTTGGTCACCACCATGTAACTTATAGGGCAGAAACAGCACAGTTTTCAAAACGTGTTTTTCAGCCCGAAATAAACGCGTTTTCTCAGCCCTTAGAATCGCAGTGTAACTGCCTGGCTCAGAAGAGCACACTGAGTCAGCCCTTAACCCCAGTGCTCAGAAATTGTCAAAACGTGTTTTTCAGCAGAAATAAACACGTTTTGGCAACTTTGGTCATCACCATGTAACTTATAGGGCAGAAACAGCACACTTTTCAAAACGTGTTTTTCAGCCCGAAATAAACGCGTTTTGTCAGCCCTTGGAATCACAGTGTAACTGCCTAGCTCAGAAGAGCCCACTGAGGCAGCCCTTAACCCCAGTGTGCAGAAATTGTCAAAACGTGTTTTTCAGCAGAAATAAACACGTTTTGGCAACTTTGGTCACCACCATGTAACTTATAGGGCAGAAACAGCACAGTTTTCAAAACGTGTTTTTCAGCCCGAAATAAACGCGTTTTGTCAGCCCTTGGAATCACAGTGTAACTGCCTAGCTCAGAAGAGCCCACTGAGGCAGCCCTTAACCCCAGTATGCAGAAATTGTCAAAACGTGTTTTTCAGCAGAAATAAACACGTTTTGGCAACTTTGGTCATCACCATGTAACTTATAGGGCAGAAACAGCACACTTTTCAAAACGTGTTTTTCAGCCCGAAATAAACGCGTTTTGTCAGCCCTTGGAATCACAGTGTAACTGCCTAGCTCAGAAGAGCCCACTGAGGCAGCCCTTAACCCCAGTGCTCAGAAATTGTCAAAACGTGTTTTCCAGCAGAAATAAACACGTTTTGGCAACTTTGGTCACCACCATGTAACGTATAGGGCAGAAACAGCACAGTTTTCAAAACGTGTTTTTCAGCCCGAAATAAACGCGTTTTCTCAGCCCTTAGAATCGCAGTGTAACTGCCTGTCTCAGAAGAGCACACTGAGTCAGCCCATAACCCCAGTGCTCAGAAATTGTTAAAACGTGTTTTTCAGCAGAAATAAACACGTTTTGGCAACTTTGGTCACCACCATGTAACTTATAGGGCAGAAACAGCACAGTTTTCAAAACGTGTTTTTCAGCCCGAAATAAACGCGTTTTCTCAGCCCTTAGAATCGCAGTGTAACTGCCTGGCTCAGAAGAGCACACTGAGTCAGCCCTTAACCCCAGTGCTCAGAAATTGTCAAAACGTGTTTTTCAGCAGAAATAAACACGTTTTGGCAACTTTGGTCATCACCATGTAACTTATAGGGCAGAAACAGCACACTTTTCAAAACGTGTTTTTCAGCCCGAAATAAACGCGTTTTGTCAGCCCTTGGAATCACAGTGTAACTGCCTAGCTCAGAAGAGCCCACTGAGGCAGCCCTTAACCCCAGTGTGCAGAAATTGTCAAAACGTGTTTTTCAGCAGAAATAAACACGTTTTGGCAACTTTGGTCATCACCATGTAACTTATAGGGCAGAAACAGCACACTTTTCAAAACGTGTTTTTCAGCCCGAAATAAACGCGTTTTGTCAGCCCTTGGAATCACAGAGTAACTGCCTAGCTCAGAAGAGCCCACTGAGGCAGCCCTTAACCCCAGTGCTCAGAAATTGTCAAAACGTGTTTTTCAGCAGAAATAAACACGTTTTGGCAACTTTGGTCATCACCATGTAACTTATAGGGCAGAAACAGCACAGTTTTCAAAACGTGTTTTTCAGCCCGAAATAAACGCGTTTTCTCAGCCCTTAGAATCGCAGTGTAACTGCCTGGCTCAGAAGAGCACACTGAGTCAGCCCTTAACCCCAGTGCTCAGAAATTGTCAAAACGTGTTTTTCAGCAGAAATAAACACGTTTTGGCAACTTTGGTGTTCACCATGTAACTTATAGGGCAGAAACAGCACAGTTTTCAAAACGTGTTTTTCAGCCCGAAATAAACGCGTTTTCTCAGCCCTTAGAATCGCAGTGTAACTGCCTGGCTCAGAAGAGCACACTGAGTCAGCCCTTAACCCCAGTGCTCAGAAATTGTCAAAACGTGTTTTTCAGCAGAAATAAACACGTTTTGGCAACTTTGGTCATCACCATGTAACTTATAGGGCAGAAACAGCACACTTTTCAAAACGTGTTTTTCAGCCCGAAATAAACGCGTTTTGTCAGCCCTTGGAATCACAGTGTAACTGCCTAGCTCAGAAGAGCCCACTGAGGCAGCCCTTAACCCCAGTGCTCAGAAATTGTCAAAACGTGTTTTTCAGCAGAAATAAACACGTTTTGGCAACTTTGGTCATCACCATGTAACTTATAGGGCAGAAACAGCACACTTTTCAAAACGTGTTTTTCAGCCCGAAATAAACGCGTTTTGTCAGCCTTGGAATCACAGTGTAACTGCCTAGCTCAGAAGAGCCCACTGAGGCAGCCCTTAACCCCAGTGTGCAGAAATTGTCAAAACGTGTTTTTCAGCAGAAATAAACACGTTTTGGCAACTTTGGTCATCACCATGTAACTTATAGGGCAGAAACCGCACACTTTTCAAAACGTGTTTTTCAGCCCGAAATAAACGCGTTTTGTCAGCCCTTGGAATCACAGAGTAACTGCCTAGCTCAGAAGAGCACACTGAGGCAGCCCTTAACCCCAGTGCTCAGAAATTGTCAAAACGTGTTTTTCAGCAGAAATAAACACGTTTTGGCAACTTTGGTCATCACCATGTAACTTATAGGGCAGAAACAGCACAGTTTTCAAAACGTGTTTTTCAGCCCGAAATAAACGCGTTTTGTCAGCCCTTGGAATCACAGTGTAACTGCCTAGCTCAGAAGAGCCCACTGAGGCAGCCCTTAACCCCAGTGTGCAGAAATTGTCAAAACGTGTTTTTCAGCAGAAATAAACACGTTTTGGCAACTTTGGTCATCACCATGTAACTTATTGGGCAGAAACAGCACACTTTTCAAAACGTGTTTTTCAGCCCGAAATAAACGCGTTTTGTCAGCCCTTGGAATCACAGTGTAACTGCCTAGCTCAGAAGAGCCCACTGAGGCAGCCCTTAACCCCAGTGCTCAGAAATTGTCAAAACGTGTTTTTCAGCAGAAATAAACACGTTTTGGCAACTTTGGTCACCACCATGTAACTTATAGGGCAGAAACCGCACACTTTTCAAAACGTGTTTTTCAGCCCGAAATAAACGCGTTTTGTCAGCCCTTGGAATCACAGAGTAACTGCCTAGCTCAGAAGAGCACACTGAGGCAGCCCTTAACCCCAGTGCTCAGAAATTGTCAAAACGTGTTTTTCAGCAGAAATAAACACGTTTTGGCAACTTTGGTCATCACCATGTAACTTATAGGGCAGAAACAGCACAGTTTTCAAAACGTGTTTTTCAGCCCGAAATAAACGCGTTTTGTCAGCCCTTGGAATCACAGTGTAACTGCCTAGCTCAGAAGAGCCCACTGAGGCAGCCCTTAACCCCAGTGTGCAGAAATTGTCAAAACGTGTTTTTCAGCAGAAATAAACACGTTTTGGCAACTTTGGTCATCACCATGTAACTTATTGGGCAGAAACAGCACACTTTTCAAAACGTGTTTTTCAGCCCGAAATAAACGCGTTTTGTCAGCCCTTGGAATCACAGTGTAACTGCCTAGCTCAGAAGAGCCCACTGAGGCAGCCCTTAACCCCAGTGCTCAGAAATTGTCAAAACGTGTTTTTCAGCAGAAATAAACACGTTTTGGCAACTTTGGTCACCACCATGTAACTTATAGGGCAGAAACAGCACAGTTTTCAAAACGTGTTTTTCAGCCCGAAATAAACGCGTTTTCTCAGCCCTTAGAATCGCAGTGTAACTGCCTGGCTCAGAAGAGCACACTGAGTCAGCCCTTAACCCCAGTGCTCAGAAATTGTCAAAACGTGTTTTTCAGCAGAAATAAACACGTTTTGGCAACTTTGGTCATCACCATGTAACTTATAGGGCAGAAACAGCACACTTTTCAAAACGTGTTTTTCAGCCCGAAATAAACGCGTTTTGTCAGCCCTTGGAATCACAGTGTAACTGCCTAGCTCAGAAGAGCCCACTGAGGCAGCCCTTAACCCCAGTGTGCAGAAATTGTCAAAACGTGTTTTTCAGCAGAAATAAACACGTTTTGGCAACTTTGGTCACCACCATGTAACTTATAGGGCAGAAACAGCACAGTTTTCAAAACGTGTTTTTCAGCCCGAAATAAACGCGTTTTGTCAGCCCTTGGAATCACAGTGTAACTGCCTAGCTCAGAAGAGCCCACTGAGGCAGCCCTTAACCCCAGTATGCAGAAATTGTCAAAACGTGTTTTTCAGCAGAAATAAACACGTTTTGGCAACTTTGGTCATCACCATGTAACTTATAGGGCAGAAACAGCACACTTTTCAAAACGTGTTTTTCAGCCCGAAATAAACGCGTTTTGTCAGCCCTTGGAATCACAGTGTAACTGCCTAGCTCAGAAGAGCCCACTGAGGCAGCCCTTAACCCCAGTGCTCAGAAATTGTCAAAACGTGTTTTCCAGCAGAAATAAACACGTTTTGGCAACTTTGGTCACCACCATGTAACGTATAGGGCAGAAACAGCACAGTTTTCAAAACGTGTTTTTCAGCCCGAAATAAACGCGTTTTCTCAGCCCTTAGAATCGCAGTGTAACTGCCTGTCTCAGAAGAGCACACTGAGTCAGCCCATAACCCCAGTGCTCAGAAATTGTTAAAACGTGTTTTTCAGCAGAAATAAACACGTTTTGGCAACTTTGGTCACCACCATGTAACTTATAGGGCAGAAACAGCACAGTTTTCAAAACGTGTTTTTCAGCCCGAAATAAACGCGTTTTCTCAGCCCTTAGAATCGCAGTGTAACTGCCTGGCTCAGAAGAGCACACTGAGTCAGCCCTTAACCCCAGTGCTCAGAAATTGTCAAAACGTGTTTTTCAGCAGAAATAAACACGTTTTGGCAACTTTGGTCATCACCATGTAACTTATAGGGCAGAAACAGCACACTTTTCAAAACGTGTTTTTCAGCCCGAAATAAACGCGTTTTGTCAGCCCTTGGAATCACAGTGTAACTGCCTAGCTCAGAAGAGCCCACTGAGGCAGCCCTTAACCCCAGTGTGCAGAAATTGTCAAAACGTGTTTTTCAGCAGAAATAAACACGTTTTGGCAACTTTGGTCATCACCATGTAACTTATAGGGCAGAAACAGCACACTTTTCAAAACGTGTTTTTCAGCCCGAAATAAACGCGTTTTGTCAGCCCTTGGAATCACAGAGTAACTGCCTAGCTCAGAAGAGCCCACTGAGGCAGCCCTTAACCCCAGTGCTCAGAAATTGTCAAAACGTGTTTTTCAGCAGAAATAAACACGTTTTGGCAACTTTGGTCATCACCATGTAACTTATAGGGCAGAAACAGCACAGTTTTCAAAACGTGTTTTTCAGCCCGAAATAAACGCGTTTTCTCAGCCCTTAGAATCGCAGTGTAACTGCCTGGCTCAGAAGAGCACACTGAGTCAGCCCTTAACCCCAGTGCTCAGAAATTGTCAAAACGTGTTTTTCAGCAGAAATAAACACGTTTTGGCAACTTTGGTGTTCACCATGTAACTTATAGGGCAGAAACAGCACAGTTTTCAAAACGTGTTTTTCAGCCCGAAATAAACGCGTTTTCTCAGCCCTTAGAATCGCAGTGTAACTGCCTGGCTCAGAAGAGCACACTGAGTCAGCCCTTAACCCCAGTGCTCAGAAATTGTCAAAACGTGTTTTTCAGCAGAAATAAACACGTTTTGGCAACTTTGGTCATCACCATGTAACTTATAGGGCAGAAACAGCACACTTTTCAAAACGTGTTTTTCAGCCCGAAATAAACGCGTTTTGTCAGCCCTTGGAATCACAGTGTAACTGCCTAGCTCAGAAGAGCCCACTGAGGCAGCCCTTAACCCCAGTGCTCAGAAATTGTCAAAACGTGTTTTTCAGCAGAAATAAACACGTTTTGGCAACTTTGGTCACCACCATGTAACTTATAGGGCAGAAACAGCACAGTTTTCAAAACGTGTTTTTCAGCCCGAAATAAACGCGTTTTCTCAGCCCTTAGAATCGCAGTGTAACTGCCTGGCTCAGAAGAGCACACTGAGTCAGCCCTTAACCCCAGTGCTCAGAAATTGTCAAAACGTGTTTTTCAGCAGAAATAAACACGTTTTGGCAACTTTGGTCATCACCATGTAACTTTTAGGGCAGAAACAGCACACTTTTCAAAACGTGTTTTTCAGCACGAAATAAACGCGTTTTGTCAGCCCTTGGAATCACAGTGTAACTGCCTAGCTCAGAAGAGCCCACTGAGGCAGCCCTTAACCCCAGTGTGCAGAAATTGTCAAAACGTGTTTTTCAGCAGAAATAAACACGTTTTGGCAACTTTGGTCACCACCATGTAACTTATAGGGCAGAAACAGCACAGTTTTCAAAACGTGTTTTTCAGCCCGAAATATACGCGTTTTCTCAGCCCTTAGAATCGCAGTGTAACTGCCTAGCTCAGAAGAGCCCACTGAGGCAGCCCTTAACCCCAGTGCTCAGAAATTGTCAAAACGTGTTTTCCAGCAGAAATAAACACGTTTTGGCAACTTTGGTCACCACCATGTAACTTATAGGGCAGAAACAGCACAGTTTTCAAAACGTGTTTTTCAGCCCGAAATAAACGCGTTTTCTCAGCCCTTAGAATCGCAGTGTAACTGCCTGTCTCAGAAGAGCACACTGAGTCAGCCCTTAACCCCAGTGCTCAGAAATTGTCAAAACGTGTTTTTCAGCAGAAATAAACACGTTTTGGCAACTTTGGTCATCACCATGTAACTTATAGGGCAGAAACAGCACAGTTTTCAAAACGTGTTTTTCAGCCCGAAATAAACGCGTTTTGTCAGCCCTTCGAATCACAGTGTAACTGCCTAGCTCAGAAGAGCCCACTGAGGCAGCCCTTAACCCCAGTGTGCAGAAATTGTCAAAACGTGTTTTTCAGCAGAAATAAACACGTTTTGGCAACTTTGGTCATCACCATGTAACTTATAGGGCAGAAACAGCACACTTTTCAAAACGTGTTTTTCAGCCCGAAATAAACGCGTTTTGTCAGCCCTTGGAATCACAGTGTAACTGCCTAGCTCAGAAGAGTCCACTAAGGCAGCCCTTAACCCCAGTGCTCAGAAATTGTCAAAACGTGTTTTCCAGCAGAAATAAACACGTTTTGGCAACTTTGGTCACCACCATGTAACTTATAGGGCAGAAACAGCACAGTTTTCAAAACGTGTTTTTCAGCCGGAAATAAACGTGTTTTGTCAGCCCTTGGAATCACAGTGTAACTGCCTAGCTCAGAAGAGCCCACTGAGGCAGCCCTTAACCCCAGTGTGCAGAAATTGTCAAAACGTGTTTTTCAGCAGAAATAAACACGTTTTGGCAACTTTGGTCATCACCATGTAACTTATAGGGCAGAAACAGCACACTTTTCAAAACGTGTTTTTCAGCCCGAAATAAACGCGTTTTGTCAGCCCTTGGAATCACAGAGTAACTGCCTAGCTCAGAAGAGCCCACTGAGGCAGCCCTTAACCCCAGTGCTCAGAAATTGTCAAAACGTGTTTTTCAGCAGAAATAAACACGTTTTGGCAACTTTGGTCATCACCATGTAACTTATAGGGCAGAAACAGCACAGTTTTCAAAACGTGTTTTTCAGCCCGAAATAAACGCGTTTTCTCAGCCCTTAGAATCGCAGTGTAACTGCCTGGCTCAGAAGAGCACACTGAGTCAGCCCTTAACCCCAGTGCTCAGAAATTGTCAAAACGTGTTTTTCAGCAGAAATAAACACGTTTTGGCAACTTTGGTCATCACCATGTAACTTATAGGGCAGAAACAGCACAGTTTTCAAAACGTGTTTTTCAGCCCGAAATAAACGCGTTTTCTCAGCCCTTAGAATCGCAGTGTAACTGCCTGGCTCAGAAGAGCACACTGAGTCAGCCCTTAACCCCAGTGCTCAGAAATTGTCAAAACGTGTTTTTCAGCAGAAATAAACACGTTTTGGCAACTTTGGTCATCACCATGTAACTTATAGGGCAGAAACAGCACACTTTTCAAAACGTGTTTTTCAGCCCGAAATAAACGCGTTTTGTCAGCCCTTGGAATCACAGTGTAACTGCCTAGCTCAGAAGAGCCCACTGAGGCAGCCCTTAACCCCAGTGCTCAGAAATTGTCAAAACGTGTTTTTCAGCAGAAATAAACACGTTTTGGCAACTTTGGTCACCACCATGTAACTTATAGGGCAGAAACAGCACAGTTTTCAAAACGTGTTTTTCAGCCCGAAATAAACGCGTTTTCTCAGCCCTTAGAATCGCAGTGTAACTGCCTGTCTCAGAAGAGCACACTGAGTCAGCCCTTAACCCCAGTGCTCAGAAATTGTCAAAACGTGTTTTTCAGCAGAAATAAACACGTTTTGGCAACTTTGGTCATCACCATGTAACTTATAGGGCAGAAACAGCACAGTTTTCAAAACGTGTTTTTCAGCCCGAAATAAACGCGTTTTGTCAGCCCTTCGAATCACAGTGTAACTGCCTAGCTCAGAAGAGCCCACTGAGGCAGCCCTTAACCCCAGTGTGCAGAAATTATCAAAACGTGTTTTTCAGCAGAAATAAACACGTTTTGGCAACTTTGGTCATCACCATGTAACTTATAGGGCAGAAACAGCACACTTTTCAAAACGTGTTTTTCAGCCCGAAATAAACGCGTTTTGTCAGCCCTTGGAATCACAGTGTAACTGCCTAGCTCAGAAGAGTCCACTAAGGCAGCCCTTAACCCCAGTGCTCAGAAATTGTCAAAACGTGTTTTCCAGCAGAAATAAACACGTTTTGGCAACTTTGGTCACCACCATGTAACTTATAGGGCAGAAACAGCACAGTTTTCAAAACGTGTTTTTCAGCCGGAAATAAACGTGTTTTGTCAGCCCTTGGAATCACAGTGTAACTGCCTAGCTCAGAAGAGCCCACTGAGGCAGCCCTTAACCCCAGTGTGCAGAAATTGTCAAAACGTGTTTTTCAGCAGAAATAAACACGTTTTGGCAACTTTGGTCATCACCATGTAACTTATAGGGCAGAAACAGCACACTTTTCAAAACGTGTTTTTCAGCCCGAAATAAACGCGTTTTGTCAGCCCTTGGAATCACAGAGTAACTGCCTAGCTCAGAAGAGCCCACTGAGGCAGCCCTTAACCCCAGTGCTCAGAAATTGTCAAAACGTGTTTTTCAGCAGAAATAAACACGTTTTGGCAACTTTGGTCATCACCATGTAACTTATAGGGCAGAAACAGCACAGTTTTCAAAACGTGTTTTTCAGCCCGAAATAAACGCGTTTTCTCAGCCCTTAGAATCGCAGTGTAACTGCCTGGCTCAGAAGAGCACACTGAGTCAGCCCTTAACCCCAGTGCTCAGAAATTGTCAAAACGTGTTTTTCAGCAGAAATAAACACGTTTTGGCAACTTTGGTCATCACCATGTAACTTATAGGGCAGAAACAGCACAGTTTTCAAAACGTGTTTTTCAGCCCGAAATAAACGCGTTTTCTCAGCCCTTAGAATCGCAGTGTAACTGCCTGGCTCAGAAGAGCACACTGAGTCAGCCCTTAACCCCAGTGCTCAGAAATTGTCAAAACGTGTTTTTCAGCAGAAATAAACACGTTTTGGCAACTTTGGTCATCACCATGTAACTTATAGGGCAGAAACAGCACACTTTTCAAAACGTGTTTTTCAGCCCGAAATAAACGCGTTTTGTCAGCCCTTGGAATCACAGTGTAACTGCCTAGCTCAGAAGAGCCCACTGAGGCAGCCCTTAACCCCAGTGCTCAGAAATTGTCAAAACGTGTTTTTCAGCAGAAATAAACACGTTTTGGCAACTTTGGTCACCACCATGTAACTTATAGGGCAGAAACAGCACAGTTTTCAAAACGTGTTTTTCAGCCCGAAATAAACGCGTTTTCTCAGCCCTTAGAATCGCAGTGTAACTGCCTGGCTCAGAAGAGCACACTGAGTCAGCCCTTAACCCCAGTGCTCAGAAATTGTCAAAACGTGTTTTTCAGCAGAAATAAACACGTTTTGGCAACTTTGGTCATCACCATGTAACTTTTAGGGCAGAAACAGCACACTTTTCAAAACGTGTTTTTCAGCACGAAATAAACGCGTTTTGTCAGCCCTTGGAATCACAGTGTAACTGCCTAGCTCAGAAGAGCCCACTGAGGCAGCCCTTAACCCCAGTGTGCAGAAATTGTCAAAACGTGTTTTTCAGCAGAAATAAACACGTTTTGGCAACTTTGGTCACCACCATGTAACTTATAGGGCAGAAACAGCACAGTTTTCAAAACGTGTTTTTCAGCCCGAAATAAACGCGTTTTCTCAGCCCTTAGAATCGCAGTGTAACTGCCTGTCTCAGAAGAGCACACTGAGTCAGCCCTTAACCCCAGTGCTCAGAAATTGTCAAAACGTGTTTTTCAGCAGAAATAAACACGTTTTGGCAACTTTGGTCATCACCATGTAACTTATAGGGCAGAAACAGCACACTTTTCAAAACGTGTTTTTCAGCCCGAAATAAACGCGTTTTGTCAGCCCTTGGAATCACAGTGTAACTGCCTAGCTCAGAAGAGCCCACTGAGGCAGCCCTTAACCCCAGTGCTCAGAAATTGTCAAAACGTGTTTTTCAGCAGAAATAAACACGTTTTGGCAACTTTGGTCATCACCATGTAACTTATAGGGCAGAAACAGCACACTTTTCAAAACGTGTTTTTCAGCCCGAAATAAACGCGTTTTCTCAGCCCTTAGAATCGCAGTGTAACTGCCTGTCCCAGAAGAGCACACAGAGTCAGCCCTTAACCCCAGTGCTCAGAAATTGTCAAAACGTGTTTTTCAGCAGAAATAAACACGTTTTGGCAACTTTGGTCATCACCATGTAACTTATAGGGCAGAAACAGCACACTTTTCAAAACGTGTTTTTCAGCCCGAAATAAACGCGTTTTGTCAGCCCTTGGAATCACAGTGTAACTGCCTAGCTCAGAAGAGCCCACTGAGGCAGCCCTTAACCCCAGTGCTCAGAAATTGTCAAAACGTGTTTTCCAGCAGAAATAAACACGTTTTGGCAACTTTGGTCACCACCATGTAACTTATAGGGCAGAAACAGCACAGTTTTCAAAACGTGTTTTTCAGCCCGAAATAAACGCGTTTTCTCAGCCCTTAGAATCGCAGTGTAACTGCCTGTCTCAGAAGAGCACACTGAGTCAGCCCTTAACCCCAGTGTGCAGAAATTGTCAAAACGTGTTTTTCAGCAGAAATAAACACGTTTTGGCAACTTTGGTCATCACCATGTAACTTATAGGGCAGAAACAGCACACTTTTCAAAACGTGTTTTTCAGCCCGAAATAAACGCGTTTTGTCAGCCCTTGGAATCACAGAGTAACTGCCTAGCTCAGAAGAGCCCACTGAGGCAGCCCTTAACCCCAGTGCTCAGAAATTGTCAAAACGTGTTTTTCAGCAGAAATAAACACGTTTTGGCAACTTTGGTCATCACCATGTAACTTATAGGGCAGAAACAGCACAGTTTTCAAAACGTGTTTTTCAGCCCGAAATAAACGCGTTTTCTCAGCCCTTAGAATCGCAGTGTAACTGCCTGGCTCAGAAGAGCACACCGAGTCAGCCCTTAACCCCAGTGCTCAGAAATTGTCAAAACGTGTTTTTCAGCAGAAATAAACACGTTTTGGCAACTTTGGTCATCACCATGTAACTTATAGGGCAGAAACAGCACAGTTTTCAAAACGTGTTTTTCAGCCCGAAATAAACGCGTTTTCTCAGCCCTTAGAATCGCAGTGTAACTGCCTGGCTCAGAAGAGCACACTGAGTCAGCCCTTAACCCCAGTGCTCAGAAATTGTCAAAACGTGTTTTTCAGCAGAAATAAACACGTTTTGGCAACTTTGGTCATCACCATGTAACTTATAGGGCAGAAACAGCACACTTTTCAAAACGTGTTTTTCAGCCCGAAATAAACGCGTTTTGTCAGCCCTTGGAATCACAGTGTAACTGCCTAGCTCAGAAGAGCCCACTGAGGCAGCCCTTAACCCCAGTGCTCAGAAATTGTCAAAACGTGTTTTTCAGCAGAAATAAACACGTTTTGGCAACTTTGGTCACCACCATGTAACTTATAGGGCAGAAACAGCACAGTTTTCAAAACGTGTTTTTCAGCCCGAAATAAACGCGTTTTCTCAGCCCTTAGAATCGCAGTGTAACTGCCTGGCTCAGAAGAGCACACTGAGTCAGCCCTTAACCCCAGTGCTCAGAAATTGTCAAAACGTGTTTTTCAGCAGAAATAAACACGTTTTGGCAACTTTGGTCATCACCATGTAACTTTTAGGGCAGAAACAGCACACTTTTCAAAACGTGTTTTTCAGCACGAAATAAACGCGTTTTGTCAGCCCTTGGAATCACAGTGTAACTGCCTAGCTCAGAAGAGCCCACTGAGGCAGCCCTTAACCCCAGTGTGCAGAAATTGTCAAAACGTGTTTTTCAGCAGAAATAAACACGTTTTGGCAACTTTGGTCACCACCATGTAACTTATAGGGCAGAAACAGCACAGTTTTCAAAACGTGTTTTTCAGCCCGAAATAAACGCGTTTTGTCAGCCCTTGGAATCACAGTGTAACTGCCTAGCTCAGAAGAGCCCACTGAGGCAGCCCTTAACCCCAGTATGCAGAAATTGTCAAAACGTGTTTTTCAGCAGAAATAAACACGTTTTGGCAACTTTGGTCATCACCATGTAACTTATAGGGCAGAAACAGCACACTTTTCAAAACGTGTTTTTCAGCCCGAAATAAACGCGTTTTGTCAGCCCTTGGAATCACAGTGTAACTGCCTAGCTCAGAAGAGCCCACTGAGGCAGCCCTTAACCCCAGTGCTCAGAAATTGTCAAAACGTGTTTTCCAGCAGAAATAAACACGTTTTGGCAACTTTGGTCACCACCATGTAACGTATAGGGCAGAAACAGCACAGTTTTCAAAACGTGTTTTTCAGCCCGAAATAAACGCGTTTTCTCAGCCCTTAGAATCGCAGTGTAACTGCCTGTCTCAGAAGAGCACACTGAGTCAGCCCATAACCCCAGTGCTCAGAAATTGTTAAAACGTGTTTTTCAGCAGAAATAAACACGTTTTGGCAACTTTGGTCACCACCATGTAACTTATAGGGCAGAAACAGCACAGTTTTCAAAACGTGTTTTTCAGCCCGAAATAAACGCGTTTTCTCAGCCCTTAGAATCGCAGTGTAACTGCCTGGCTCAGAAGAGCACACTGAGTCAGCCCTTAACCCCAGTGCTCAGAAATTGTCAAAACGTGTTTTTCAGCAGAAATAAACACGTTTTGGCAACTTTGGTCATCACCATGTAACTTATAGGGCAGAAACAGCACACTTTTCAAAACGTGTTTTTCAGCCCGAAATAAACGCGATTTGTCAGCCCTTGGAATCACAGTGTAACTGCCTAGCTCAGAAGAGCCCACTGAGGCAGCCCTTAACCCCAGTGTGCAGAAATTGTCAAAACGTGTTTTTCAGCAGAAATAAACACGTTTTGGCAACTTTGGTCATCACCATGTAACTTATAGGGCAGAAACAGCACAGTTTTCAAAACGTGTTTTTCAGCCCGAAATAAACGCGTTTTCTCAGCCCTTAGAATCGCAGTGTAACTGCCTGGCTCAGAAGAGCACACTGAGTCAGCCCTTAACCCCAGTGCTCAGAAATTGTCAAAACGTGTTTTTCAGCAGAAATAAACACGTTTTGGCAACTTTGGTGTTCACCATGTAACTTATAGGGCAGAAACAGCACAGTTTTCAAAACGTGTTTTTCAGCCCGAAATAAACGCGTTTTCTCAGCCCTTAGAATCGCAGTGTAACTGCCTGGCTCAGAAGAGCACACTGAGTCAGCCCTTAACCCCAGTGCTCAGAAATTGTCAAAACGTGTTTTTCAGCAGAAATAAACACGTTTTGGCAACTTTGGTCATCACCATGTAACTTATAGGGCAGAAACAGCACACTTTTCAAAACGTGTTTTTCAGCCCGAAATAAACGCGTTTTGTCAGCCCTTGGAATCACAGTGTAACTGCCTAGCTCAGAAGAGCCCACTGAGGCAGCCCTTAACCCCAGTGCTCAGAAATTGTCAAAACGTGTTTTTCAGCAGAAATAAACACGTTTTGGCAACTTTGGTCACCACCATGTAACTTATAGGGCAGAAACAGCACAGTTTTCAAAACGTGTTTTTCAGCCCGAAATAAACGCGTTTTCTCAGCCCTTAGAATCGCAGTGTAACTGCCTGGCTCAGAAGAGCACACTGAGTCAGCCCTTAACCCCAGTGCTCAGAAATTGTCAAAACGTGTTTTTCAGCAGAAATAAACACGTTTTGGCAACTTTGGTCATCACCATGTAACTTTTAGGGCAGAAACAGCACACTTTTCAAAACGTGTTTTTCAGCACGAAATAAACGCGTTTTGTCAGCCCTTGGAATCACAGTGTAACTGCCTAGCTCAGAAGAGCCCACTGAGGCAGCCCTTAACCCCAGTGTGCAGAAATTGTCAAAACGTGTTTTTCAGCAGAAATAAACACGTTTTGGCAACTTTGGTCACCACCATGTAACTTATAGGGCAGAAACAGCACAGTTTTCAAAACGTGTTTTTCAGCCCGAAATATACGCGTTTTCTCAGCCCTTAGAATCGCAGTGTAACTGCCTGTCTCAGAAGAGCACACTGAGTCAGCCCTTAACCCCAGTGCTCAGAAATTGTCAAAACGTGTTTTTCAGCAGAAATAAACACGTTTTGGCAACTTTGGTCATCACCATGTAACTTATAGGGCAGAAACAGCACACTTTTCAAAACGTGTTTTTCAGCCCGAAATAAACGCGTTTTGTCAGCCCTTGGAATCACAGTGTAACTGCCTAGCTCAGAAGAGCCCACTGAGGCAGCCCTTAACCCCAGTGCTCAGAAATTGTCAAAACGTGTTTTCCAGCAGAAATAAACACGTTTTGGCAACTTTGGTCACCACCATGTAACTTATAGGGCAGAAACAGCACAGTTTTCAAAACGTGTTTTTCAGCCCGAAATAAACGCGTTTTCTCAGCCCTTAGAATCGCAGTGTAACTGCCTGTCTCAGAAGAGCACACTGAGTCAGCCCTTAACCCCAGTGCTCAGAAATTGTCAAAACGTGTTTTTCAGCAGAAATAAACACGTTTTGGCAACTTTGGTCATCACCATGTAACTTATAGGGCAGAAACAGCACAGTTTTCAAAACGTGTTTTTCAGCCCGAAATAAACGCGTTTTGTCAGCCCTTCGAATCACAGTGTAACTGCCTAGCTCAGAAGAGCCCACGGAGGCAGCCCTTAACCCCAGTGTGCAGAAATTGTCAAAACGTGTTTTTCAGCAGAAATAAACACGTTTTGGCAACTTTGGTCATCACCATGTAACTTATAGGGCAGAAACAGCACACTTTTCAAAACGTGTTTTTCAGCCCGAAATAAACGCGTTTTGTCAGCCCTTGGAATCACAGTGTAACTGCCTAGCTCAGAAGAGTCCACTAAGGCAGCCCTTAACCCCAGTGCTCAGAAATTGTCAAAACGTGTTTTCCAGCAGAAATAAACACGTTTTGGCAACTTTGGTCACCACCATGTAACTTATAGGGCAGAAACAGCACAGTTTTCAAAACGTGTTTTTCAGCCGGAAATAAACGTGTTTTGTCAGCCCTTGGAATCACAGTGTAACTGCCTAGCTCAGAAGAGCCCACTGAGGCAGCCCTTAACCCCAGTGTGCAGAAATTGTCAAAACGTGTTTTTCAGCAGAAATAAACACGTTTTGGCAACTTTGGTCATCACCATGTAACTTATAGGGCAGAAACAGCACACTTTTCAAAACGTGTTTTTCAGCCCGAAATAAACGCGTTTTGTCAGCCCTTGGAATCACAGAGTAACTGCCTAGCTCAGAAGAGCCCACTGAGGCAGCCCTTAACCCCAGTGCTCAGAAATTGTCAAAACGTGTTTTTCAGCAGAAATAAACACGTTTTGGCAACTTTGGTCATCACCATGTAACTTATAGGGCAGAAACAGCACAGTTTTCAAAACGTGTTTTTCAGCCCGAAATAAACGCGTTTTCTCAGCCCTTAGAATCGCAGTGTAACTGCCTGGCTCAGAAGAGCACACTGAGTCAGCCCTTAACCCCAGTGCTCAGAAATTGTCAAAACGTGTTTTTCAGCAGAAATAAACACGTTTTGGCAACTTTGGTCATCACCATGTAACTTATAGGGCAGAAACAGCACAGTTTTCAAAACGTGTTTTTCAGCCCGAAATAAACGCGTTTTCTCAGCCCTTAGAATCGCAGTGTAACTGCCTGGCTCAGAAGAGCACACTGAGTCAGCCCTTAACCCCAGTGCTCAGAAATTGTCAAAACGTGTTTTTCAGCAGAAATAAACACGTTTTGGCAACTTTGGTCATCACCATGTAACTTATAGGGCAGAAACAGCACACTTTTCAAAACGTGTTTTTCAGCCCGAAATAAACGCGTTTTGTCAGCCCTTGGAATCACAGTGTAACTGCCTAGCTCAGAAGAGCCCACTGAGGCAGCCCTTAACCCCAGTGCTCAGAAATTGTCAAAACGTGTTTTTCAGCAGAAATAAACACGTTTTGGCAACTTTGGTCACCACCATGTAACTTATAGGGCAGAAACAGCACAGTTTTCAAAACGTGTTTTTCAGCCCGAAATAAACGCGTTTTCTCAGCCCTTAGAATCGCAGTGTAACTGCCTGTCTCAGAAGAGCACACTGAGTCAGCCCTTAACCCCAGTGCTCAGAAATTGTCAAAACGTGTTTTTCAGCAGAAATAAACACGTTTTGGCAACTTTGGTCATCACCATGTAACTTATAGGGCAGAAACAGCACAGTTTTCAAAACGTGTTTTTCAGCCCGAAATAAACGCGTTTTGTCAGCCCTTCGAATCACAGTGTAACTGCCTAGCTCAGAAGAGCCCACTGAGGCAGCCCTTAACCCCAGTGTGCAGAAATTGTCAAAACGTGTTTTTCAGCAGAAATAAACACGTTTTGGCAACTTTGGTCATCACCATGTAACTTATAGGGCAGAAACAGCACACTTTTCAAAACGTGTTTTTCAGCCCGAAATAAACGCGTTTTGTCAGCCCTTGGAATCACAGTGTAACTGCCTAGCTCAGAAGAGTCCACTAAGGCAGCCCTTAACCCCAGTGCTCAGAAATTGTCAAAACGTGTTTTCCAGCAGAAATAAACACGTTTTGGCAACTTTGGTCACCACCATGTAACTTATAGGGCAGAAACAGCACAGTTTTCAAAACGTGTTTTTCAGCCGGAAATAAACGTGTTTTGTCAGCCCTTGGAATCACAGTGTAACTGCCTAGCTCAGAAGAGCCCACTGAGGCAGCCCTTAACCCCAGTGTGCAGAAATTGTCAAAACGTGTTTTTCAGCAGAAATAAACACGTTTTGGCAACTTTGGTCATCACCATGTAACTTATAGGGCAGAAACAGCACACTTTTCAAAACGTGTTTTTCAGCCCGAAATAAACGCGTTTTGTCAGCCCTTGGAATCACAGAGTAACTGCCTAGCTCAGAAGAGCCCACTGAGGCAGCCCTTAACCCCAGTGCTCAGAAATTGTCAAAACGTGTTTTTCAGCAGAAATAAACACGTTTTGGCAACTTTGGTCATCACCATGTAACTTATAGGGCAGAAACAGCACAGTTTTCAAAACGTGTTTTTCAGCCCGAAATAAACGCGTTTTCTCAGCCCTTAGAATCGCAGTGTAACTGCCTGGCTCAGAAGAGCACACTGAGTCAGCCCTTAACCCCAGTGCTCAGAAATTGTCAAAACGTGTTTTTCAGCAGAAATAAACACGTTTTGGCAACTTTGGTCATCACCATGTAACTTATAGGGCAGAAACAGCACAGTTTTCAAAACGTGTTTTTCAGCCCGAAATAAACGCGTTTTCTCAGCCCTTAGAATCGCAGTGTAACTGCCTGGCTCAGAAGAGCACACTGAGTCAGCCCTTAACCCCAGTGCTCAGAAATTGTCAAAACGTGTTTTTCAGCAGAAATAAACACGTTTTGGCAACTTTGGTCATCACCATGTAACTTATAGGGCAGAAACAGCACACTTTTCAAAACGTGTTTTTCAGCCCGAAATAAACGCGTTTTGTCAGCCCTTGGAATCACAGTGTAACTGCCTAGCTCAGAAGAGCCCACTGAGGCAGCCCTTAACCCCAGTGCTCAGAAATTGTCAAAACGTGTTTTTCAGCAGAAATAAACACGTTTTGGCAACTTTGGTCACCACCATGTAACTTATAGGGCAGAAACAGCACAGTTTTCAAAACGTGTTTTTCAGCCCGAAATAAACGCGTTTTCTCAGCCCTTAGAATCGCAGTGTAACTGCCTGGCTCAGAAGAGCACACTGAGTCAGCCCTTAACCCCAGTGCTCAGAAATTGTCAAAACGTGTTTTTCAGCAGAAATAAACACGTTTTGGCAACTTTGGTCATCACCATGTAACTTTTAGGGCAGAAACAGCACACTTTTCAAAACGTGTTTTTCAGCACGAAATAAACGCGTTTTGTCAGCCCTTGGAATCACAGTGTAACTGCCTAGCTCAGAAGAGCCCACTGAGGCAGCCCTTAACCCCAGTGTGCAGAAATTGTCAAAACGTGTTTTTCAGCAGAAATAAACACGTTTTGGCAACTTTGGTCACCACCATGTAACTTATAGGGCAGAAACAGCACAGTTTTCAAAACGTGTTTTTCAGCCCGAAATAAACGCGTTTTCTCAGCCCTTAGAATCGCAGTGTAACTGCCTGTCTCAGAAGAGCACACTGAGTCAGCCCTTAACCCCAGTGCTCAGAAATTGTCAAAACGTGTTTTTCAGCAGAAATAAACACGTTTTGGCAACTTTTGTCATCACCATGTAACTTATAGGGCAGAAACAGCACACTTTTCAAAACGTGTTTTTCAGCCCGAAATAAACGCGTTTTGTCAGCCCTTGGAATCACAGTGTAACTGCCTAGCTCAGAAGAGCCCACTGAGGCAGCCCTTAACCCCAGTGCTCAGAAATTGTCAAAACGTGTTTTTCAGCAGAAATAAACACGTTTTGGCAACTTTGGTCATCACCATGTAACTTATAGGGCAGAAACAGCACACTTTTCAAAACGTGTTTTTCAGCCCGAAATAAACGCGTTTTCTCAGCCCTTAGAATCGCAGTGTAACTGCCTGTCCCAGAAGAGCACACAGAGTCAGCCCTTAACCCCAGTGCTCAGAAATTGTCAAAACGTGTTTTTCAGCAGAAATAAACACGTTTTGGCAACTTTGGTCATCACCATGTAACTTATAGGGCAGAAACAGCACACTTTTCAAAACGTGTTTTTCAGCCCGAAATAAACGCGTTTTGTCAGCCCTTGGAATCACAGTGTAACTGCCTAGCTCAGAAGAGCCCACTGAGGCAGCCCTTAACCCCAGTGCTCAGAAATTGTCAAAACGTGTTTTCCAGCAGAAATAAACACGTTTTGGCAACTTTGGTCACCACCATGTAACTTATAGGGCAGAAACAGCACAGTTTTCAAAACGTGTTTTTCAGCCCGAAATAAACGCGTTTTCTCAGCCCTTAGAATCGCAGTGTAACTGCCTGTCTCAGAAGAGCACACTGAGTCAGCCCTTAACCCCAGTGTGCAGAAATTGTCAAAACGTGTTTTTCAGCAGAAATAAACACGTTTTGGCAACTTTGGTCATCACCATGTAACTTATAGGGCAGAAACAGCACACTTTTCAAAACGTGTTTTTCAGCCCGAAATAAACGCGTTTTGTCAGCCCTTGGAATCACAGAGTAACTGCCTAGCTCAGAAGAGCCCACTGAGGCAGCCCTTAACCCCAGTGCTCAGAAATTGTCAAAACGTGTTTTTCAGCAGAAATAAACACGTTTTGGCAACTTTGGTCATCACCATGTAACTTATAGGGCAGAAACAGCACAGTTTTCAAAACGTGTTTTTCAGCCCGAAATAAACGCGTTTTCTCAGCCCTTAGAATCGCAGTGTAACTGCCTGGCTCAGAAGAGCACACCGAGTCAGCCCTTAACCCCAGTGCTCAGAAATTGTCAAAACGTGTTTTTCAGCAGAAATAAACACGTTTTGGCAACTTTGGTCATCACCATGTAACTTATAGGGCAGAAACAGCACAGTTTTCAAAACGTGTTTTTCAGCCCGAAATAAACGCGTTTTCTCAGCCCTTAGAATCGCAGTGTAACTGCCTGGCTCAGAAGAGCACACTGAGTCAGCCCTTAACCCCAGTGCTCAGAAATTGTCAAAACGTGTTTTTCAGCAGAAATAAACACGTTTTGGCAACTTTGGTCATCACCATGTAACTTATAGGGCAGAAACAGCACACTTTTCAAAACGTGTTTTTCAGCCCGAAATAAACGCGTTTTGTCAGCCCTTGGAATCACAGTGTAACTGCCTAGCTCAGAAGAGCCCACTGAGGCAGCCCTTAACCCCAGTGCTCAGAAATTGTCAAAACGTGTTTTTCAGCAGAAATAAACACGTTTTGGCAACTTTGGTCACCACCATGTAACTTATAGGGCAGAAACAGCACAGTTTTCAAAACGTGTTTTTCAGCCCGAAATAAACGCGTTTTCTCAGCCCTTAGAATCGCAGTGTAACTGCCTGGCTCAGAAGAGCACACTGAGTCAGCCCTTAACCCCAGTGCTCAGAAATTGTCAAAACGTGTTTTTCAGCAGAAATAAACACGTTTTGGCAACTTTGGTCATCACCATGTAACTTTTAGGGCAGAAACAGCACACTTTTCAAAACGTGTTTTTCAGCACGAAATAAACGCGTTTTGTCAGCCCTTGGAATCACAGTGTAACTGCCTAGCTCAGAAGAGCCCACTGAGGCAGCCCTTAACCCCAGTGTGCAGAAATTGTCAAAACGTGTTTTTCAGCAGAAATAAACACGTTTTGGCAACTTTGGTCACCACCATGTAACTTATAGGGCAGAAACAGCACAGTTTTCAAAACGTGTTTTTCAGCCCGAAATAAACGCGTTTTCTCAGCCCTTAGAATCGCAGTGTAACTGCCTGTCTCAGAAGAGCACACTGAGTCAGCCCTTAACCCCAGTGCTCAGAAATTGTCAAAACGTGTTTTTCAGCAGAAATAAACACGTTTTGGCAACTTTGGTCATCACCATGTAACTTATAGGGCAGAAACAGCACACTTTTCAAAACGTGTTTTTCAGCCCGAAATAAACGCGTTTTGTCAGCCCTTGGAATCACAGTGTAACTGCCTAGCTCAGAAGAGCCCACTGAGGCAGCCCTTAACCCCAGTGTGCAGAAATTGTCAAAACGTGTTTTTCAGCAGAAATAAACACGTTTTGGCAACTTTGGTCATCACCATGTAACTTATAGGGCAGAAACAGCACACTTTTCAAAACGTGTTTTTCAGCCCGAAATAAACGCGTTTTGTCAGCCTTGGAATCACAGTGTAACTGCCTAGCTCAGAAGAGCCCACTGAGGCAGCCCTTAACCCCAGTGTGCAGAAATTGTCAAAACGTGTTTTTCAGCAGAAATAAACACGTTTTGGCAACTTTGGTCATCACCATGTAACTTATAGGGCAGAAACCGCACACTTTTCAAAACGTGTTTTTCAGCCCGAAATAAACGCGTTTTGTCAGCCCTTGGAATCACAGAGTAACTGCCTAGCTCAGAAGAGCACACTGAGGCAGCCCTTAACCCCAGTGCTCAGAAATTGTCAAAACGTGTTTTTCAGCAGAAATAAACACGTTTTGGCAACTTTGGTCATCACCATGTAACTTATAGGGCAGAAACAGCACAGTTTTCAAAACGTGTTTTTCAGCCCGAAATAAACGCGTTTTGTCAGCCCTTGGAATCACAGTGTAACTGCCTAGCTCAGAAGAGCCCACTGAGGCAGCCCTTAACCCCAGTGTGCAGAAATTGTCAAAACGTGTTTTTCAGCAGAAATAAACACGTTTTGGCAACTTTGGTCATCACCATGTAACTTATTGGGCAGAAACAGCACACTTTTCAAAACGTGTTTTTCAGCCCGAAATAAACGCGTTTTGTCAGCCCTTGGAATCACAGTGTAACTGCCTAGCTCAGAAGAGCCCACTGAGGCAGCCCTTAACCCCAGTGCTCAGAAATTGTCAAAACGTGTTTTTCAGCAGAAATAAACACGTTTTGGCAACTTTGGTCACCACCATGTAACTTATAGGGCAGAAACAGCACAGTTTTCAAAACGTGTTTTTCAGCCCGAAATAAACGCGTTTTCTCAGCCCTTAGAATCGCAGTGTAACTGCCTGGCTCAGAAGAGCACACTGAGTCAGCCCTTAACCCCAGTGCTCAGAAATTGTCAAAACGTGTTTTTCAGCAGAAATAAACACGTTTTGGCAACTTTGGTCATCACCATGTAACTTATAGGGCAGAAACAGCACACTTTTCAAAACGTGTTTTTCAGCCCGAAATAAACGCGTTTTGTCAGCCCTTGGAATCACAGTGTAACTGCCTAGCTCAGAAGAGCCCACTGAGGCAGCCCTTAACCCCAGTGTGCAGAAATTGTCAAAACGTGTTTTTCAGCAGAAATAAACACGTTTTGGCAACTTTGGTCACCACCATGTAACTTATAGGGCAGAAACAGCACACTTTTCAAAACGTGTTTTTCAGCCCGAAATAAACGCGTTTTGTCAGCCCTTGGAATCACAGTGTAACTGCCTAGCTCAGAAGAGCCCACTGAGGCAGCCCTTAACCCCAGTGCTCAGAAATTGTCAAAACGTGTTTTCCAGCAGAAATAAACACGTTTTGGCAACTTTGGTCACCACCATGTAACGTATAGGGCAGAAACAGCACAGTTTTCAAAACGTGTTTTTCAGCCCGAAATAAACGCGTTTTCTCAGCCCTTAGAATCGCAGTGTAACTGCCTGTCTCAGAAGAGCACACTGAGTCAGCCCATAACCCCAGTGCTCAGAAATTGTTAAAACGTGTTTTTCAGCAGAAATAAACACGTTTTGGCAACTTTGGTCACCACCATGTAACTTATAGGGCAGAAACAGCACAGTTTTCAAAACGTGTTTTTCAGCCCGAAATAAACGCGTTTTCTCAGCCCTTAGAATCGCAGTGTAACTGCCTGGCTCAGAAGAGCACACTGAGTCAGCCCTTAACCCCAGTGCTCAGAAATTGTCAAAACGTGTTTTTCAGCAGAAATAAACACGTTTTGGCAACTTTGGTCATCACCATGTAACTTATAGGGCAGAAACAGCACACTTTTCAAAACGTGTTTTTCAGCCCGAAATAAACGCGTTTTGTCAGCCCTTGGAATCACAGTGTAACTGCCTAGCTCAGAAGAGCCCACTGAGGCAGCCCTTAACCCCAGTGTGCAGAAATTGTCAAAACGTGTTTTTCAGCAGAAATAAACACGTTTTGGCAACTTTGGTCATCACCATGTAACTTATAGGGCAGAAACAGCACACTTTTCAAAACGTGTTTTTCAGCCCGAAATAAACGCGTTTTGTCAGCCCTTGGAATCACAGAGTAACTGCCTAGCTCAGAAGAGCCCACTGAGGCAGCCCTTAACCCCAGTGCTCAGAAATTGTCAAAACGTGTTTTTCAGCAGAAATAAACACGTTTTGGCAACTTTGGTCATCACCATGTAACTTATAGGGCAGAAACAGCACAGTTTTCAAAACGTGTTTTTCAGCCCGAAATAAACGCGTTTTCTCAGCCCTTAGAATCGCAGTGTAACTGCCTGGCTCAGAAGAGCACACTGAGTCAGCCCTTAACCCCAGTGCTCAGAAATTGTCAAAACGTGTTTTTCAGCAGAAATAAACACGTTTTGGCAACTTTGGTGTTCACCATGTAACTTATAGGGCAGAAACAGCACAGTTTTCAAAACGTGTTTTTCAGCCCGAAATAAACGCGTTTTCTCAGCCCTTAGAATCGCAGTGTAACTGCCTGGCTCAGAAGAGCACACTGAGTCAGCCCTTAACCCCAGTGCTCAGAAATTGTCAAAACGTGTTTTTCAGCAGAAATAAACACGTTTTGGCAACTTTGGTCATCACCATGTAACTTATAGGGCAGAAACAGCACACTTTTCAAAACGTGTTTTTCAGCCCGAAATAAACGCGTTTTGTCAGCCCTTGGAATCACAGTGTAACTGCCTAGCTCAGAAGAGCCCACTGAGGCAGCCCTTAACCCCAGTGCTCAGAAATTGTCAAAACGTGTTTTTCAGCAGAAATAAACACGTTTTGGCAACTTTGGTCACCACCATGTAACTTATAGGGCAGAAACAGCACAGTTTTCAAAACGTGTTTTTCAGCCCGAAATAAACGCGTTTTCTCAGCCCTTAGAATCGCAGTGTAACTGCCTGGCTCAGAAGAGCACACTGAGTCAGCCCTTAACCCCAGTGCTCAGAAATTGTCAAAACGTGTTTTTCAGCAGAAATAAACACGTTTTGGCAACTTTGGTCATCACCATGTAACTTTTAGGGCAGAAACAGCACACTTTTCAAAACGTGTTTTTCAGCACGAAATAAACGCGTTTTGTCAGCCCTTGGAATCACAGTGTAACTGCCTAGCTCAGAAGAGCCCACTGAGGCAGCCCTTAACCCCAGTGTGCAGAAATTGTCAAAACGTGTTTTTCAGCAGAAATAAACACGTTTTGGCAACTTTGGTCACCACCATGTAACTTATAGGGCAGAAACAGCACAGTTTTCAAAACGTGTTTTTCAGCCCGAAATATACGCGTTTTCTCAGCCCTTAGAATCGCAGTGTAACTGCCTGTCTCAGAAGAGCACACTGAGTCAGCCCTTAACCCCAGTGCTCAGAAATTGTCAAAACGTGTTTTTCAGCAGAAATAAACACGTTTTGGCAACTTTGGTCATCACCATGTAACTTATAGGGCAGAAACAGCACACTTTTCAAAACGTGTTTTTCAGCCCGAAATAAACGCGTTTTGTCAGCCCTTGGAATCACAGTGTAACTGCCTAGCTCAGAAGAGCCCACTGAGGCAGCCCTTAACCCCAGTGTGCAGAAATTGTCAAAACGTGTTTTTCAGCAGAAATAAACACGTTTTGGCAACTTTGGTCATCACCATGTAACTTATAGGGCAGAAACAGCACACTTTTCAAAACGTGTTTTTCAGCCCGAAATAAACGCATTTTGTCAGCCTTGGAATCAGAGTGTAACTGCCTAGCTCAGAAGAGCCCACTGAGGCAGCCCTTAACCCCAGTGTGCAGAAATTGTCAAAACGTGTTTTTCAGCAGAAATAAACACGTTTTGGCAACTTTGGTCATCACCATGTAACTTATAGGGCAGAAACCGCACACTTTTCAAAACGTGTTTTTCAGCCCGAAATAAACGCGTTTTGTCAGCCCTTGGAATCACAGAGTAACTGCCTAGCTCAGAAGAGCCCACTGAGGCAGCCCTTAACCCCAGTGCTCAGAAATTGTCAAAACGTGTTTTTCAGCAGAAATAAACACGTTTTGGCAACGTTGGTCATCACCATGTAACTTATAGGGCAGAAACAGCACAGTTTTCAAAACGTGTTTTTCAGCCCGAAATAAACGCGTTTTCTCAGCCCTTAGAATCGCAGTGTAACTGCCTGGCTCAGAAGAGCACACTGAGTCAGCCCTTAACCCCAGTGCTCAGAAATTGTCAAAACGTGTTTTTCAGCAGAAATAAACACGTTTTGGCAACTTTGGTCATCACCATGTAACTTATAGGGCAGAAACAGCACAGTTTTCAAAACGTGTTTTTCAGCCAGAAATAAACGCGTTTTGTCAGCCCTTGGAATCACAGTGTAACTGCCTAGCTCAGAAGAGCCCACTGAGGCAGCCCTTAACCCCAGTGTGCAGAAATTGTCAAAACGTGTTTTTCAGCAGAAATAAACACGTTTTGGCAACTTTGGTCATCACCATGTAACTTACAGGGCAGAAACAGCACACTTTTCAAAACGTGTTTTTCAGCCCGAAATAAACGCGTTTTGTCAGCCCTTGGAATCACAGTGTAACTGCCTAGCTCAGAAGAGCCCACTGAGGCAGCCCTTAACCCCAGTGCTCAGAAATTGTCAAAACGTGTTTTCCAGCAGAAATAAACACGTTTTGGCAACTTTGGTCACCACCATGTAACTTATAGGGCAGAAACAGCACAGTTTTCAAAACGTGTTTTTCAGCCCGAAATAAACGCGTTTTCTCAGCCCTTAGAATCGCAGTGTAACTGCCTGGCTCAGAAGACCACACTGAGTCAGCCCTTAACCCCAGTGCTCAGAAATTGTCAAAACGTGTTTTTCAGCAGAAATAAACACGTTTTGGCAACTTTGGTCATCACCATGTAACTTATAGGGCAGAAACAGCACACTTTTCAAAACGTGTTTTTCAGCCCGAAATAAACGCGTTTTGTCAGCCCTTGGAATCACAGAGTAACTGCCTAGCTCAGAAGAGCACACTGAGGCAGCCCTTAACCCCAGTGCTCAGAAATTGTCAAAACGTGTTTTTCAGCAGAAATAAACACGTTTTGGCAACTTTGGTCACCACCATGTAACTTATAGGGCAGAAACAGCACAGTTTTCAAAACGTGTTTTTCAGCCCGAAATAAACGCGTTTTGTCAGCCCTTGGAATCACAGTGTAACTGCCTAGCTCAGAAGAGCCCACTGAGGCAGCCCTTAACCCCAGTGCTCAGAAATTGTCAAAACGTGTTTTCCAGCAGAAATAAACACGTTTTGGCAACTTTGGTCACCACCATGTAACTTATAGGGCAGAAACAGCACACTTTTCAAAACGTGTTTTTCAGCCCGAAATAAACGCGTTTTGTCAGCCCTTGGAATCACAGTGTAACTGCCTAGCTCAGAAGAGCCCACTGAGGCAGCCCTTAACCCCAGTGCTCAGAAATTGTCAAAACGTGTTTTTCAGCAGAAATAAACACGTTTTGGCAACTTTGGTCATCACCATGTAACTTATAGGGCAGAAACAGCACACTTTTCAAAACGTGTTTTTCAGCCCGAAATAAACGCGTTTTCTCAGCCCTTAGAATCGCAGTGTAACTGCCTGTCCCAGAAGAGCACACAGAGTCAGCCCTTAACCCCAGTGCTCAGAAATTGTCAAAACGTGTTTTTCAGCAGAAATAAACACGTTTTGGCAACTTTGGTCATCACCATGTAACTTATAGGGCAGAAACAGCACACTTTTCAAAACGTGTTTTTCAGCCCGAAATAAACGCGTTTTGTCAGCCCTTGGAATCACAGTGTAACTGCCTAGCTCAGAAGAGCCCACTGAGGCAGCCCTTAACCCCAGTATGCAGAAATTGTCAAAACGTGTTTTTCAGCAGAAATAAACACGTTTTGGCAACTTTGGTCACCACCATGTAACTTATAGGGCAAAAACAGCACAGTTTTCAAAACGTGTTTTTCAGCCCGAAATAAACGCGTTTTCTCAGCCCTTAGAATCGCAGTGTAACTGCCTGGCTCAGAAGAGCACACTGAGTCAGCCCTTAACCCCAGTGCTCAGAAATTGTCAAAACGTGTTTTTCAGCAGAAATAAACACGTTTTGGCAACTTTGGTCATCACCATGTAACTTATAGGGCAGAAACAGCACACTTTTCAAAACGTGTTTTTCAGCCCGAAATAAACGCGTTTTGTCAGCCCTTGGAATCACAGTGTAACTGCCTAGCTCAGAAGAGCCCACTGAGGCAGCCCTTAACCCCAGTGCTCAGAAATTGTCAAAACGTGTTTTCCAGCAGAAATAAACACGTTTTGGCAACTTTGGTCACCACCATGTAACTTATAGGGCAGAAACAGCACAGTTTTCAAAACGTGTTTTTCAGCCCGAAATGAACGCGTTTTCTCAGCCCTTAGAATCGCAGTGTAACTGCCTGTCTCAGAAGAGCACACTGAGTCAGCCCTTAACCCCAGTGCTCACAAATTGTCAAAACGTGTTTTTCAGCAGAAATAAACACGTTTTGGCAACTTTGGTCACCACCATGTAACTTATAGGGCAGAAACAGCACAGTTTTCAAAACGTGTTTTTCAGCCCGAAATAAACGCGTTTTCTCAGCCCTTAGAATCGCAGTGTAACTACCTGTCTCAGAAGAGCACACTGAGTCAGCCCTTAACCCCAGTGCTCAGAAATTGTCAAAACGTGTTTTTCAGCAGAAATAAACACGTTTTGGCAACTTTGGTCATCACCATGTAACTTATAGGGCAGAAACAGCACACTTTTCAAAACGTGTTTTTCAGCCCGAAATAAACGCGTTTTGTCAGCCCTTGGAATCACAGTGTAACTGCCTAGCTCAGAAGAGCCCACTAAGGCAGCCCTTAACCCCAGTGCTCAGAAATTGTCAAAACGTGTTTTCCAGCAGAAATAAACACGTTTTGGCAACTTTGGTCACCACCATGTAACTTATAGGGCAGAAACAGCACAGTTTTCAAAACGTGTTTTTCAGCCGGAAATAAACGCGTTTTGTCAGCCCTTGGAATCAAAGTGTAACTGCCTAGCTCAGAAGAGCCCACTGAGGCAGCCCTTAACCCCAGTGTGCAGAAATTGTCAAAACGTGTTTTTCAGCAGAAATAAACACGTTTTGGCAACTTTGGTCATCACCATGTAACTTATAGGGCAGAAACAGCACACTTTTCAAAACGTGTTTTTCAGCCCGAAATAAACGCGTTTTGTCAGCCCTTGGAATCACAGAGTAACTGCCTAGCTCAGAAGAGCCCACTGAGGCAGCCCTTAACCCCAGTGCTCAGAAATTGTCAAAACGTGTTTTTCAGCAGAAATAAACACGTTTTGGCAACTTTGGTCATCACCATGTAACTTATAGGGCAGAAACAGCACAGTTTTCAAAACGTGTTTTTCAGCCCGAAATAAACGCGTTTTCTCAGCCCTTAGAATCGCAGTGTAACTGCCTGGCTCAGAAGAGCACACTGAGTCAGCCCTTAACCCCAGTGCTCAGAAATTGTCAAAACGTGTTTTTCAGCAGAAATAAACACGTTTTGGCAACTTTGGTCATCACCATGTAACTTATAGGGCAGAAACAGCACACTTTTCAAAACGTGTTTTTCAGCCCGAAATAAACGCGTTTTGTCAGCCCTTGGAATCACAGTGTAACTGCCTAGCTCAAAAGAGCCCACTGAGGCAGCCCTTAACCCCAGTGTGCAGAAATTGTCAAAACGTGTTTTTCAGCAGAAATAAACACGTTTTGGCAACTTTGGTCACCACCATGTAACTTATAGGGCAGAAACAGCACAGTTTTCAAAACGTGTTTTTCAGCCCGAAATAAACGCGTTTTGTCAGCCCTTGGAATCACAGTGTAACTGCCTAGCTCAGAAGAGCCCACTGAGGCAGCCCTTAACCCCAGTATGCAGAAATTGTCAAAACGTGTTTATAAGCAGAAATAAACACGTTTTGGCAACTTTGGTCATCACCATGTAACTTATAGGGCAGAAACAGCACACTTTTCAAAACGTGTTTTTCAGCCCGAAATAAACGCGTTTTGTCAACCCTTGGAATCACAGTGTAACTGCCTAGCTCAGAAGAGCCCACTGAGGCAGCCCTTAACCCCAGTGCTCAGAAATTGTCAAAACGTGTTTTTCAGCAGAAATAAACACGTTTTGGCAACTTTGGTCATCACCATGTAACTTATAGGGCAGAAACAGCACACTTTTCAAAACGTGTTTTTCAGCCCGAAATAAACGCGTTTTCTCAGCCCTTAGAATCGCAGTGTAACTGCCTGTCCCAGAAGAGCACACAGAGTCAGCCCTTAACCCCAGTGCTCAGAAATTGTCAAAACGTGTTTTTCAGCAGAAATAAACACGTTTTGGCAACTTTGGTCATCACCATGTAACTTATAGGGCAGAAACAGCACACTTTTCAAAACGTGTTTTTCAGCCCGAAATAAACGCGTTTTGTCAGCCCTTGGAATCACAGTGTAACTGCCTAGCTCAGAAGAGCCCACTGAGGCAGCCCTTAACCCCAGTATGCAGAAATTGTCAAAACGTGTTTTTCAGCAGAAATAAACACGTTTTGGCAACTTTGGTCACCACCATGTAACTTATAGGGCAAAAACAGCACAGTTTTCAAAACGTGTTTTTCAGCCCGAAATAAACGCGTTTTCTCAGCCCTTAGAATCGCAGTGTAACTGCCTGGCTCAGAAGAGCACACTGAGTCAGCCCTTAACCCCAGTGCTCAGAAATTGTCAAAACGTGTTTTTCAGCAGAAATAAACACGTTTTGGCAACTTTGGTCATCACCATGTAACTTATAGGGCAGAAACAGCACACTTTTCAAAACGTGTTTTTCAGCCCGAAATAAACGCGTTTTGTCAGCCCTTGGAATCACAGTGTAACTGCCTAGCTCAGAAGAGCCCACTGAGGCAGCCCTTAACCCCAGTGCTCAGAAATTGTCAAAACGTGTTTTCCAGCAGAAATAAACACGTTTTGGCAACTTTGGTCACCACCATGTAACTTATAGGGCAGAAACAGCACAGTTTTCAAAACGTGTTTTTCAGCCCGAAATAAACGCGTTTTCTCAGCCCTTAGAATCGCAGTGTAACTGCCTGTCTCAGAAGAGCACACTGAGTCAGCCCTTAACCCCAGTGCTCACAAATTGTCAAAACGTGTTTTTCAGCAGAAATAAACACGTTTTGGCAACTTTGGTCACCACCATGTAACTTATAGGGCAGAAACAGCACAGTTTTCAAAACGTGTTTTTCAGCCCGAAATAAACGCGTTTTCTCAGCCCTTAGAATCGCAGTGTAACTACCTGTCTCAGAAGAGCACACTGAGTCAGCCCTTAACCCCAGTGCTCAGAAATTGTCAAAACGTGTTTTTCAGCAGAAATAAACACGTTTTGGCAACTTTGGTCATCACCATGTAACTTATAGGGCAGAAACAGCACACTTTTCAAAACGTGTTTTTCAGCCCGAAATAAACGCGTTTTGTCAGCCCTTGGAATCACAGTGTAACTGCCTAGCTCAGAAGAGCCCACTGAGGCAGCCCTTAACCCCAGTGTGCAGAAATTGTCAAAACGTGTTTTTCAGCAGAAATAAACACGTTTTGGCAACTTTGGTCATCACCATGTAACTTATAGGGCAGAAACAGCACAGTTTTCAAAACGTGTTTTTCAGCCCGAAATAAACGCGTTTTCTCAGCCCTTAGAATCGCAGTGTAACTGCCTGGCTCAGAAGAGCACACTGAGTCAGCCCTTAACCCCAGTGCTCAGAAATTGTCAAAACGTGTTTTTCAGCAGAAATAAACACGTTTTGGCAACTTTGGTGTTCACCATGTAACTTATAGGGCAGAAACAGCACAGTTTTCAAAACGTGTTTTTCAGCCCGAAATAAACGCGTTTTCTCAGCCCTTAGAATCGCAGTGTAACTGCCTGTCTCAGAAGAGCACACTGAGTCAGCCCTTAACCCCAGTGCTCAGAAATTGTCAAAACGTGTTTTTCAGCAGAAATAAACACGTTTTGGCAACTTTGGTCATCACCATGTAACTTATAGGGCAGAAACAGCACACTTTTCAAAACGTGTTTTTCAGCCCGAAATAAACGCGTTTTGTCAGCCCTTGGAATCACAGTGTAACTGCCTAGCTCAGAAGAGCCCACTGAGGCAGCCCTTAACCCCAGTGCTCAGAAATTGTCAAAACGTGTTTTTCAGCAGAAATAAACACGTTTTGGCAACTTTGGTCACCACCATGTAACTTATAGGGCAGAAACAGCACAGTTTTCAAAACGTGTTTTTCAGCCCGAAATAAACGCGTTTTCTCAGCCCTTAGAATCGCAGTGTAACTGCCTGGCTCAGAAGAGCACACTGAGTCAGCCCTTAACCCCAGTGCTCAGAAATTGTCAAAACGTGTTTTTCAGCAGAAATAAACACGTTTTGGCAACTTTGGTCATCACCATGTAACTTTTAGGGCAGAAACAGCACACTTTTCAAAACGTGTTTTTCAGCACGAAATAAACGCGTTTTGTCAGCCCTTGGAATCACAGTGTAACTGCCTAGCTCAGAAGAGCCCACTGAGGCAGCCCTTAACCCCAGTGTGCAGAAATTGTCAAAACGTGTTTTTCAGCAGAAATAAACACGTTTTGGCAACTTTGGTCACCACCATGTAACTTATAGGGCAGAAACAGCACAGTTTTCAAAACGTGTTTTTCAGCCCGAAATATACGCGTTTTCTCAGCCCTTAGAATCGCAGTGTAACTGCCTGTCTCAGAAGAGCACACTGAGTCAGCCCTTAACCCCAGTGCTCAGAAATTGTCAAAACGTGTTTTTCAGCAGAAATAAACACGTTTTGGCAACTTTGGTCATCACCATGTAACTTATAGGGCAGAAACAGCACACTTTTCAAAACGTGTTTTTCAGCCCGAAATAAACGCGTTTTGTCAGCCCTTGGAATCACAGTGTAACTGCCTAGCTCAGAAGAGCCCACTGAGGCAGCCCTTAACCCCAGTGTGCAGAAATTGTCAAAACGTGTTTTTCAGCAGAAATAAACACGTTTTGGCAACTTTGGTCATCACCATGTAACTTATAGGGCAGAAACAGCACACTTTTCAAAACGTGTTTTTCAGCCCGAAATAAACGCGTTTTGTCAGCCTTGGAATCAGAGTGTAACTGCCTAGCTCAGAAGAGCCCACTGAGGCAGCCCTTAACCCCAGTGTGCAGAAATTGTCAAAACGTGTTTTTCAGCAGAAATAAACACGTTTTGGCAACTTTGGTCATCACCATGTAACTTATAGGGCAGAAACCGCACACTTTTCAAAACGTGTTTTTCAGCCCGAAATAAACGCGTTTTGTCAGCCCTTGGAATCACAGAGTAACTGCCTAGCTCAGAAGAGCCCACTGAGGCAGCCCTTAACCCCAGTGCTCAGAAATTGTCAAAACGTGTTTTTCAGCAGAAATAAACACGTTTTGGCAACGTTGGTCATCACCATGTAACTTATAGGGCAGAAACAGCACAGTTTTCAAAACGTGTTTTTCAGCCCGAAATAAACGCGTTTTCTCAGCCCTTAGAATCGCAGTGTAACTGCCTGGCTCAGAAGAGCACACTGAGTCAGCCCTTAACCCCAGTGCTCAGAAATTGTCAAAACGTGTTTTTCAGCAGAAATAAACACGTTTTGGCAACTTTGCTCATCACCATGTAACTTATAGGGCAGAAACAGCACAGTTTTCAAAACGTGTTTTTCAGCCAGAAATAAACGCGTTTTGTCAGCCCTTGGAATCACAGTGTAACTGCCTAGCTCAGAAGAGCCCACTGAGGCAGCCCTTAACCCCAGTGTGCAGAAATTGTCAAAACGTGTTTTTCAGCAGAAATAAACACGTTTTGGCAACTTTGGTCATCACCATGTAACTTACAGGGCAGAAACAGCACACTTTTCAAAACGTGTTTTTCAGCCCGAAATAAACGCGTTTTGTCAGCCCTTGGAATCACAGTGTAACTGCCTAGCTCAGAAGAGCCCACTGAGGCAGCCCTTAACCCCAGTGCTCAGAAATTGTCAAAACGTGTTTTCCAGCAGAAATAAACACGTTTTGGCAACTTTGGTCACCACCATGTAACTTATAGGGCAGAAACAGCACAGTTTTCAAAACGTGTTTTTCAGCCCGAAATAAACGCGTTTTCTCAGCCCTTAGAATCGCAGTGTAACTGCCTGGCTCAGAAGACCACACTGAGTCAGCCCTTAACCCCAGTGCTCAGAAATTGTCAAAACGTGTTTTTCAGCAGAAATAAACACGTTTTGGCAACTTTGGTCATCACCATGTAACTTATAGGGCAGAAACAGCACACTTTTCAAAACGTGTTTTTCAGCCCGAAATAAACGCGTTTTGTCAGCCCTTGGAATCACAGAGTAACTGCCTAGCTCAGAAGAGCACACTGAGGCAGCCCTTAACCCCAGTGCTCAGAAATTGTCAAAACGTGTTTTTCAGCAGAAATAAACACGTTTTGGCAACTTTGGTCACCACCATGTAACTTATAGGGCAGAAACAGCACAGTTTTCAAAACGTGTTTTTCAGCCCGAAATAAACGCGTTTTGTCAGCCCTTGGAATCACAGTGTAACTGCCTAGCTCAGAAGAGCCCACTGAGGCAGCCCTTAACCCCAGTGCTCAGAAATTGTCAAAACGTGTTTTCCAGCAGAAATAAACACGTTTTGGCAACTTTGGTCACCACCATGTAACTTATAGGGCAGAAACAGCACAGTTTTCAAAACGTGTTTTTCAGCCCGAAATAAACGCGTTTTCTCAGCCCTTAGAATCGCAGTGTAACTGCCTGGCTCAGAAGACCAGACTGAGTCAGCCCTTAACCCCAGTGCTCAGAAATTGTCAAAACGTGTTTTTCAGCAGAAATAAACACGTTTTGGCAACTTTGGTCATCACCATGTAACTTATAGGGCAGAAACAGCACACTTTTCAAAACGTGTTTTTCAGCCCGAAATAAACGCGTTTTGTCAGCCCTTGGAATCACAGTGTAACTGCCTAGCTCAGAAGAGCCCACTGAGGCAGCCCTTAACCCCAGTGCTCAGAAATTGTCAAAACGTGTTTTTCAGCAGAAATAAACACGTTTTGGCAACTTTGGTCATCACCATGTAACTTATAGGGCAGAAACAGCACACTTTTCAAAACGTGTTTTTCAGCCCGAAATAAACGCGTTTTCTCAGCCCTTAGAATCGCAGTGTAACTGCCTGTCCCAGAAGAGCACACAGAGTCAGCCCTTAACCCCAGTGCTCAGAAATTGTCAAAACGTGTTTTTCAGCAGAAATAAACACGTTTTGGCAACTTTGGTCATCACCATGTAACTTATAGGGCAGAAACAGCACACTTTTCAAAACGTGTTTTTCAGCCCGAAATAAACGCGTTTTGTCAGCCCTTGGAATCACAGTGTAACTGCCTAGCTCAGAAGAGCCCACTGAGGCAGCCCTTAACCCCAGTATGCAGAAATTGTCAAAACGTGTTTTTCAGCAGAAATAAACACGTTTTGGCAACTTTGGTCACCACCATGTAACTTATAGGGCAAAAACAGCACAGTTTTCAAAACGTGTTTTTCAGCCCGAAATAAACGCGTTTTGTCAGCCCTTGGAATCACAGTGTAACTGCCTAGCTCAGAAGAGCCCACTGAGGCAGCCCTTAACCCCAGTGCTCAGAAATTGTCAAAACGTGTTTTCCAGCAGAAATAAACACGTTTTGGCAACTTTGGTCACCACCATGTAACTTATAGGGCAGAAACAGCACAGTTTTCAAAACGTGTTTTTCAGCCCGAAATGAACGCGTTTTCTCAGCCCTTAGAATCGCAGTGTAACTGCCTGTCTCAGAAGAGCACACTGAGTCAGCCCTTAACCCCAGTGCTCACAAATTGTCAAAACGTGTTTTTCAGCAGAAATAAACACGTTTTGGCAACTTTGGTCACCACCATGTAACTTATAGGGCAGAAACAGCACAGTTTTCAAAACGTGTTTTTCAGCCCGAAATAAACGCGTTTTCTCAGCCCTTAGAATCGCAGTGTAACTACCTGTCTCAGAAGAGCACACTGAGTCAGCCCTTAACCCCAGTGCTCAGAAATTGTCAAAACGTGTTTTTCAGCAGAAATAAACACGTTTTGGCAACTTTGGTCATCACCATGTAACTTATAGGGCAGAAACAGCACACTTTTCAAAACGTGTTTTTCAGCCCGAAATAAACGCGTTTTGTCAGCCCTTGGAATCACAGTGTAACTGCCTAGCTCAGAAGAGCCCACTAAGGCAGCCCTTAACCCCAGTGCTCAGAAATTGTCAAAACGTGTTTTCCAGCAGAAATAAACACGTTTTGGCAACTTTGGTCACCACCATGTAACTTATAGGGCAGAAACAGCACAGTTTTCAAAACGTGTTTTTCAGCCGGAAATAAACGCGTTTTGTCAGCCCTTGGAATCAAAGTGTAACTGCCTAGCTCAGAAGAGCCCACTGAGGCAGCCCTTAACCCCAGTGTGCAGAAATTGTCAAAACGTGTTTTTCAGCAGAAATAAACACGTTTTGGCAACTTTGGTCATCACCATGTAACTTATAGGGCAGAAACAGCACACTTTTCAAAACGTGTTTTTCAGCCCGAAATAAACGCGTTTTGTCAGCCCTTGGAATCACAGAGTAACTGCCTAGCTCAGAAGAGCCCACTGAGGCAGCCCTTAACCCCAGTGCTCAGAAATTGTCAAAACGTGTTTTTCAGCAGAAATAAACACGTTTTGGCAACTTTGGTCATCACCATGTAACTTATAGGGCAGAAACAGCACAGTTTTCAAAACGTGTTTTTCAGCCCGAAATAAACGCGTTTTCTCAGCCCTTAGAATCGCAGTGTAACTGCCTGGCTCAGAAGAGCACACTGAGTCAGCCCTTAACCCCAGTGCTCAGAAATTGTCAAAACGTGTTTTTCAGCAGAAATAAACACGTTTTGGCAACTTTGGTCATCACCATGTAACTTATAGGGCAGAAACAGCACACTTTTCAAAACGTGTTTTTCAGCCCGAAATAAACGCGTTTTGTCAGCCCTTGGAATCACAGTGTAACTGCCTAGCTCAGAAGAGCCCACTGAGGCAGCCCTTAACCCCAGTGTGCAGAAATTGTCAAAACGTGTTTTTCAGCAGAAATAAACACGTTTTGGCAACTTTGGTCATCACCATGTAACTTATTGGGCAGAAACAGCACACTTTTCAAAACGTGTTTTTCAGCCCGAAATAAACGCGTTTTGTCAGCCCTTGGAATCACAGTGTAACTGCCTAGCTCAGAAGAGCCCACTGAGGCAGCCCTTAACCCCAGTGCTCAGAAATTGTCAAAACGTGTTTTTCAGCAGAAATAAACACGTTTTGGCAACTTTGGTCACCACCATGTAACTTATAGGGCAGAAACAGCACAGTTTTCAAAACGTGTTTTTCAGCCCGAAATAAACGCGTTTTCTCAGCCCTTAGAATCGCAGTGTAACTGCCTGGCTCAGAAGAGCACACTGAGTCAGCCCTTAACCCCAGTGCTCAGAAATTGTCAAAACGTGTTTTTCAGCAGAAATAAACACGTTTTGGCAACTTTGGTCATCACCATGTAACTTATAGGGCAGAAACAGCACACTTTTCAAAACGTGTTTTTCAGCCCGAAATAAACGCGTTTTGTCAGCCCTTGGAATCACAGTGTAACTGCCTAGCTCAAAAGAGCCCACTGAGGCAGCCCTTAACCCCAGTGTGCAGAAATTGTCAAAACGTGTTTTTCAGCAGAAATAAACACGTTTTGGCAACTTTGGTCACCACCATGTAACTTATAGGGCAGAAACAGCACAGTTTTCAAAACGTGTTTTTCAGCCCGAAATAAACGCGTTTTGTCAGCCCTTGGAATCACAGTGTAACTGCCTAGCTCAGAAGAGCCCACTGAGGCAGCCCTTAACCCCAGTATGCAGAAATTGTCAAAACGTGTTTATAAGCAGAAATAAACACGTTTTGGCAACTTTGGTCATCACCATGTAACTTATAGGGCAGAAACAGCACACTTTTCAAAACGTGTTTTTCAGCCCGAAATAAACGCGTTTTGTCAACCCTTGGAATCACAGTGTAACTGCCTAGCTCAGAAGAGCCCACTGAGGCAGCCCTTAACCCCAGTGCTCAGAAATTGTCAAAACGTGTTTTTCAGCAGAAATAAACACGTTTTGGCAACTTTGGTCATCACCATGTAACTTATAGGGCAGAAACAGCACACTTTTCAAAACGTGTTTTTCAGCCCGAAATAAACGCGTTTTCTCAGCCCTTAGAATCGCAGTGTAACTGCCTGTCCCAGAAGAGCACACAGAGTCAGCCCTTAACCCCAGTGCTCAGAAATTGTCAAAACGTGTTTTTCAGCAGAAATAAACACGTTTTGGCAACTTTGGTCATCACCATGTAACTTATAGGGCAGAAACAGCACACTTTTCAAAACGTGTTTTTCAGCCCGAAATAAACGCGTTTTGTCAGCCCTTGGAATCACAGTGTAACTGCCTAGCTCAGAAGAGCCCACTGAGGCAGCCCTTAACCCCAGTATGCAGAAATTGTCAAAACGTGTTTTTCAGCAGAAATAAACACGTTTTGGCAACTTTGGTCACCACCATGTAACTTATAGGGCAAAAACAGCACAGTTTTCAAAACGTGTTTTTCAGCCCGAAATAAACGCGTTTTCTCAGCCCTTAGAATCGCAGTGTAACTGCCTGGCTCAGAAGAGCACACTGAGTCAGCCCTTAACCCCAGTGCTCAGAAATTGTCAAAACGTGTTTTTCAGCAGAAATAAACACGTTTTGGCAACTTTGGTCATCACCATGTAACTTATAGGGCAGAAACAGCACACTTTTCAAAACGTGTTTTTCAGCCCGAAATAAACGCGTTTTGTCAGCCCTTGGAATCACAGTGTAACTGCCTAGCTCAGAAGAGCCCACTGAGGCAGCCCTTAACCCCAGTGCTCAGAAATTGTCAAAACGTGTTTTCCAGCAGAAATAAACACGTTTTGGCAACTTTGGTCACCACCATGTAACTTATAGGGCAGAAACAGCACAGTTTTCAAAACGTGTTTTTCAGCCCGAAATAAACGCGTTTTCTCAGCCCTTAGAATCGCAGTGTAACTGCCTGTCTCAGAAGAGCACACTGAGTCAGCCCTTAACCCCAGTGCTCACAAATTGTCAAAACGTGTTTTTCAGCAGAAATAAACACGTTTTGGCAACTTTGGTCACCACCATGTAACTTATAGGGCAGAAACAGCACAGTTTTCAAAACGTGTTTTTCAGCCCGAAATAAACGCGTTTTCTCAGCCCTTAGAATCGCAGTGTAACTACCTGTCTCAGAAGAGCACACTGAGTCAGCCCTTAACCCCAGTGCTCAGAAATTGTCAAAACGTGTTTTTAGGCAGAAATAAACACGTTTTGGCAACTTTGGTCATCACCATGTAACTTATAGGGCAGAAACAGCACACTTTTCAAAACGTGTTTTTCAGCCCGAAATAAACGCGTTTTGTCAGCCCTTGGAATCACAGTGTAACTGCCTAGCTCAGAAGAGCCCACTGAGGCAGCCCTTAACCCCAGTGTGCAGAAATTGTCAAAACGTGTTTTTCAGCAGAAATAAACACGTTTTGGCAACTTTGGTCATCACCATGTAACTTATAGGGCAGAAACAGCACACTTTTCAAAACGTGTTTTTCAGCCCGAAATAAACGCGTTTTGTCAGCCCTTGGAATCACAGTGTAACTGCCTAGCTCAGAAGAGCCCACTAAGGCAGCCCTTAACCCCAGTGCTCAGAAATTGTCAAAACGTGTTTTCCAGCAGAAATAAACACGTTTTGGCAACTTTGGTCACCACCATGTAACTTATAGGGCAGAAACAGCACAGTTTTCAAAACGTGTTTTTCAGCCGGAAATAAACGCGTTTTGTCAGCCCTTGGAATCAAAGTGTAACTGCCTAGCTCAGAAGAGCCCACTGAGGCAGCCCTTAACCCCAGTGCTCAGAAATTGTCAAAACGTGTTTTTCAGCAGAAATAAACACGTTTTGGCAACTTTGGTCATCACCATGTAACTTATAGGGCAGAAACAGCACAGTTTTCAAAACGTGTTTTTCAGCCCGAAATAAACGCGTTTTGTCAGCCCTTGGAATCACAGAGTAACTGCCTAGCTCAGAAGAGCCCACTGAGGCAGCCCTTAACCCCAGTGCTCAGAAATTGTCAAAACGTGTTTTTCAGCAGAAATAAACACGTTTTGGCAACTTTGGTCATCACCATGTAACTTATAGGGCAGAAACAGCACAGTTTTCAAAACGTGTTTTTCAGCCCGAAATAAACGCGTTTTCTCAGCCCTTAGAATCGCAGTGTAACTGCCTGGCTCAGAAGAGCACACTGAGTAAGCCCTTAACCCCAGTGCTCAGAAATTGTCAAAACGTGTTTTTCAGCAGAAATAAACACGTTTTGGCAACTTTGGTCATCACCATGTAACTTATAGGGCAGAAACAGCACAGTTTTCAAAACGTGTTTTTCAGCCCGAAATAAACGCGTTTTGTCAGCCCTTGGAATCACAGTGTAACTGCCTAGCTCAGAAGAGCCCACTGAGGCAGCCCTTAACCCCAGTGTGCAGAAATTGTCAAAACGTGTTTTTCAGCAGAAATAAACACGTTTTGGCAACTTTGGTCATCACCATGTAACTTATTGGGCAGAAACAGCACACTTTTCAAAACGTGTTTTTCAGCCCGAAATAAACGCGTTTTGTCAGCCCTTGGAATCACAGTGTAACTGCCTAGCTCAGAAGAGCCCACTGAGGCAGCCCTTAACCCCAGTGCTCAGAAATTGTCAAAACGTGTTTTTCAGCAGAAATAAACACGTTTTGGCAACTTTGGTCACCACCATGTAACTTATAGGGCAGAAACAGCACAGTTTTCAAAACGTGTTTTTCAGCCCGAAATAAACGCGTTTTCTCAGCCCTTAGAATCGCAGTGTAACTGCCTGGCTCAGAAGAGCACACTGAGTCAGCCCTTAACCCCAGTGCTCAGAAATTGTCAAAACGTGTTTTTCAGCAGAAATAAACACGTTTTGGCAACTTTGGTCATCACCATGTAACTTATAGGGCAGAAACAGCACACTTTTCAAAACGTGTTTTTCAGCCCGAAATAAACGCGTTTTGTCAGCCCTTGGAATCGCAGTGTAACTGCCTAGCTCAAAAGAGCCCACTGAGGCAGCCCTTAACCCCAGTGTGCAGAAATTGTCAAAACGTGTTTTTCAGCAGAAATAAACACGTTTTGGCAACTTTGGTCACCACCATGTAACTTATAGGGCAGAAACAGCACAGTTTTCAAAACGTGTTTTTCAGCCCGAAATAAACGCGTTTTGTCAGCCCTTGGAATCACAGTGTAACTGCCTAGCTCAGAAGAGCCCACTGAGGCAGTCCTTAACCCCAGTATGCAGAAATTGTCAAAACGTGTTTTTCAGCAGAAATAAACACGTTTTGGCAACTTTGGTCATCACCATGTAACTTATAGGGCAGAAACAGCACACTTTTCAAAACGTGTTTTTCAGCCCGAAATAAACGCGTTTTGTCAACCCTTGGAATCACAGTGTAACTGCCTAGCTCAGAAGAGCCCACTGAGGCAGCCCTTAACCCCAGTGCTCAGAAATTGTCAAAACGTGTTTTTCAGCAGAAATAAACACGTTTTGGCAACTTTGGTCATCACCATGTAACTTATAGGGCAGAAACAGCACACTTTTCAAAACGTGTTTTTCAGCCCGAAATAAACGCGTTTTGTCAACCCTTGGAATCACAGTGTAACTGCCTAGCTCAGAAGAGCCCACTGAGGCAGCCCTTAACCCCAGTGCTCAGAAATTGTCAAAACGTGTTTTTCAGCAGAAATAAACACGTTTTGGCAACTTTGGTCATCACCATGTAACTTATAGGGCAGAAACAGCACACTTTTCAAAACGTGTTTTTCAGCCCGAAATAAACGCGTTTTCTCAGCCCTTAGAATCGCAGTGTAACTGCCTGTCCCAGAAGAGCACACAGAGTCAGCCCTTAACCCCAGTGCTCAGAAATTGTCAAAACGTGTTTTTCAGCAGAAATAAACACGTTTTGGCAACTTTGGTCATCACCATGTAACTTATAGGGCAGAAACAGCACACTTTTCAAAACGTGTTTTTCAGCCCGAAATAAACGCGTTTTGTCAGCCCTTGGAATCACAGTGTAACTGCCTAGCTCAGAAGAGCCCACTGAGGCAGCCCTTAACCCCAGTATGCAGAAATTGTCAAAACGTGTTTTTCAGCAGAAATAAACACGTTTTGGCAAATTTGGTCACCACCATGTAACTTATAGGGCAAAAACAGCACAGTTTTCAAAACGTGTTTTTCAGCCCGAAATAAACGCGTTTTCTCAGCCCTTAGAATCGCAGTGTAACTGCCTGGCTCAGAAGAGCACACTGAGTCAGCCCTTAACCCCAGTGCTCAGAAATTGTCAAAACGTGTTTTTCAGCAGAAATAAACACGTTTTGGCAACTTTGGTCATCACCATGTAACTTATAGGGCAGAAACAGCACACTTTTCAAAACGTGTTTTTCAGCCCGAAATAAACGCGTTTTGTCAGCCCTTGGAATCACAGTGTAACTGCCTAGCTCAGAAGAGCCCACTGAGGCAGCCCTTAACCCCAGTGCTCAGAAATTGTCAAAACGTGTTTTCCAGCAGAAATAAACACGTTTTGGCAACTTTGGTCACCACCATGTAACTTATAGGGCAGAAACAGCACAGTTTTCAAAACGTGTTTTTCAGCCCGAAATAAACGCGTTTTCTCAGCCCTTAGAATCGCAGTGTAACTGCCTGTCTCAGAAGAGCACACTGAGTCAGCCCTTAACCCCAGTGCTCACAAATTGTCAAAACGTGTTTTTCAGCAGAAATAAACACGTTTTGGCAACTTTGGTCACCACCATGTAACTTATAGGGCAGAAACAGCACAGTTTTCAAAACGTGTTTTTCAGCCCGAAATAAACGCGTTTTCTCAGCCCTTAGAATCGCAGTGTAACTACCTGTCTCAGAAGAGCACACTGAGTCAGCCCTTAACCCCAGTGCTCAGAAATTGTCAAAACGTGTTTTTCAGCAGAAATAAACACGTTTTGGCAACTTTGGTCATCACCATGTAACTTATAGGGCAGAAACAGCACACTTTTCAAAACGTGTTTTTCAGCCCGAAATAAACGCGTTTTGTCAGCCCTTGGAATCACAGTGTAACTGCCTAGCTCAGAAGAGCCCACTGAGGCAGCCCTTAACCCCAGTGTGCAGAAATTGTCAAAACGTGTTTTTCAGCAGAAATAAACACGTTTTGGCAACTTTGGTCATCACCATGTAACTTATAGGGCAGAAACAGCACACTTTTCAAAACGTGTTTTTCAGCCCGAAATAAACGCGTTTTGTCAGCCCTTGGAATCACAGTGTAACTGCCTAGCTCAGAAGAGCCCACTAAGGCAGCCCTTAACCCCAGTGCTCAGAAATTGTCAAAACGTGTTTTCCAGCAGAAATAAACACGTTTTGGCAACTTTGGTCACCACCATGTAACTTATAGGGCAGAAACAGCACAGTTTTCAAAACGTGTTTTTCAGCCGGAAATAAACGCGTTTTGTCAGCCCTTGGAATCAAAGTGTAACTGCCTAGCTCAGAAGAGCCCACTGAGGCAGCCCTTAACCCCAGTGTGCAGAAATTGTCAAAACGTGTTTTTCAGCAGAAATAAACACGTTTTGGCAACTTTGGTCATCACCATGTAACTTATAGGGCAGAAACAGCACAGTTTTCAAAACGTGTTTTTCAGCCCGAAATAAACGCGTTTTCTCAGCCCTTAGAATCGCAGTGTAACTGCCTGGCTCAGAAGAGCACACTGAGTCAGCCCTTAACCCCAGTGCTCAGAAATTGTCAAAACGTGTTTTTCAGCAGAAATAAACACGTTTTGGCAACTTTGGTCATCACCATGTAACTTATAGGGCAGAAACAGCACAGTTTTCAAAACGTGTTTTTCAGCCCGAAATAAACGCGTTTTGTCAGCCCTTGGAATCACAGTGTAACTGCCTAGCTCAGAAGAGCCCACTGAGGCAGCCCTTAACCCCAGTGTGCAGAAATTGTCAAAACGTGTTTTTCAGCAGAAATAAACACGTTTTGGCAACTTTGGTCATCACCATGTAACTTATTGGGCAGAAACAGCACACTTTTCAAAACGTGTTTTTCAGCCCGAAATAAACGCGTTTTGTCAGCCCTTGGAATCACAGTGTAACTGCCTAGCTCAGAAGAGCCCACTGAGGCAGCCCTTAACCCCAGTGCTCAGAAATTGTCAAAACGTGTTTTTCAGCAGAAATAAACACGTTTTGGCAACTTTGGTCACCACCATGTAACTTATAGGGCAGAAACAGCACAGTTTTCAAAACGTGTTTTTCAGCCCGAAATAAACGCGTTTTCTCAGCCCTTAGAATCGCAGTGTAACTGCCTGGCTCAGAAGAGCACACTGAGTCAGCCCTTAACCCCAGTGCTCAGAAATTGTCAAAACGTGTTTTTCAGCAGAAATAAACACGTTTTGGCAACTTTGGTCATCACCATGTAACTTATAGGGCAGAAACAGCACACTTTTCAAAACGTGTTTTTCAGCCCGAAATAAACGCGTTTTGTCAGCCCTTGGAATCACAGTGTAACTGCCTAGCTCAGAAGAGCCCACTGAGGCAGCCCTTAACCCCAGTGTGCAGAAATTGTCAAAACGTGTTTTTCAGCAGAAATAAACACGTTTTGGCAACTTTGGTCACCACCATGTAACTTATAGGGCAGAAACAGCACAGTTTTCAAAACGTGTTTTTCAGCCCGAAATAAACGCGTTTTGTCAGCCCTTGGAATCACAGTGTAACTGCCTAGCTCAGAAGAGCCCACTGAGGCAGCCCTTAACCCCAGTATGCAGAAATTGTCAAAACGTGTTTTTCAGCAGAAATAAACACGTTTTGGCAACTTTGGTCATCACCATGTAACTTATAGGGCAGAAACAGCACACTTTTCAAAACGTGTTTTTCAGCCCGAAATAAACGCGTTTTGTCAGCCCTTGGAATCACAGTGTAACTGCCTAGCTCAGAAGAGCCCACTGAGGCAGCCCTTAACCCCAGTGCTCAGAAATTGTCAAAACGTGTTTTCCAGCAGAAATAAACACGTTTTGGCAACTTTGGTCACCACCATGTAACGTATAGGGCAGAAACAGCACAGTTTTCAAAACGTGTTTTTCAGCCCGAAATAAACGCGTTTTCTCAGCCCTTAGAATCGCAGTGTAACTGCCTGTCTCAGAAGAGCACACTGAGTCAGCCCATAACCCCAGTGCTCAGAAATTGTTAAAACGTGTTTTTCAGCAGAAATAAACACGTTTTGGCAACTTTGGTCACCACCATGTAACTTATAGGGCAGAAACAGCACAGTTTTCAAAACGTGTTTTTCAGCCCGAAATAAACGCGTTTTCTCAGCCCTTAGAATCGCAGTGTAACTGCCTGGCTCAGAAGAGCACACTGAGTCAGCCCTTAACCCCAGTGCTCAGAAATTGTCAAAACGTGTTTTTCAGCAGAAATAAACACGTTTTGGCAACTTTGGTCATCACCATGTAACTTATAGGGCAGAAACAGCACACTTTTCAAAACGTGTTTTTCAGCCCGAAATAAACGCGTTTTGTCAGCCCTTGGAATCACAGTGTAACTGCCTAGCTCAGAAGAGCCCACTGAGGCAGCCCTTAACCCCAGTGTGCAGAAATTGTCAAAACGTGTTTTTCAGCAGAAATAAACACGTTTTGGCAACTTTGGTCATCACCATGTAACTTATAGGGCAGAAACAGCACACTTTTCAAAACGTGTTTTTCAGCCCGAAATAAACGCGTTTTGTCAGCCCTTGGAATCACAGTGTAACTGCCTAGCTCAGAAGAGCCCACTGAGGCAGCCCTTAACCCCAGTGCTCAGAAATTGTCAAAACGTGTTTTTCAGCAGAAATAAACACGTTTTGGCAACTTTGGTCACCACCATGTAACTTATAGGGCAGAAACAGCACAGTTTTCAAAACGTGTTTTTCAGCCCGAAATAAACGCGTTTTGTCAGCCCTTAGAATCGCAGTGTAACTGCCTGTCTCAGAAGAGCACACTGAGTCAGCCCTTAACCCCAGTGCTCAGAAATTGTCAAAACGTGTTTTTCAGCAGAAATAAACACGTTTTGGCAACTTTGGTCATCACCATGTAACTTATAGGGCAGAAACAGCACAGTTTTCAAAACGTGTTTTTCAGCCCGAAATAAACGCGTTTTGTCAGCCCTTGGAATCACAGTGTAACTGCCTAGCTCAGAAGAGCCCACTGAGGCAGCCCTTAACCCCAGTGTGCAGAAATTGTCAAAACGTGTTTTTCAGCAGAAATAAACACGTTTTGGCAACTTTGGTCATCACCATGTAACTTATAGGGCAGAAACAGCACACTTTTCAAAACCTGTTTTTCAGCCCGAAATAAACGCGTTTTGTCAGCCCTTGGAATCACAGAGTAACTGCCTAGCTCAGAAGAGCCCACTGAGGCAGCCCTTAACCCCAGTGCTCAGAAATTGTCAAAACGTGTTTTTCAGCAGAAATAAACACGTTTTGGCAACTTTGGTCATCACCATGTAACTTATAGGGCAGAAACAGCACAGTTTTCAAAACGTGTTTTTCAGCCCGAAATAAACGCGTTTTCTCATCCCTTAGAATCGCAGTGTAACTGCCTGGCTCAGAAGAGCACACCGAGTCAGCCCTTAACCCCAGTGCTCAGAAATTGTCAAAACGTGTTTTTCAGCAGAAATAAACATGTTTTGGCAACTTTGGTCATCACCATGTAACTTATAGGGCAGAAACAGCACAGTTTTCAAAACGTGTTTTTCAGCCCGAAATAAACGCGTTTTCTCAGCCCTTAGAATCGCAGTGTAACTGCCTGGCTCAGAAGAGCACACTGAGTCAGCCCTTAACCCCAGTGCTCAGAAATTGTCAAAACGTGTTTTTCAGCAGAAATAAACACGTTTTGGCAACTTTGGTCATCACCATGTAACTTATAGGGCAGAAACAGCACACTTTTCAAAACGTGTTTTTCAGCCCGAAATAAACGCGTTTTGTCAGCCCTTGGAATCACAGTGTAACTGCCTAGCTCAGAAGAGCCCACTGAGGCAGCCCTTAACCCCAGTGCTCAGAAATTGTCAAAACGTGTTTTTCAGCAGAAATAAACACGTTTTGGCAACTTTGGTCACCACCATGTAACTTATAGGGCAGAAACAGCACAGTTTTCAAAACGTGTTTTTCAGCCCGAAATAAACGCGTTTTCTCAGCCCTTAGAATCGCAGTGTAACTGCCTGGCTCAGAAGAGCACACTGAGTCAGCCCTTAACCCCAGTGCTCAGAAATTGTCAAAACGTGTTTTTCAGCAGAAATAAACACGTTTTGGCAACTTTGGTCATCACCATGTAACTTTTAGGGCAGAAACAGCACACTTTTCAAAACGTGTTTTTCAGCACGAAATAAACGCGTTTTGTCAGCCCTTGGAATCACAGTGTAACTGCCTAGCTCAGAAGAGCCCACTGAGGCAGCCCTTAACCCCAGTGTGCAGAAATTGTCAAAACGTGTTTTTCAGCAGAAATAAACACGTTTTGGCAACTTTGGTCACCACCATGTAACTTATAGGGCAGAAACAGCACAGTTTTCAAAACGTGTTTTTCAGCCCGAAATAAACGCGTTTTCTCAGCCCTTAGAATCGCAGTGTAACTGCCTGTCTCAGAAGAGCACACTGAGTCAGCCCTTAACCCCAGTGCTCAGAAATTGTCAAAACGTGTTTTTCAGCAGAAATAAACACGTTTTGGCAACTTTGGTCATCACCATGTAACTTATAGGGCAGAAACAGCACACTTTTCAAAACGTGTTTTTCAGCCCGAAATAAACGCGTTTTGTCAGCCCTTGGAATCACAGTGTAACTGCCTAGCTCAGAAGAGCCCACTGAGGCAGCCCTTAACCCCAGTGTGCAGAAATTGTCAAAACGTGTTTTTCAGCAGAAATAAACACGTTTTGGCAACTTTGGTCATCACCATGTAACTTATAGGGCAGAAACAGCACACTTTTCAAAACGTGTTTTTCAGCCCGAAATAAACGCGTTTTGTCAGCCTTGGAATCACAGTGTAACTGCCTAGCTCAGAAGAGCCCACTGAGGCAGCCCTTAACCCCAGTGTGCAGAAATTGTCAAAACGTGTTTTTCAGCAGAAATAAACACGTTTTGGCAACTTTGGTCATCACCATGTAACTTATAGGGCAGAAACCGCACACTTTTCAAAACGTGTTTTTCAGCCCGAAATAAACGCGTTTTGTCAGCCCTTGGAATCACAGAGTAACTGCCTAGCTCAGAAGAGCACACTGAGGCAGCCCTTAACCCCAGTGCTCAGAAATTGTCAAAACGTGTTTTTCAGCAGAAATAAACACGTTTTGGCAACTTTGGTCATCACCATGTAACTTATAGGGCAGAAACAGCACAGTTTTCAAAACGTGTTTTTCAGCCCGAAATAAACGCGTTTTGTCAGCCCTTGGAATCACAGTGTAACTGCCTAGCTCAGAAGAGCCCACTGAGGCAGCCCTTAACCCCAGTGTGCAGAAATTGTCAAAACGTGTTTTTCAGCAGAAATAAACACGTTTTGGCAACTTTGGTCATCACCATGTAACTTATAGGGCAGAAACAGCACACTTTTCAAAACGTGTTTTTCAGCCCGAAATAAACGCGTTTTCTCAGCCCTTAGAATCGCAGTGTAACTGCCTGTCCCAGAAGAGCACACAGAGTCAGCCCTTAACCCCAGTGCTCAGAAATTGTCAAAACGTGTTTTTCAGCAGAAATAAACACGTTTTGGCAACTTTGGTCATCACCATGTAACTTATAGGGCAGAAACAGCACACTTTTCAAAACGTGTTTTTCAGCCCGAAATAAACGCGTTTTGTCAGCCCTTGGAATCACAGTGTAACTGCCTAGCTCAGAAGAGCCCACTGAGGCAGCCCTTAACCCCAGTGCTCAGAAATTGTCAAAACGTGTTTTCCAGCAGAAATAAACACGTTTTGGCAACTTTGGTCACCACCATGTAACTTATAGGGCAGAAACAGCACAGTTTTCAAAACGTGTTTTTCAGCCCGAAATAAACGCGTTTTCTCAGCCCTTAGAATCGCAGTGTAACTGCCTGTCTCAGAAGAGCACACTGAGTCAGCCCTTAACCCCAGTGCTCAGAAATTGTCAAAACGTGTTTTCCAGCAGAAATAAACACGTTTTGGCAACTTTGGTCACCACCATGTAACTTATAGGGCAGAAACAGCACAGTTTTCAAAACGTGTTTTTCAGCCGGAAATAAACGTGTTTTGTCAGCCCTTGGAATCACAGTGTAACTGCCTAGCTCAGAAGAGCCCACTGAGGCAGCCCTTAACCCCAGTGTGCAGAAATTGTCAAAACGTGTTTTTCAGCAGAAATAAACACGTTTTGGCAACTTTGGTCATCACCATGTAACTTATAGGGCAGAAACAGCACACTTTTCAAAACGTGTTTTTCAGCCCGAAATAAACGCGTTTTGTCAGCCCTTGGAATCACAGAGTAACTGCCTAGCTCAGAAGAGCCCACTGAGGCAGCCCTTAACCCCAGTGCTCAGAAATTGTCAAAACGTGTTTTTCAGCAGAAATAAACACGTTTTGGCAACTTTGGTCATCACCATGTAACTTATAGGGCAGAAACAGCACAGTTTTCAAAACGTGTTTTTCAGCCCGAAATAAACGCGTTTTCTCAGCCCTTAGAATCGCAGTGTAACTGCCTGGCTCAGAAGAGCACACTGAGTCAGCCCTTAACCCCAGTGCTCAGAAATTGTCAAAACGTGTTTTTCAGCAGAAATAAACACGTTTTGGCAACTTTGGTCATCACCATGTAACTTTTAGGGCAGAAACAGCACACTTTTCAAAACGTGTTTTTCAGCACAAAATAAACGCGTTTTGTCAGCCCTTGGAATCACAGTGTAACTGCCTAGCTCAGAAGAGCCCACTGAGGCAGCCCTTAACCCCAGTGTGCAGAAATTGTCAAAACGTGTTTTTCAGCAGAAATAAACACGTTTTGGCAACTTTGGTCACCACCATGTAACTTATAGGGCAGAAACAGCACAGTTTTCAAAACGTGTTTTTCAGCCCGAAATAAAAGCGTTTTCTCAGCCCTTAGAATCGCAGTGTAACTGCCTGTCTCAGAAGAGCACACTGAGTCATCCCTTAACCCCAGTGCTCAGAAATTGTCAAAACGTGTTTTTCAGCAGAAATAAACACGTTTTGGCAACTTTGGTCATCACCATGTAACTTATAGGGCAGAAACAGCACACTTTTCAAAACGTGTTTTTCAGCCCGAAATAAACGCGTTTTGTCAGCCCTTGGAATCACAGTGTAACTGCCTAGCTCAGAAGAGCCCACTGAGGCAGCCCTTAACCCCAGTGTGCAGAAATTGTCAAAACGTGTTTTTCAGCAGAAATAAACACGTTTTGGCAACTTTGGTCATCACCATGTAACTTATAGGGCAGAAACAGCACACTTTTCAAAACGTGTTTTTCAGCCCGAAATAAACGCGTTTTGTCAGCCTTGGAATCACAGTGTAACTGCCTAGCTCAGAAGAGCCCACTGAGGCAGCCCTTAACCCCAGTGTGCAGAAATTGTCAAAACGTGTTTTTCAGCAGAAATAAACACGTTTTGGCAACTTTGGTCATCACCATGTAACTTATAGGGCAGAAACCGCACACTTTTCAAAACGTGTTTTTCAGCCCGAAATAAACGCGTTTTGTCAGCCCTTGGAATCACAGAGTAACTGCCTAGCTCAGAAGAGCCCACTGAGGCAGCCCTTAACCCCAGTGCTCAGAAATTGTCAAAACGTGTTTTTCAGCAGAAATAAACACGTTTTGGCAACGTTGGTCATCACCATGTAACTTATAGGGCAGAAACAGCACAGTTTTCAAAACGTGTTTTTCAGCCCGAAATAAACGCGTTTTGTCAGCCCTTGGAATCACAGTGTAACTGCCTAGCTCAGAAGAGCCCACTGAGGCAGCCCTTAACCCCAGTGTGCAGAAATTGTCAAAACGTGTTTTTCAGCAGAAATAAACACGTTTTGGCAACTTTGGTCATCACCATGTAACTTACAGGGCAGAAACAGCACACTTTTCAAAACGTGTTTTTCAGCCCGAAATAAACGCGTTTTGTCAGCCCTTGGAATCACAGTGTAACTGCCTAGCTCAGAAGAGCCCACTGAGGCAGCCCTTAACCCCAGTGCTCAGAAATTGTCAAAACGTGTTTTCCAGCAGAAATAAACACGTTTTGGCAACTTTGGTCACCACCATGTAACTTATAGGGCAGAAACAGCACAGTTTTCAAAACGTGTTTTTCAGCCCGAAATAAACGCGTTTTCTCAGCCCTTAGAATCGCAGTGTAACTGCCTGGTCAGAAGACCACACTGAGTCAGCCCTTAACCCCAGTGCTCAGAAATTGTCAAAACGTGTTTTTCAGCAGAAATAAACACGTTTTGGCAACTTTGGTCATCACCATGTAACTTATAGGGCAGAAACAGCACACTTTTCAAAACGTGTTTTTCAGCCCGAAATAAACGCGTTTTGTCAGCCCTTGGAATCACAGAGTAACTGCCTAGCTCAGAAGAGCACACTGAGGCAGCCCTTAACCCCAGTGCTCAGAAATTGTCAAAACGTGTTTTTCAGCAGAAATAAACACGTTTTGGCAACTTTGGTCACCACCATGTAACTTATAGGGCAGAAACAGCACAGTTTTAAAAACGTGTTTTTCAGCCCGAAATAAACGCGTTTTGTCAGCCCTTGGAATCACAGTGTAACTGCCTAGCTCAGAAGAGCCCACTGAGGCAGCCCTTAACCCCAGTGCTCAGAAATTGTCAAAACGTGTTTTCCAGCAGAAATAAACACGTTTTGGCAACTTTGGTCACCACCATGTAACTTATAGGGCAAAAACAGCACAGTTTTCAAAACGTGTTTTTCAGCCCGAAATAAACGCGTTTTCTCAGCCCTTGGAATCACAGTGTAACTGCCTAGCTCAGAAGAGTCCACTAAGGCAGCCCTTAACCCCAGTGCTCAGAAATTATCAAAACGTGTTTTTTTTGCAGCAGAAATAAACACGTTTTGGCAACTTTGGTCACCACCATGTAACTTATAGGGCAGAAACAGCACAGTTTTCAAAACGTGTTTTTCAGCCGGAAATAAACGCGTTTTGTCAGCCCTTGGAATCACAGTGTAACTGCCTAGCTCAGAAGAGCCCACTGAGGCAGCCCTTAACCCCAGTGTGCAGAAATTGTCAAAACGTGTTTTTCAGCAGAAATAAACACGTTTTGGCAACTTTGGTCATCACCATGTAACTTATAGGGCAGAAACAGCACACTTTTCAAAACGTGTTTTTCAGCCCGAAATAAACGCGTTTTGTCAGCCCTTGGAATCACAGAGTAACTGCCTAGCTCAGAAGAGCCCACTGAGGCAGCCCTTAACCCCAGTGCTCAGAAATTGTCAAAACGTGTTTTTCAGCAGAAATAAACACGTTTTGGCAACTTTGGTCATCACCATGTAACTTATAGGGCAGAAACAGCACAGTTTTCAAAACGTGTTTTTCAGCCCGAAATAAACGCGTTTTCTCAGCCCTTAGAATCGCAGTGTAACTGCCTGTCCCAGAAGAGCACACAGAGTCAGCCCTTAACCCCAGTGCTCAGAAATTGTCAAAACGTGTTTTTCAGCAGAAATAAACACGTTTTGGCAACTTTGGTCATCACCATGTAACTTATAGGGCAGACACAGCACACTTTTCAAAACGTGTTTTTCAGCCCGAAATAAACGCGTTTTGTCAGCCCTTGGAATCACAGTGTAACTGCCTAGCTCAGAAGAGCCCACTGAGGCAGCCCTTAACCCCAGTGTGCAGAAATTGTCAAAACGTGTTTTTCAGCAGAAATAAACACGTTTTGGCAACTTTGGTCACCACCATGTAACTTATAGGGCAGAAACAGCACAGTTTTCAAAACGTGTTTTTCAGCCCGAAATAAACGCGTTTTGTCAGCCCTTGGAATCACAGTGTAACTGCCTAGCTCAGAAGAGCCCACTGAGGCAGCCCTTAACCCCAGTGTGCAGAAATTGTCAAAACGTGTTTTTCAGCAGAAATAAACACGTTTTGGCAACTTTGGTCATCACCATGTAACTTATAGGGCAGAAACAGCACACTTTTCAAAACGTGTTTTTCAGCCCGAAATAAACGCGTTTTGTCAGCCTTGGAATCACAGTGTAACTGCCTAGCTCAGAAGAGCCCACTGAGGCAGCCCTTAACCCCAGTGTGCAGAAATTGTCAAAACGTGTTTTTCAGCAGAAATAAACACGTTTTGGCAACTTTGGTCATCACCATGTAACTTATAGGGCAGAAACCGCACACTTTTCAAAACGTGTTTTTCAGCCCGAAATAAACGCGTTTTGTCAGCCCTTGGAATCACAGAGTAACTGCCTAGCTCAGAAGAGCCCACTGAGGCAGCCCTTAACCCCAGTGCTCAGAAATTGTCAAAACGTGTTTTTCAGCAGAAATAAACACGTTTTGGCAACGTTGGTCATCACCATGTAACTTATAGGGCAGAAACAGCACAGTTTTCAAAACGTGTTTTTCAGCCCGAAATAAACGCGTTTTGTCAGCCCTTGGAATCACAGTGTAACTGCCTAGCTCAGAAGAGCCCACTGAGGCAGCCCTTAACCCCAGTGTGCAGAAATTGTCAAAACGTGTTTTTCAGCAGAAATAAACACGTTTTGGCAACTTTGGTCATCACCATGTAACTTACAGGGCAGAAACAGCACACTTTTCAAAACGTGTTTTTCAGCCCGAAATAAACGCGTTTTGTCAGCCCTTGGAATCACAGTGTAACTGCCTAGCTCAGAAGAGCCCACTGAGGCAGCCGTTAACCCCAGTGCTCAGAAATTGTCAAAACGTGTTTTCCAGCAGAAATAAACACGTTTTGGCAACTTTGGTCACCACCATGTAACTTATAGGGCAGAAACAGCACAGTTTTCAAAACGTGTTTTTCAGCCCGAAATAAACGCGTTTTCTCAGCCCTTAGAATCGCAGTGTAACTGCCTGGCTCAGAAGACCACACTGAGTCAGCCCTTAACCCCAGTGCTCAGAAATTGTCAAAACGTGTTTTTCAGCAGAAATAAACACGTTTTGGCAACTTTGGTCATCACCATGTAACTTATAGGGCAGAAACAGCACACTTTTCAAAACGTGTTTTTCAGCCCGAAATAAACGCGTTTTGTCAGCCCTTGGAATCACAGAGTAACTGCCTAGCTCAGAAGAGCACACTGAGGCAGCCCTTAACCCCAGTGCTCAGAAATTGTCAAAACGTGTTTTTCAGCAGAAATAAACACGTTTTGGCAACTTTGGTCACCACCATGTAACTTATAGGGCAGAAACAGCACAGTTTTCAAAACGTGTTTTTCAGCCCGAAATAAACGCGTTTTGTCAGCCCTTGGAATCACAGTGTAACTGCCTAGCTCAGAAGAGCCCACTGAGGCAGCCCTTAACCCCAGTGCTCAGAAATTGTCAAAACGTGTTTTCCAGCAGAAATAAACACGTTTTGGCAACTTTGGTCACCACCATGTAACTTATAGGGCAAAAACAGCACAGTTTTCAAAACGTGTTTTTCAGCCCGAAATAAACGCGTTTTCTCAGCCCTTAGAATCGCAGTGTAACTGCCTGGCTCAGAAGAGCACACTGAGTCAGCCCTTAACCCCAGTGCTCAGAAATTGTCAAAACGTGTTTTTCAGCAGAAATAAACACGTTTTGGCAACTTTGGTCATCACCATGTAACTTATAGGGCAGAAACAGCACACTTTTCAAAACGTGTTTTTCAGCCCGAAATAAACGCGTTTTGTCAGCCCTTGGAATCACAGTGTAACTGCCTAGCTCAGAAGAGCCCACTGAGGCAGCCCTTAACCCCAGTGTGCAGAAATTGTCAAAACGTGTTTTTCAGCAGAAATAAACACGTTTTGGCAACTTTGGTCATCACCATGTAACTTATAGGGCAGAAACAGCACACTTTTCAAAACGTGTTTTTCAGCCCGAAATAAACGCGTTTTGTCAGCCCTTGGAATCACAGTGTAACTGCCTAGCTCAGAAGAGTCCACTAAGGCAGCCCTTAACCCCAGTGCTCAGAAATTATCAAAACGTGTTTTTTTTGCAGCAGAAATAAACACGTTTTGGCAACTTTGGTCACCACCATGTAACTTATAGGGCAGAAACAGCACAGTTTTCAAAACGTGTTTTTCAGCCGGAAATAAACGCGTTTTGTCAGCCCTTGGAATCACAGTGTAACTGCCTAGCTCAGAAGAGCCCACTGAGGCAGCCCTTAACCCCAGTGTGCAGAAATTGTCAAAACGTGTTTTTCAGCAGAAATAAACACGTTTTGGCAACTTTGGTCATCACCATGTAACTTATAGGGCAGAAACAGCACACTTTTCAAAACGTGTTTTTCAGCCCGAAATAAACGCGTTTTGTCAGCCCTTGGAATCACAGAGTAACTGCCTAGCTCAGAAGAGCCCACTGAGGCAGCCCTTAACCCCAGTGCTCAGAAATTGTCAAAACGTGTTTTTCAGCAGAAATAAACACGTTTTGGCAACTTTGGTCATCACCATGTAACTTATAGGGCAGAAACAGCACAGTTTTCAAAACGTGTTTTTCAGCCCGAAATAAACGCGTTTTCTCAGCCCTTAGAATCGCAGTGTAACTGCCTGTCCCAGAAGAGCACACAGAGTCAGCCCTTAACCCCAGTGCTCAGAAATTGTCAAAACGTGTTTTTCAGCAGAAATAAACACGTTTTGGCAACTTTGGTCATCACCATGTAACTTATAGGGCAGACACAGCACACTTTTCAAAACGTGTTTTTCAGCCCGAAATAAACGCGTTTTGTCAGCCCTTGGAATCACAGTGTAACTGCCTAGCTCAGAAGAGCCCACTGAGGCAGCCCTTAACCCCAGTGTGCAGAAATTGTCAAAACGTGTTTTTCAGCAGAAATAAACACGTTTTGGCAACTTTGGTCACCACCATGTAACTTATAGGGCAGAAACAGCACAGTTTTCAAAACGTGTTTTTCAGCCCGAAATAAACGCGTTTTGTCAGCCCTTGGAATCACAGTGTAACTGCCTAGCTCAGAAGAGCCCACTGAGGCAGCCCTTAACCCCAGTGTGCAGAAATTGTCAAAACGTGTTTTTCAGCAGAAATAAACACGTTTTGGCAACTTTGGTCATCACCATGTAACTTATAGGGCAGAAACAGCACACTTTTCAAAACGTGTTTTTCAGCCCGAAATAAACGCGTTTTGTCAGCCTTGGAATCACAGTGTAACTGCCAAGCTCAGAAGAGCCCACTGAGGCAGCCCTTAACCCCAGTGTGCAGAAATTGTCAAAACGTGTTTTTCAGCAGAAATAAACACGTTTTGGCAACTTTGGTCATCACCATGTAACTTATAGGGCAGAAACCGCACACTTTTCAAAACGTGTTTTTCAGCCCGAAATAAACGCGTTTTGTCAGCCCTTGGAATCACAGAGTAACTGCCTAGCTCAGAAGAGCCCACTGAGGCAGCCCTTAACCCCAGTGCTCAGAAATTGTCAAAACGTGTTTTTCAGCAGAAATAAACACGTTTTGGCAACGTTGGTCATCACCATGTAACTTATAGGGCAGAAACAGCACAGTTTTCAAAACGTGTTTTTCAGCCCGAAATAAACGCGTTTTCTCAGCCCTTAGAATCGCAGTGTAACTGCCTGGCTCAGAAGAGCACACTGAGTCAGCCCTTAACCCCAGTGCTCAGAAATTGTCAAAACGTGTTTTTCAGCAGAAATAAACACGTTTTGGCAACTTTGGTCATCACCATGTAACTTATAGGGCAGAAACAGCACAGTTTTCAAAACGTGTTTTTCAGCCAGAAATAAACGCGTTTTGTCAGCCCTTGGAATCACAGTGTAACTGCCTAGCTCAGAAGAGCCCACTGAGGCAGCCCTTAACCCCAGTGTGCAGAAATTGTCAAAACGTGTTTTTCAGCAGAAATAAACACGTTTTGGCAACTTTGGTCATCACCATGTAACTTACAGGGCAGAAACAGCACACTTTTCAAAACGTGTTTTTCAGCCCGAAATAAACGCGTTTTGTCAGCCCTTGGAATCACAGTGTAACTGCCTAGCTCAGAAGAGCCCACTGAGACAGCCCTTAACCCCAGTGCTCAGAAATTGTCAAAACGTGTTTTCCAGCAGAAATAAACACGTTTTGGCAACTTTGGTCACCACCATGTAACTTATAGGGCAGAAACAGCACAGTTTTCAAAACGTGTTTTTCAGCCCGAAATAAACGCGTTTTCTCAGCCCTTAGAATCGCAGTGTAACTGCCTGTCTCAGAAGAGCACACTGAGTCAGCCCTTAACCCCAGTGCTCAGAAATTGTCAAAACGTGTTTTTCAGCAGAAATAAACACGTTTTGGCAACTTTGGTCATCACCATGTAACTTATAGGGCAGAAACAGCACAGTTTTCAAAACGTGTTTTTCAGCCCGAAATAAACGCGTTTTGTCAGCCCTTCGAATCACAGTGTAACTGCCTAGCTCAGAAGAGCCCACTGAGGCAGCCCTTAACCCCAGTGTGCAGAAATTGTCAAAACGTGTTTTTCAGCAGAAATAAACACGTTTTGGCAACTTTGGTCATCACCATGTAACTTATAGGGCAGAAACAGCACACTTTTCAAAACGTGGTTTTCAGCCCGAAATAAACGCGTTTTGTCAGCCCTTGGAATCACAGTGTAACTGCCTAGCTCAGAAGAGTCCACTAAGGCAGCCCTTAACCCCAGTGCTCAGAAATTGTCAAAACGTGTTTTCCAGCAGAAATAAACACGTTTTGGCAACTTTGGTCACCACCATGTAACTTATAGGGCAGAAACAGCACAGTTTTCAAAACGTGTTTTTCAGCCGGAAATAAACGTGTTTTGTCAGCCCTTGGAATCACAGTGTAACTGCCTAGCTCAGAAGAGCCCACTGAGGCAGCCCTTAACCCCAGTGTGCAGAAATTGTCAAAACGTGTTTTTCAGCAGAAATAAACACGTTTTGGCAACTTTGGTCATCACCATGTAACTTATAGGGCAGAAACAGCACACTTTTCAAAACGTGTTTTTCAGCCCGAAATAAACGCGTTTTGTCAGCCCTTGGAATCACAGAGTAACTGCCTAGCTCAGAAGAGCCCACTGAGGCAGCCCTTAACCCCAGTGCTCAGAAATTGTCAAAACGTGTTTTTCAGCAGAAATAAACACGTTTTGGCAACTTTGGTCATCACCATGTAACTTATAGGGCAGAAACAGCACAGTTTTCAAAACGTGTTTTTCAGCCCGAAATAAACGCGTTTTCTCAGCCCTTAGAATCGCAGTGTAACTGCCTGGCTCAGAAGAGCACACTGAGTCAGCCCTTAACCCCAGTGCTCAGAAATTGTCAAAACGTGTTTTTCAGCAGAAATAAACACGTTTTGGCAACTTTGGTCATCACCATGTAACTTATAGGGCAGAAACAGCACAGTTTTCAAAACGTGTTTTTCAGCCCGAAATAAACGCGTTTTCTCAGCCCTTAGAATCGCAGTGTAACTGCCTGGCTCAGAAGAGCACACTGAGTCAGCCCTTAACCCCAGTGCTCAGAAATTGTCAAAACGTGTTTTTCAGCAGAAATAAACACGTTTTGGCAACTTTGGTCATCACCATGTAACTTATAGGGCAGAAACAGCACACTTTTCAAAACGTGTTTTTCAGCCCGAAATAAACGCGTTTTGTCAGCCCTTGGAATCACAGTGTAACTGCCTAGCTCAGAAGAGCCCACTGAGGCAGCCCTTAACCCCAGTGCTCAGAAATTGTCAAAACGTGTTTTTCAGCAGAAATAAACACGTTTTGGCAACTTTGGTCACCACCATGTAACTTATAGGGCAGAAACAGCACAGTTTTCAAAACGTGTTTTTCAGCCCGAAATAAACGCGTTTTCTCAGCCCTTAGAATCGCAGTGTAACTGCCTGGCTCAGAAGAGCACACTGAGTCAGCCCTTAACCCCAGTGCTCAGAAATTGTCAAAACGTGTTTTTCAGCAGAAATAAACACGTTTTGGCAACTTTGGTCATCACCATGTAACTTTTAGGGCAGAAACAGCACACTTTTCAAAACGTGTTTTTCAGCACGAAATAAACGCGTTTTGTCAGCCCTTGGAATCACAGTGTAACTGCCTAGCTCAGAAGAGCCCACTGAGGCAGCCCTTAACCCCAGTGTGCAGAAATTGTCAAAACGTGTTTTTCAGCAGAAATAAACACGTTTTGGCAACTTTGGTCACCACCATGTAACTTATAGGGCAGAAACAGCACAGTTTTCAAAACGTGTTTTTCAGCCCGAAATAAACGCGTTTTCTCAGCCCTTAGAATCGCAGTGTAACTGCCTGTCTCAGAAGAGCACACTGAGTCAGCCCTTAACCCCAGTGCTCAGAAATTGTCAAAACGTGTTTTTCAGCAGAAATAAACACGTTTTGGCAACTTTGGTCATCACCATGTAACTTATAGGGCAGAAACAGCACACTTTTCAAAACGTGTTTTTCAGCCCGAAATAAACGCGTTTTGTCAGCCCTTGGAATCACAGTGTAACTGCCTAGCTCAGAAGAGCCCACTGAGGCAGCCCTTAACCCCAGTGCTCAGAAATTGTCAAAACGTGTTTTTCAGCAGAAATAAACACGTTTTGGCAACTTTGGTCATCACCATGTAACTTATAGGGCAGAAACAGCACACTTTTCAAAACGTGTTTTTCAGCCCGAAATAAACGCGTTTTCTCAGCCCTTAGAATCGCAGTGTAACTGCCTGTCCCAGAAGAGCACACAGAGTCAGCCCTTAACCCCAGTGCTCAGAAATTGTCAAAACGTGTATTTCAGCAGAAATAAACACGTTTTGGCAACTTTGGTCATCACCATGTAACTTATAGGGCAGAAACAGCACACTTTTCAAAACGTGTTTTTCAGCCCGAAATAAACGCGTTTTGTCAGCCCTTGGAATCACAGTGTAACTGCCTAGCTCAGAAGAGCCCACTGAGGCAGCCCTTAACCCCAGTGCTCAGAAATTGTCAAAACCTGTTTTCCAGCAGAAATAAACACGTTTTGGCAACTTTGGTCACCACCATGTAACTTATAGGGCAGAAACAGCACAGTTTTCAAAACGTGTTTTTCAGCCCGAAATAAACGCGTTTTCTCAGCCCTTAGAATCGCAGTGTAACTGCCTGTCTCAGAAGAGCACACTGAGTCAGCCCTTAACCCCAGTGTGCAGAAATTGTCAAAACGTGTTTTTCAGCAGAAATAAACACGTTTTGGCAACTTTGGTCATCACCATGTAACTTATAGGGCAGAAACAGCACACTTTTCAAAACGTGTTTTTCAGCCCGAAATAAACGCGTTTTGTCAGCCCTTGGAATCACAGAGTAACTGCCTAGCTCAGAAGAGCCCACTGAGGCAGCCCTTAACCCCAGTGCTCAGAAATTGTCAAAACGTGTTTTTCAGCAGAAATAAACACGTTTTGGCAACTTTGGTCATCACCATGTAACTTATAGGGCAGAAACAGCACAGTTTTCAAAACGTGTTTTTCAGCCCGAAATAAACGCGTTTTCTCAGCCCTTAGAATCGCAGTGTAACTGCCTGGCTCAGAAGAGCACACCGAGTCAGCCCTTAACCCCAGTGCTCAGAAATTGTCAAAACGTGTTTTTCAGCAGAAATAAACACGTTTTGGCAACTTTGGTCATCACCATGTAACTTATAGGGCAGAAACAGCACAGTTTTCAAAACGTGTTTTTCAGCCCGAAATAAACGCGTTTTCTCAGCCCTTAGAATCGCAGTGTAACTGCCTGGCTCAGAAGAGCACACTGAGTCAGCCCTTAACCCCAGTGCTCAGAAATTGTCAAAACGTGTTTTTCAGCAGAAATAAACACGTTTTGGCAACTTTGGTCATCACCATGTAACTTATAGGGCAGAAACAGCACACTTTTCAAAACGTGTTTTTCAGCCCGAAATAAACGCGTTTTGTCAGCCCTTGGAATCACAGTGTAACTGCCTAGCTCAGAAGAGCCCACTGAGGCAGCCCTTAACCCCAGTGCTCAGAAATTGTCAAAACGTGTTTTTCAGCAGAAATAAACACGTTTTGGCAACTTTGGTCACCACCATGTAACTTATAGGGCAGAAACAGCACAGTTTTCAAAACGTGTTTTTCAGCCCGAAATAAACGCGTTTTCTCAGCCCTTAGAATCGCAGTGTAACTGCCTGGCTCAGAAGAGCACACTGAGTCAGCCCTTAACCCCAGTGCTCAGAAATTGTCAAAACGTGTTTTTCAGCAGAAATAAACACGTTTTGGCAACTTTGGTCATCACCATGTAACTTTTAGGGCAGAAACAGCACACTTTTCAAAACGTGTTTTTCAGCACGAAATAAACGCGTTTTGTCAGCCCTTGGAATCACAGTGTAACTGCCTAGCTCAGAAGAGCCCACTGAGGCAGCCCTTAACCCCAGTGTGCAGAAATTGTCAAAACGTGTTTTTCAGCAGAAATAAACACGTTTTGGCAACTTTGGTCACCACCATGTAACTTATAGGGCAGAAACAGCACAGTTTTCAAAACGTGTTTTTCAGCCCGAAATAAACGCGTTTTCTCAGCCCTTAGAATCGCAGTGTAACTGCCTGTCTCAGAAGAGCACACTGAGTCAGCCCTTAACCCCAGTGCTCAGAAATTGTCAAAACGTGTTTTTCAGCAGAAATAAACACGTTTTGGCAACTTTGGTCATCACCATGTAACTTATAGGGCAGAAACAGCACACTTTTCAAAACGTGTTTTTCAGCCCGAAATAAACGCGTTTTGTCAGCCCTTGGAATCACAGTGTAACTGCCTAGCTCAGAAGAGCCCACTGAGGCAGCCCTTAACCCCAGTGCTCAGAAATTGTCAAAACGTGTTTTTCAGCAGAAATAAACACGTTTTGGCAACTTTGGTCATCACCATGTAACTTATAGGGCAGAAACAGCACAGTTTTCAAAACGTGTTTTTCAGCCCGAAATAAACGCGTTTTGTCAGCCCTTGGAATCACAGTGTAACTGCCTAGCTCAGAAGAGCCCACTGAGGCAGCCCTTAACCCCAGTGCTCAGAAATTGTCAAAACGTGTTTTTCAGCAGAAATAAACACGTTTTGGCAACTTTGGTCACCACCATGTAACTTATAGGGCAGAAACAGCACAGTTTTCAAAACGTGTTTTTCAGCCCGAAATAAACGCGTTTTCTCAGCCCTTAGAATCGCAGTGTAACTGCCTGGCTCAGAAGAGCACACTGAGTCAGCCCTTAACCCCAGTGCTCAGAAATTGTCAAAACGTGTTTTTCAGCAGAAATAAACACGTTTTGGCAACTTTGGTCATCACCATGTAACTTATAGGGCAGAAACAGCACACTTTTCAAAACGTGTTTTTCAGCCCGAAATAAACGCGTTTTGTCAGCCCTTGGAATCACAGTGTAACTGCCTAGCTCAGAAGAGCCCACTGAGGCAGCCCTTAACCCCAGTGTGCAGAAATTGTCAAAACGTGTTTTTCAGCAGAAATAAACACGTTTTGGCAACTTTGGTCACCACCATGTAACTTATAGGGCAGAAACAGCACAGTTTTCAAAACGTGTTTTTCAGCCCGAAATAAACGCGTTTTGTCAGCCCTTGGAATCACAGTGTAACTGCCTAGCTCAGAAGAGCCCACTGAGGCAGCCCTTAACCCCAGTATGCAGAAATTGTCAAAACGTGTTTTTCAGCAGAAATAAACACGTTTTGGCAACTTTGGTCATCACCATGTAACTTATAGGGCAGAAACAGCACACTTTTCAAAACGTGTTTTTCAGCCCGAAATAAACGCGTTTTGTCAGCCCTTGGAATCACAGTGTAACTGCCTAGCTCAGAAGAGCCCACTGAGGCAGCCCTTAACCCCAGTGCTCAGAAATTGTCAAAACGTGTTTTCCAGCAGAAATAAACACGTTTTGGCAACTTTGGTCACCACCATGTAACTTATAGGGCAGAAACAGCACAGTTTTCAAAACGTGTTTTTCAGCCCGAAATAAACGCGTTTTCTCAGCCCTTAGAATCGCAGTGTAACTGCCTGGCTCAGAAGAGCACACTGAGTCAGCCCTTAACCCCAGTGCTCAGAAATTGTCAAAACGTGTTTTTCAGCAGAAATAAACACGTTTTGGCAACTTTGGTCATCACCATGTAACTTATAGGGCAGAAACAGCACACTTTTCAAAACGTGTTTTTCAGCCCGAAATAAACGCGTTTTGTCAGCCCTTGGAATCACAGTGTAACTGCCTAGCTCAGAAGAGCCCACTGAGGCAGCCCTTAACCCCAGTGTGCAGAAATTGTCAAAACGTGTTTTTCAGCAGAAATAAACACGTTTTGGCAACTTTGGTCATCACCATGTAACTTATAGGGCAGAAACAGCACACTTTTCAAAACGTGTTTTTCAGCCCGAAATAAACGCGTTTTGTCAGCCCTTGGAATCACAGAGTAACTGCCTAGCTCAGAAGAGCCCACTGAGGCAGCCCTTAACCCCAGTGCTCAGAAATTGTCAAAACGTGTTTTTCAGCAGAAATAAACACGTTTTGGCAACTTTGGTCATCACCATGTAACTTATAGGGCAGAAACAGCACAGTTTTCAAAACGTGTTTTTCAGCCCGAAATAAACGCGTTTTCTCAGCCCTTAGAATCGCAGTGTAACTGCCTGGCTCAGAAGAGCACACTGAGTCAGCCCTTAACCCCAGTGCTCAGAAATTGTCAAAACGTGTTTTTCAGCAGAAATAAACACGTTTTGGCAACTTTGGTGTTCACCATGTAACTTATAGGGCAGAAACAGCACAGTTTTCAAAACGTGTTTTTCAGCCCGAAATAAACGCGTTTTCTCAGCCCTTAGAATCGCAGTGTAACTGCCTGGCTCAGAAGAGCACACTGAGTCAGCCCTTAACCCCAGTGCTCAGAAATTGTCAAAACGTGTTTTTCAGCAGAAATAAACACGTTTTGGCAACTTTGGTCATCACCATGTAACTTATAGGGCAGAAACAGCACAGTTTTCAAAACGTGTTTTTCAGCCCGAAATAAACGCGTTTTGTCAGCCCTTGGAATCACAGTGTAACTGCCTAGCTCAGAAGAGCCCACTGAGGCAGCCCTTAACCCCAGTATGCAGAAATTGTCAAAACGTGTTTTTCAGCAGAAATAAACACGTTTTGGCAACTTTGGTCATCACCATGTAACTTATAGGGCAGAAACAGCACACTTTTCAAAACGTGTTTTTCAGCCCGAAATAAACGCGTTTTGTCAGCCCTTGGAATCACAGTGTAACTGCCTAGCTCAGAAGAGCCCACTGAGGCAGCCCTTAACCCCAGTGCTCAGAAATTGTCAAAACGTGTTTTCCAGCAGAAATAAACACGTTTTGGCAACTTTGGTCACCACCATGTAACTTATAGGGCAGAAACAGCACAGTTTTCAAAACGTGTTTTTCAGCCCGAAATAAACGCGTTTTCTCAGCCCTTAGAATCGCAGTGTAACTGCCTGGCTCAGAAGAGCACACTGAGTCAGCCCTTAACCCCAGTGCTCAGAAATTGTCAAAACGTGTTTTTCAGCAGAAATAAACACGTTTTGGCAACTTTGGTCATCACCATGTAACTTATAGGGCAGAAACAGCACACTTTTCAAAACGTGTTTTTCAGCCCGAAATAAACGCGTTTTGTCAGCCCTTGGAATCACAGTGTAACTGCCTAGCTCAGAAGAGCCCACTGAGGCAGCCCTTAACCCCAGTGTGCAGAAATTGTCAAAACGTGTTTTTCAGCAGAAATAAACACGTTTTGGCAACTTTGGTCATCACCATGTAACTTATAGGGCAGAAACAGCACACTTTTCAAAACGTGTTTTTCAGCCCGAAATAAACGCGTTTTGTCAGCCCTTGGAATCACAGAGTAACTGCCTAGCTCAGAAGAGCCCACTGAGGCAGCCCTTAACCCCAGTGCTCAGAAATTGTCAAAACGTGTTTTTCAGCAGAAATAAACACGTTTTGGCAACTTTGGTCATCACCATGTAACTTATAGGGCAGAAACAGCACAGTTTTCAAAACGTGTTTTTCAGCCCGAAATAAACGCGTTTTCTCAGCCCTTAGAATCGCAGTGTAACTGCCTGGCTCAGAAGAGCACACTGAGTCAGCCCTTAACCCCAGTGCTCAGAAATTGTCAAAACGTGTTTTTCAGCAGAAATAAACACGTTTTGGCAACTTTGGTGTTCACCATGTAACTTATAGGGCAGAAACAGCACAGTTTTCAAAACGTGTTTTTCAGCCCGAAATAAACGCGTTTTCTCAGCCCTTAGAATCGCAGTGTAACTGCCTGGCTCAGAAGAGCACACTGAGTCAGCCCTTAACCCCAGTGCTCAGAAATTGTCAAAACGTGTTTTTCAGCAGAAATAAACACGTTTTGGCAACTTTGGTCATCACCATGTAACTTATAGGGCAGAAACAGCACACTTTTCAAAACGTGTTTTTCAGCCCGAAATAAACGCGTTTTGTCAGCCCTTGGAATCACAGTGTAACTGCCTAGCTCAGAAGAGCCCACTGAGGCAGCCCTTAACCCCAGTGCTCAGAAATTGTCAAAACGTGTTTTTCAGCAGAAATAAACACGTTTTGGCAACTTTGGTCACCACCATGTAACTTATAGGGCAGAAACAGCACAGTTTTCAAAACGTGTTTTTCAGCCCGAAATAAACGCGTTTTCTCAGCCCTTAGAATCGCAGTGTAACTGCCTGGCTCAGAAGAGCACACTGAGTCAGCCCTTAACCCCAGTGCTCAGAAATTGTCAAAACGTGTTTTTCAGCAGAAATAAACACGTTTTGGCAACTTTGGTCATCACCATGTAACTTTTAGGGCAGAAACAGCACACTTTTCAAAACGTGTTTTTCAGCACGAAATAAACGCGTTTTGTCAGCCCTTGGAATCACAGTGTAACTGCCTAGCTCAGAAGAGCCCACTGAGGCAGCCCTTAACCCCAGTGTGCAGAAATTGTCAAAACGTGTTTTTCAGCAGAAATAAACACGTTTTGGCAACTTTGGTCACCACCATGTAACTTATAGGGCAGAAACAGCACAGTTTTCAAAACGTGTTTTTCAGCCCGAAATATACGCGTTTTCTCAGCCCTTAGAATCGCAGTGTAACTGCCTGTCTCAGAAGAGCACACTGAGTCAGCCCTTAACCCCAGTGCTCAGAAATTGTCAAAACGTGTTTTTCAGCAGAAATAAACACGTTTTGGCAACTTTGGTCATCACCATGTAACTTATAGGGCAGAAACAGCACACTTTTCAAAACGTGTTTTTCAGCCCGAAATAAACGCGTTTTGTCAGCCCTTGGAATCACAGTGTAACTGCCTAGCTCAGAAGAGCCCACTGAGGCAGCCCTTAACCCCAGTGTGCAGAAATTGTCAAAACGTGTTTTTCAGCAGAAATAAACACGTTTTGGCAACTTTGGTCATCACCATGTAACTTATAGGGCAGAAACAGCACACTTTTCAAAACGTGTTTTTCAGCCCGAAATAAACGCGTTTTGTCAGCCCTTGGAATCACAGTGTAACTGCCTAGCTCAGAAGAGCCCACTGAGGCAGCCCTTAACCCCAGTGTGCAGAAATTGTCAAAACGTGTTTTTCAGCAGAAATAAACACGTTTTGGCAACTTTGGTCATCACCATGTAACTTATAGGGCAGAAACAGCACACTTTTCAAAACGTGTTTTTCAGCCCGAAATAAACGCGTTTTGTCAGCCCTTGGAATCACAGAGTAACTGCCTAGCTCAGAAGAGCCCACTGAGGCAGCCCTTAACCCCAGTGCTCAGAAATTGTCAAAACGTGTTTTTCAGCAGAAATCAACACGTTTTGGCAACTTTGGTCATCACCATGTAACTTATAGGGCAGAAACAGCACAGTTTTCAAAACGTGTTTTTCAGCCCGAAATAAACGCGTTTTCTCAGCCCTTAGAATCGCAGTGTAACTGCCTGGCTCAGAAGAGCACACTGAGTCAGCCCTTAACCCCAGTGCTCAGAAATTTTCAAAACGTGTTTTTCAGCAGAAATAAACACGTTTTGGCAACTTTGGTGTTCACCATGTAACTTATAGGGCAGAAACAGCACAGTTTTCAAAACGTGTTTTTCAGCCCGAAATAAACGCGTTTTCTCAGCCCTTAGAATCGCAGTGTAACTGCCTGGCTCAGAAGAGCACACTGAGTCAGCCCTTAACCCCAGTGCTCAGAAATTGTCAAAACGTGTTTTTCAGCAGAAATAAACACGTTTTGGCAACTTTGGTCATCACCATGTAACTTATAGGGCAGAAACAGCACACTTTTCAAAACGTGTTTTTCAGCCCGAAATAAACGCGTTTTGTCAGCCCTTGGAATCACAGTGTAACTGCCTAGCTCAGAAGAGCCCACTGAGGCAGCCCTTAACCCCAGTGCTCAGAAATTGTCAAAACGTGTTTTTCAGCAGAAATAAACACGTTTTGGCAACTTTGGTCACCACCATGTAACTTATAGGGCAGAAACAGCACAGTTTTCAAAACGTGTTTTTCAGCCCGAAATAAACGCGTTTTCTCAGCCCTTAGAATCGCAGTGTAACTGCCTGGCTCAGAAGAGCACACTGAGTCAGCCCTTAACCCCAGTGCTCAGAAATTGTCAAAACGTGTTTTTCAGCAGAAATAAACACGTTTTGGCAACTTTGGTCATCACCATGTAACTTTTAGGGCAGAAACAGCACACTTTTCAAAACGTGTTTTTCAGCACGAAATAAACGCGTTTTGTCAGCCCTTGGAATCACAGTGTAACTGCCTAGCTCAGAAGAGCCCACTGAGGCAGCCCTTAACCCCAGTGTGCAGAAATTGTCAAAACGTGTTTTTCAGCAGAAATAAACACGTTTTGGCAACTTTGGTCACCACCATGTAACTTATAGGGCAGAAACAGCACAGTTTTCAAAACGTGTTTTTCAGCCCGAAATATACGCGTTTTCTCAGCCCTTAGAATCGCAGTGTAACTGCCTGTCTCAGAAGAGCACACTGAGTCAGCCCTTAACCCCAGTGCTCAGAAATTGTCAAAACGTGTTTTTCAGCAGAAATAAACACGTTTTGGCAACTTTGGTCATCACCATGTAACTTATAGGGCAGAAACAGCACACTTTTCAAAACGTGTTTTTCAGCCCGAAATAAACGCGTTTTGTCAGCCCTTGGAATCACAGTGTAACTGCCTAGCTCAGAAGAGCCCACTGAGGCAGCCCTTAACCCCAGTGTGCAGAAATTGTCAAAACGTGTTTTTCAGCAGAAATAAACACGTTTTGGCAACTTTGGTCATCACCATGTAACTTATAGGGCAGAAACAGCACACTTTTCAAAACGTGTTTTTCAGCCCGAAATAAACGCGTTTTGTCAGCCTTGGAATCAGAGTGTAACTGCCTAGCTCAGAAGAGCCCACTGAGGCAGCCCTTAACCCCAGTGTGCAGAAATTGTCAAAACGTGTTTTTCAGCAGAAATAAACACGTTTTGGCAACTTTGGTCATCACCATGTAACTTATAGGGCAGAAACCGCACACTTTTCAAAACGTGTTTTTCAGCCCGAAATAAACGCGTTTTGTCAGCCCTTGGAATCACAGAGTAACTGCCTAGCTCAGAAGAGCCCACTGAGGCAGCCCTTAACCCCAGTGCTCAGAAATTGTCAAAACGTGTTTTTCAGCAGAAATAAACACGTTTTGGCAACGTTGGTCATCACCATGTAACTTATAGGGCAGAAACAGCACAGTTTTCAAAACGTGTTTTTCAGCCCGAAATAAACGCGTTTTCTCAGCCCTTAGAATCGCAGTGTAACTGCCTGGCTCAGAAGAGCACACTGAGTCAGCCCTTAACCCCAGTGCTCAGAAATTGTCAAAACGTGTTTTTCAGCAGAAATAAACACGTTTTGGCAACTTTGGTCATCACCATGTAACTTATAGGGCAGAAACAGCACAGTTTTCAAAACGTGTTTTTCAGCCAGAAATAAACGCGTTTTGTCAGCCCTTGGAATCACAGTGTAACTGCCTAGCTCAGAAGAGCCCACTGAGGCAGCCCTTAACCCCAGTGTGCAGAAATTGTCAAAACGTGTTTTTCAGCAGAAATAAACACGTTTTGGCAACTTTGGTCATCACCATGTAACTTACAGGGCAGAAACAGCACACTTTTCAAAACGTGTTTTTCAGCCCGAAATAAACGCGTTTTGTCAGCCCTTGGAATCACAGTGTAACTGCCTAGCTCAGAAGAGCCCACTGAGGCAGCCCTTAACCCCAGTGCTCAGAAATTGTCAAAACGTGTTTTCCAGCAGAAATAAACACGTTTTGGCAACTTTGGTCACCACCATGTAACTTATAGGGCAGAAACAGCACAGTTTTCAAAACGTGTTTTTCAGCCCGAAATAAACGCGTTTTCTCAGCCCTTAGAATCGCAGTGTAACTGCCTGGCTCAGAAGACCACACTGAGTCAGCCCTTAACCCCAGTGCTCAGAAATTGTCAAAACGTGTTTTTCAGCAGAAATAAACACGTTTTGGCAACTTTGGTCATCACCATGTAACTTATAGGGCAGAAACAGCACACTTTTCAAAACGTGTTTTTCAGCCCGAAATAAACGCGTTTTGTCAGCCCTTGGAATCACAGAGTAACTGCCTAGCTCAGAAGAGCACACTGAGGCAGCCCTTAACCCCAGTGCTCAGAAATTGTCAAAACGTGTTTTTCAGCAGAAATAAACACGTTTTGGCAACTTTGGTCACCACCATGTAACTTATAGGGCAGAAACAGCACAGTTTTCAAAACGTGTTTTTCAGCCCGAAATAAACGCGTTTTGTCAGCCCTTGGAATCACAGTGTAACTGCCTAGCTCAGAAGAGCCCACTGAGGCAGCCCTTAACCCCAGTGCTCAGAAATTGTCAAAACGTGTTTTCCAGCAGAAATAAACACGTTTTGGCAACTTTGGTCACCACCATGTAACTTATAGGGCAGAAACAGCACAGTTTTCAAAACGTGTTTTTCAGCCCGAAATAAACGCGTTTTCTCAGCCCTTAGAATCGCAGTGTAACTGCCTGGCTCAGAAAACCAGACTGAGTCAGCCCTTAACCCCAGTGCTCAGAAATTGTCAAAACGTGTTTTTCAGCAGAAATAAACACGTTTTGGCAACTTTGGTCATCACCATGTAACTTATAGGGCAGAAACAGCACACTTTTCAAAACGTGTTTTTCAGCCCGAAATAAACGCGTTTTGTCAGCCCTTGGAATCACAGTGTAACTGCCTAGCTCAGAAGAGCCCACTGAGGCAGCCCTTAACCCCAGTGCTCAGAAATTGTCAAAACGTGTTTTTCAGCAGAAATAAACACGTTTTGGCAACTTTGGTCATCACCATGTAACTTATAGGGCAGAAACAGCACACTTTTCAAAACGTGTTTTTCAGCCCGAAATAAACGCGTTTTCTCAGCCCTTAGAATCGCAGTGTAACTGCCTGTCCCAGAAGAGCACACAGAGTCAGCCCTTAACCCCAGTGCTCAGAAATTGTCAAAACGTGTTTTTCAGCAGAAATAAACACGTTTTGGCAACTTTGGTCATCACCATGTAACTTATAGGGCAGAAACAGCACACTTTTCAAAACGTGTTTTTCAGCCCGAAATAAACGCGTTTTGTCAGCCCTTGGAATCACAGTGTAACTGCCTAGCTCAGAAGAGCCCACTGAGGCAGCCCTTAACCCCAGTATGCAGAAATTGTCAAAACGTGTTTTTCAGCAGAAATAAACACGTTTTGGCAACTTTGGTCACCACCATGTAACTTATAGGGCAAAAACAGCACAGTTTTCAAAACGTGTTTTTCAGCCCGAAATAAACGCGTTTTCTCAGCCCTTAGAATCGCAGTGTAACTGCCTGGCTCAGAAGAGCACACTGAGTCAGCCCTTAACCCCAGTGCTCAGAAATTGTCAAAACGTGTTTTTCAGCAGAAATAAACACGTTTTGGCAACTTTGGTCATCACCATGTAACTTATAGGGCAGAAACAGCACACTTTTCAAAACGTGTTTTTCAGCCCGAAATAAACGCGTTTTGTCAGCCCTTGGAATCACAGTGTAACTGCCTAGCTCAGAAGAGCCCACTGAGGCAGCCCTTAACCCCAGTGCTCAGAAATTGTCAAAACGTGTTTTCCAGCAGAAATAAACACGTTTTGGCAACTTTGGTCACCACCATGTAACTTATAGGGCAGAAACAGCACAGTTTTCAAAACGTGTTTTTCAGCCCGAAATAAACGCGTTTTCTCAGCCCTTAGAATCGCAGTGTAACTGCCTGTCTCAGAAGAGCACACTGAGTCAGCCCTTAACCCCAGTGCTCACAAATTGTCAAAACGTGTTTTTCAGCAGAAATAAACACGTTTTGGCAACTTTGGTCACCACCATGTAACTTATAGGGCAGAAACAGCACAGTTTTCAAAACGTGTTTTTCAGCCCGAAATAAACGCGTTTTCTCAGCCCTTAGAATCGCAGTGTAACTGCCTGGCTCAGAAGACCACACTGAGTCAGCCCTTAACCCCAGTGCTCAGAAATTGTCAAAACGTGTTTTTCAGCAGAAATAAACACGTTTTGGCAACTTTGGTCATCACCATGTAACTTATAGGGCAGAAACAGCACACTTTTCAAAACGTGTTTTTCAGCCCGAAATAAACGCGTTTTGTCAGCCCTTGGAATCACAGAGTAACTGCCTAGCTCAGAAGAGCACACTGAGGCAGCCCTTAACCCCAGTGCTCAGAAATTGTCAAAACGTGTTTTTCAGCAGAAATAAACACGTTTTGGCAACTTTGGTCACCACCATGTAACTTATAGGGCAGAAACAGCACAGTTTTCAAAACGTGTTTTTCAGCCCGAAATAAACGCGTTTTCTCAGCCCTTAGAATCGCAGTGTAACTGCCTGGCTCAGAAGACCACACTGAGTCAGCCCTTAACCCCAGTGCTCAGAAATTGTCAAAACGTGTTTTTCAGCAGAAATAAACACGTTTTGGCAACTTTGGTCATCACCATGTAACTTATAGGGCAGAAACAGCACACTTTTCAAAACGTGTTTTTCAGCCCGAAATAAACGCGTTTTGTCAGCCCTTGGAATCACAGAGTAACTGCCTAGCTCAGAAGAGCACACTGAGGCAGCCCTTAACCCCAGTGCTCAGAAATTGTCAAAACGTGTTTTTCAGCAGAAATAAACACGTTTTGGCAACTTTGGTCACCACCATGTAACTTATAGGGCAGAAACAGCACAGTTTTCAAAACGTGTTTTTCAGCCCGAAATAAACGCGTTTTGTCAGCCCTTGGAATCACAGTGTAACTGCCTAGCTCAGAAGAGCCCACTGAGGCAGCCCTTAACCCCAGTGCTCAGAAATTGTCAAAACGTGTTTTCCAGCAGAAATAAACACGTTTTGGCAACTTTGGTCACCACCATGTAACTTATAGGGCAGAAACAGCACAGTTTTCAAAACGTGTTTTTCAGCCCGAAATAAACGCGTTTTCTCAGCCCTTAGAATCGCAGTGTAACTGCCTGGCTCAGAAGACCAGACTGAGTCAGCCCTTAACCCCAGTGCTCAGAAATTGTCAAAACGTGTTTTTCAGCAGAAATAAACACGTTTTGGCAACTTTGGTCATCACCATGTAACTTATAGGGCAGAAACAGCACACTTTTCAAAACGTGTTTTTCAGCCCGAAATAAACGCGTTTTGTCAGCCCTTGGAATCACAGTGTAACTGCCTAGCTCAGAAGAGCCCACTGAGGCAGCCCTTAACCCCAGTGCTCAGAAATTGTCAAAACGTGTTTTTCAGCAGAAATAAACACGTTTTGGCAACTTTGGTCATCACCATGTAACTTATAGGGCAGAAACAGCACACTTTTCAAAACGTGTTTTTCAGCCCGAAATAAACGCGTTTTCTCAGCCCTTAGAATCGCAGTGTAACTGCCTGTCCCAGAAGAGCACACAGAGTCAGCCCTTAACCCCAGTGCTCAGAAATTGTCAAAACGTGTTTTTCAGCAGAAATAAACACGTTTTGGCAACTTTGGTCATCACCATGTAACTTATAGGGCAGAAACAGCACACTTTTCAAAACGTGTTTTTCAGCCCGAAATAAACGCGTTTTGTCAGCCCTTGGAATCACAGTGTAACTGCCTAGCTCAGAAGAGCCCACTGAGGCAGCCCTTAACCCCAGTATGCAGAAATTGTCAAAACGTGTTTTTCAGCAGAAATAAACACGTTTTGGCAACTTTGGTCACCACCATGTAACTTATAGGGCAAAAACAGCACAGTTTTCAAAACGTGTTTTTCAGCCCGAAATAAACGCGTTTTCTCAGCCCTTAGAATCGCAGTGTAACTGCCTGGCTCAGAAGAGCACACTGAGTCAGCCCTTAACCCCAGTGCTCAGAAATTGTCAAAACGTGTTTTTCAGCAGAAATAAACACGTTTTGGCAACTTTGGTCATCACCATGTAACTTATAGGGCAGAAACAGCACACTTTTCAAAACGTGTTTTTCAGCCCGAAATAAACGCGTTTTGTCAGCCCTTGGAATCACAGTGTAACTGCCTAGCTCAGAAGAGCCCACTGAGGCAGCCCTTAACCCCAGTGCTCAGAAATTGTCAAAACGTGTTTTCCAGCAGAAATAAACACGTTTTGGCAACTTTGGTCACCACCATGTAACTTATAGGGCAGAAACAGCACAGTTTTCAAAACGTGTTTTTCAGCCCGAAATAAACGCGTTTTCTCAGCCCTTAGAATCGCAGTGTAACTGCCTGTCTCAGAAGAGCACACTGAGTCAGCCCTTAACCCCAGTGCTCACAAATTGTCAAAACGTGTTTTTCAGCAGAAATAAACACGTTTTGGCAACTTTGGTCACCACCATGTAACTTATAGGGCAGAAACAGCACAGTTTTCAAAACGTGTTTTTCAGCCCGAAATAAACGCGTTTTCTCAGCCCTTAGAATCGCAGTGTAACTGCCTGGCTCAGAAGACCACACTGAGTCAGCCCTTAACCCCAGTGCTCAGAAATTGTCAAAACGTGTTTTTCAGCAGAAATAAACACGTTTTGGCAACTTTGGTCATCACCATGTAACTTATAGGGCAGAAACAGCACACTTTTCAAAACGTGTTTTTCAGCCCGAAATAAACGCGTTTTGTCAGCCCTTGGAATCACAGAGTAACTGCCTAGCTCAGAAGAGCACACTGAGGCAGCCCTTAACCCCAGTGCTCAGAAATTGTCAAAACGTGTTTTTCAGCAGAAATAAACACGTTTTGGCAACTTTGGTCACCACCATGTAACTTATAGGGCAGAAACAGCACAGTTTTCAAAACGTGTTTTTCAGCCCGAAATAAACGCGTTTTGTCAGCCCTTGGAATCACAGTGTAACTGCCTAGCTCAGAAGAGCCCACTGAGGCAGCCCTTAACCCCAGTGCTCAGAAATTGTCAAAACGTGTTTTCCAGCAGAAATAAACACGTTTTGGCAACTTTGGTCACCACCATGTAACTTATAGGGCAGAAACAGCACAGTTTTCAAAACGTGTTTTTCAGCCCGAAATAAACGCGTTTTCTCAGCCCTTAGAATCGCAGTGTAACTGCCTGGCTCAGAAGACCAGACTGAGTCAGCCCTTAACCCCAGTGCTCAGAAATTGTCAAAACGTGTTTTTCAGCAGAAATAAACACGTTTTGGCAACTTTGGTCATCACCATGTAACTTATAGGGCAGAAACAGCACACTTTTCAAAACGTGTTTTTCAGCCCGAAATAAACGCGTTTTGTCAGCCCTTGGAATCACAGTGTAACTGCCTAGCTCAGAAGAGCCCACTGAGGCAGCCCTTAACCCCAGTGCTCAGAAATTGTCAAAACGTGTTTTTCAGCAGAAATAAACACGTTTTGGCAACTTTGGTCATCACCATGTAACTTATAGGGCAGAAACAGCACACTTTTCAAAACGTGTTTTTCAGCCCGAAATAAACGCGTTTTCTCAGCCCTTAGAATCGCAGTGTAACTGCCTGTCCCAGAAGAGCACACAGAGTCAGCCCTTAACCCCAGTGCTCAGAAATTGTCAAAACGTGTTTTTCAGCAGAAATAAACACGTTTTGGCAACTTTGGTCATCACCATGTAACTTATAGGGCAGAAACAGCACACTTTTCAAAACGTGTTTTTCAGCCCGAAATAAACGCGTTTTGTCAGCCCTTGGAATCACAGTGTAACTGCCTAGCTCAGAAGAGCCCACTGAGGCAGCCCTTAACCCCAGTATGCAGAAATTGTCAAAACGTGTTTTTCAGCAGAAATAAACACGTTTTGGCAACTTTGGTCACCACCATGTAACTTATAGGGCAAAAACAGCACAGTTTTCAAAACGTGTTTTTCAGCCCGAAATAAACGCGTTTTCTCAGCCCTTAGAATCGCAGTGTAACTGCCTGGCTCAGAAGAGCACACTGAGTCAGCCCTTAACCCCAGTGCTCAGAAATTGTCAAAACGTGTTTTTCAGCAGAAATAAACACGTTTTGGCAACTTTGGTCATCACCATGTAACTTATAGGGCAGAAACAGCACACTTTTCAAAACGTGTTTTTCAGCCCGAAATAAACGCGTTTTGTCAGCCCTTGGAATCACAGTGTAACTGCCTAGCTCAGAAGAGCCCACTGAGGCAGCCCTTAACCCCAGTGCTCAGAAATTGTCAAAACGTGTTTTCCAGCAGAAATAAACACGTTTTGGCAACTTTGGTCACCACCATGTAACTTATAGGGCAGAAACAGCACAGTTTTCAAAACGTGTTTTTCAGCCCGAAATAAACGCGTTTTCTCAGCCCTTAGAATCGCAGTGTAACTGCCTGTCTCAGAAGAGCACACTGAGTCAGCCCTTAACCCCAGTGCTCACAAATTGTCAAAACGTGTTTTTCAGCAGAAATAAACACGTTTTGGCAACTTTGGTCACCACCATGTAACTTATAGGGCAGAAACAGCACAGTTTTCAAAACGTGTTTTTCAGCCCGAAATAAACGCGTTTTCTCAGCCCTTAGAATCGCAGTGTAACTACCTGTCTCAGAAGAGCACACTGAGTCAGCCCTTAACCCCAGTGCTCAGAAATTGTCAAAACGTGTTTTTCAGCAGAAATAAACACGTTTTGGCAACATTTTGTCATCACCATGTAACTTATAGGGCAGAAACAGCACACTTTTCAAAACGTGTTTTTCAGCCCGAAATAAACGCGTTTTGTCAGCCCTTGGAATCACAGTGTAACTGCCTAGCTCAGAAGAGCCCACTGAGGCAGCCCTTAACCCCAGTGTGCAGAAATTGTCAAAACGTGTTTTTCAGCAGAAATAAACACGTTTTGGCAACTTTGGTCATCACCATGTAACTTATAGGGCAGAAACAGCACACTTTTCAAAACGTGTTTTTCAGCCCGAAATAAACGCGTTTTGTCAGCCCTTGGAATCACAGTGTAACTGCCTAGCTCAGAAGAGCCCACTAAGGCAGCCCTTAACCCCAGTGCTCAGAAATTGTCAAAACGTGTTTTCCAGCAGAAATAAACACGTTTTGGCAACTTTGGTCACCACCATGTAACTTATAGGGCAGAAACAGCACAGTTTTCAAAACGTGTTTTTCAGCCGGAAATAAACGCGTTTTGTCAGCCCTTGGAATCAAAGTGTAACTGCCTAGCTCAGAAGAGCCCACTGAGGCAGCCCTTAACCCCAGTGTGCAGAAATTGTCAAAACGTGTTTTTCAGCAGAAATAAACACGTTTTGGCAACTTTGGTCATCACCATGTAACTTATAGGGCAGAAACCGCACACTTTTCAAAACGTGTTTTTCAGCCCGAAATAAACGCGTTTTGTCAGCCCTTGGAATCACAGAGTAACTGCCTAGCTCAGAAGAGCACACTGAGGCAGCCCTTAACCCCAGTGCTCAGAAATTGTCAAAACGTGTTTTTCAGCAGAAATAAACACGTTTTGGCAACTTTGGTCATCACCATGTAACTTATAGGGCAGAAACAGCACAGTTTTCAAAACGTGTTTTTCAGCCCGAAATAAACGCGTTTTGTCAGCCCTTGGAATCACAGTGTAACTGCCTAGCTCAGAAGAGCCCACTGAGGCAGCCCTTAACCCCAGTGTGCAGAAATTGTCAAAACGTGTTTTTCAGCAGAAATAAACACGTTTTGGCAACTTTGGTCATCACCATGTAACTTATAGGGCAGAAACAGCACACTTTTCAAAACGTGTTTTTCAGCCCGAAATAAACGCGTTTTCTCAGCCCTTAGAATCGCAGTGTAACTGCCTGTCCCAGAAGAGCACACAGAGTCAGCCCTTAACCCCAGTGCTCAGAAATTGTCAAAACGTGTTTTTCAGCAGAAATAAACACGTTTTGGCAACTTTGGTCATCACCATGTAACTTATAGGGCAGAAACAGCACACTTTTCAAAACGTGTTTTTCAGCCCGAAATAAACGCGTTTTGTCAGCCCTTGGAATCACAGTGTAACTGCCTAGCTCAGAAGAGCCCACTGAGGCAGCCCTTAACCCCAGTGCTCAGAAATTGTCAAAACGTGTTTTCCAGCAGAAATAAACACGTTTTGGCAACTTTGGTCACCACCATGTAACTTATAGGGCAGAAACAGCACAGTTTTCAAAACGTGTTTTTCAGCCCGAAATAAACGCGTTTTCTCAGCCCTTAGAATCGCAGTGTAACTGCCTGTCTCAGAAGAGCACACTGAGTCAGCCCTTAACCCCAGTGCTCAGAAATTGTCAAAACGTGTTTTTCAGCAGAAATAAACACGTTTTGGCAACTTTGGTCATCACCATGTAACTTATAGGGCAGAAACAGCACAGTTTTCAAAACGTGTTTTTCAGCCCGAAATAAACGCGTTTTGTCAGCCCTTCGAATCACAGTGTAACTGCCTAGCTCAGAAGAGCCCACTGAGGCAGCCCTTAACCCCAGTGTGCAGAAATTGTCAAAACGTGTTTTTCAGCAGAAATAAACACGTTTTGGCAACTTTGGTCATCACCATGTAACTTATAGGGCAGAAACAGCACACTTTTCAAAACGTGTTTTTCAGCCCGAAATAAACGCGTTTTGTCAGCCCTTGGAATCACAGTGTAACTGCCTAGCTCAGAAGAGTCCACTAAGGCAGCCCTTAACCCCAGTGCTCAGAAATTGTCAAAACGTGTTTTCCAGCAGAAATAAACACGTTTTGGCAACTTTGGTCACCACCATGTAACTTATAGGGCAGAAACAGCACAGTTTTCAAAACGTGTTTTTCAGCCGGAAATAAACGTGTTTTGTCAGCCCTTGGAATCACAGTGTAACTGCCTAGCTCAGAAGAGCCCACTGAGGCAGCCCTTAACCCCAGTGTGCAGAAATTGTCAAAACGTGTTTTTCAGCAGAAATAAACACGTTTTGGCAACTTTGGTCATCACCATGTAACTTATAGGGCAGAAACAGCACACTTTTCAAAACGTGTTTTTCAGCCCGAAATAAACGCGTTTTGTCAGCCCTTGGAATCACAGAGTAACTGCCTAGCTCAGAAGAGCCCACTGAGGCAGCCCTTAACCCCAGTGCTCAGAAATTGTCAAAACGTGTTTTTCAGCAGAAATAAACACGTTTTGGCAACTTTGGTCATCACCATGTAACTTATAGGGCAGAAACAGCACAGTTTTCAAAACGTGTTTTTCAGCCCGAAATAAACGCGTTTTCTCAGCCCTTAGAATCGCAGTGTAACTGCCTGGCTCAGAAGAGCACACTGAGTCAGCCCTTAACCCCAGTGCTCAGAAATTGTCAAAACGTGTTTTTCAGCAGAAATAAACACGTTTTGGCAACTTTGGTCATCACCATGTAACTTATAGGGCAGAAACAGCACAGTTTTCAAAACGTGTTTTTCAGCCCGAAATAAACGCGTTTTCTCAGCCCTTAGAATCGCAGTGTAACTGCCTGGCTCAGAAGAGCACACTGAGTCAGCCCTTAACCCCAGTGCTCAGAAATTGTCAAAACGTGTTTTTCAGCAGAAATAAACACGTTTTGGCAACTTTGGTCATCACCATGTAACTTATAGGGCAGAAACAGCACACTTTTCAAAACGTGTTTTTCAGCCCGAAATAAACGCGTTTTGTCAGCCCTTGGAATCACAGTGTAACTGCCTAGCTCAGAAGAGCCCACTGAGGCAGCCCTTAACCCCAGTGCTCAGAAATTGTCAAAACGTGTTTTTCAGCAGAAATAAACACGTTTTGGCAACTTTGGTCACCACCATGTAACTTATAGGGCAGAAACAGCACAGTTTTCAAAACGTGTTTTTCAGCCCGAAATAAACGCGTTTTCTCAGCCCTTAGAATCGCAGTGTAACTGCCTGTCTCAGAAGAGCACACTGAGTCAGCCCTTAACCCCAGTGCTCAGAAATTGTCAAAACGTGTTTTTCAGCAGAAATAAACACGTTTTGGCAACTTTGGTCATCACCATGTAACTTATAGGGCAGAAACAGCACAGTTTTCAAAACGTGTTTTTCAGCTCGAAATAAACGCGTTTTGTCAGCCCTTCGAATCACAGTGTAACTGCCTAGCTCAGAAGAGCCCACTGAGGCAGCCCTTAACCCCAGTGTGCAGAAATTGTCAAAACGTGTTTTTCAGCAGAAATAAACACGTTTTGGCAACTTTGGTCATCACCATGTAACTTATAGGGCAGAAACAGCACACTTTTCAAAACGTGTTTTTCAGCCCGAAATAAACGCGTTTTGTCAGCCCTTGGAATCACAGTGTAACTGCCTAGCTCAGAAGAGTCCACTAAGGCAGCCCTTAACCCCAGTGCTCAGAAATTGTCAAAACGTGTTTTCCAGCAGAAATAAACACGTTTTGGCAACTTTGGTCACCACCATGTAACTTATAGGGCAGAAACAGCACAGTTTTCAAAACGTGTTTTTCAGCCGGAAATAAACGTGTTTTGTCAGCCCTTGGAATCACAGTGTAACTGCCTAGCTCAGAAGAGCCCACTGAGGCAGCCCTTAACCCCAGTGTGCAGAAATTGTCAAAACGTGTTTTTCAGCAGAAATAAACACGTTTTGGCAACTTTGGTCATCACCATGTAACTTATAGGGCAGAAACAGCACACTTTTCAAAACGTGTTTTTCAGCCCGAAATAAACGCGTTTTGTCAGCCCTTGGAATCACAGAGTAACTGCCTAGCTCAGAAGAGCCCACTGAGGCAGCCCTTAACCCCAGTGCTCAGAAATTGTCAAAACGTGTTTTTCAGCAGAAATAAACACGTTTTGGCAACTTTGGTCATCACCATGTAACTTATAGGGCAGAAACAGCACAGTTTTCAAAACGTGTTTTTCAGCCCGAAATAAACGCGTTTTCTCAGCCCTTAGAATCGCAGTGTAACTGCCTGGCTCAGAAGAGCACACTGAGTCAGCCCTTAACCCCAGTGCTCAGAAATTGTCAAAACGTGTTTTTCAGCAGAAATAAACACGTTTTGGCAACTTTGGTCATCACCATGTAACTTATAGGGCAGAAACAGCACAGTTTTCAAAACGTGTTTTTCAGCCCGAAATAAACGCGTTTTCTCAGCCCTTAGAATCGCAGTGTAACTGCCTGGCTCAGAAGAGCACACTGAGTCAGCCCTTAACCCCAGTGCTCAGAAATTGTCAAAACGTGTTTTTCAGCAGAAATAAACACGTTTTGGCAACTTTGGTCATCACCATGTAACTTATAGGGCAGAAACAGCACACTTTTCAAAACGTGTTTTTCAGCCCGAAATAAACGCGTTTTGTCAGCCCTTGGAATCACAGTGTAACTGCCTAGCTCAGAAGAGCCCACTGAGGCAGCCCTTAACCCCAGTGCTCAGAAATTGTCAAAACGTGTTTTTCAGCAGAAATAAACACGTTTTGGCAACTTTGGTCACCACCATGTAACTTATAGGGCAGAAACAGCACAGTTTTCAAAACGTGTTTTTCAGCACGAAATAAACGCGTTTTCTCAGCCCTTAGAATCGCAGTGTAACTGCCTGGCTCAGAAGAGCACACTGAGTCAGCCCTTAACCCCAGTGCTCAGAAATTGTCAAAACGTGTTTTTCAGCAGAAATAAACACGTTTTGGCAACTTTGGTCATCACCATGTAACTTTTAGGGCAGAAACAGCACACTTTTCAAAACGTGTTTTTCAGCACGAAATAAACGCGTTTTGTCAGCCCTTGGAATCACAGTGTAACTGCCTAGCTCAGAAGAGCCCACTGAGGCAGCCCTTAACCCCAGTGTGCAGAAATTGTCAAAACGTGTTTTTCAGCAGAAATAAACACGTTTTGGCAACTTTGGTCACCACCATGTAACTTATAGGGCAGAAACAGCACAGTTTTCAAAACGTGTTTTTCAGCCCGAAATAAACGCGTTTTCTCAGCCCTTAGAATCGCAGTGTAACTGCCTGTCTCAGAAGAGCACACTGAGTCAGCCCTTAACCCCAGTGTGCAGAAATTGTCAAAACGTGTTTTTCAGCAGAAATAAACACGTTTTGGCAACTTTGGTCATCACCATGTAACTTATAGGGCAGAAACAGCACACTTTTCAAAACGTGTTTTTCAGCCCGAAATAAACGCGTTTTGTCAGCCCTTGGAATCACAGAGTAACTGCCTAGCTCAGAAGAGCCCACTGAGGCAGCCCTTAACCCCAGTGCTCAGAAATTGTCAAAACGTGTTTTTCAGCAGAAATAAACACGTTTTGGCAACTTTGGTCATCACCATGTAACTTATAGGGCAGAAACAGCACAGTTTTCAAAACGTGTTTTTCAGCCCGAAATAAACGCGTTTTCTCAGCCCTTAGAATCGCAGTGTAACTGCCTGGCTCAGAAGAGCACACCGAGTCAGCCCTTAACCCCAGTGCTCAGAAATTGTCAAAACGTGTTTTTCAGCAGAAATAAACACGTTTTGGCAACTTTGGTCATCACCATGTAACTTATAGGGCAGAAACAGCACAGTTTTCAAAACGTGTTTTTCAGCCCGAAATAAACGCGTTTTCTCAGCCCTTAGAATCGCAGTGTAACTGCCTGGCTCAGAAGAGCACACTGAGTCAGCCCTTAACCCCAGTGCTCAGAAATTGTCAAAACGTGTTTTTCAGCAGAAATAAACACGTTTTGGCAACTTTGGTCATCACCATGTAACTTATAGGGCAGAAACAGCACACTTTTCAAAACGTGTTTTTCAGCCCGAAATAAACGCGTTTTGTCAGCCCTTGGAATCACAGTGTAACTGCCTAGCTCAGAAGAGCCCACTGAGGCAGCCCTTAACCCCAGTGCTCAGAAATTGTCAAAACGTGTTTTTCAGCAGAAATAAACACGTTTTGGCAACTTTGGTCACCACCATGTAACTTATAGGGCAGAAACAGCACAGTTTTCAAAACGTGTTTTTCAGCCCGAAATAAACGCGTTTTCTCAGCCCTTAGAATCGCAGTGTAACTGCCTGGCTCAGAAGAGCACACTGAGTCAGCCCTTAACCCCAGTGCTCAGAAATTGTCAAAACGTGTTTTTCAGCAGAAATAAACACGTTTTGGCAACTTTGGTCATCACCATGTAACTTTTAGGGCAGAAACAGCACACTTTTCAAAACGTGTTTTTCAGCACGAAATAAACGCGTTTTGTCAGCCCTTGGAATCACAGTGTAACTGCCTAGCTCAGAAGAGCCCACTGAGGCAGCCCTTAACCCCAGTGTGCAGAAATTGTCAAAACGTGTTTTTCAGCAGAAATAAACACGTTTTGGCAACTTTGGTCACCACCATGTAACTTATAGGGCAGAAACAGCACAGTTTTCAAAACTTGTTTTTCAGCCCGAAATAAACGCGTTTTCTCAGCCCTTAGAATCGCAGTGTAACTGCCTGTCTCAGAAGAGCACACTGAGTCAGCCCTTAACCCCAGTGCTCAGAAATTGTCAAAACGTGTTTTTCAGCAGAAATAAACACGTTTTGGCAACTTTGGTCATCACCATGTAACTTATAGGGCAGAAACAGCACACTTTTCAAAACGTGTTTTTCAGCCCGAAATAAACGCGTTTTGTCAGCCCTTGGAATCACAGTGTAACTGCCTAGCTCAGAAGAGCCCACTGAGGCAGCCCTTAACCCCAGTGTGCAGAAATTGTCAAAACGTGTTTTTCAGCAGAAATAAACACGTTTTGGCAACTTTGGTCATCACCATGTAACTTATAGGGCAGAAACAGCACACTTTTCAAAACGTGTTTTTCAGCCCGAAATAAACGCGTTTTGTCAGCCTTGGAATCACAGTGTAACTGCCTAGCTCAGAAGAGCCCACTGAGGCAGCCCTTAACCCCAGTGTGCAGAAATTGTCAAAACGTGTTTTTCAGCAGAAATAAACACGTTTTGGCAACTTTGGTCATCACCATGTAACTTATAGGGCAGAAACCGCACACTTTTCAAAACGTGTTTTTCAGCCCGAAATAAACGCGTTTTGTCAGCCCTTGGAATCACAGAGTAACTGCCTAGCTCAGAAGAGCACACTGAGGCAGCCCTTAACCCCAGTGCTCAGAAATTGTCAAAACGTGTTTTTCAGCAGAAATAAACACGTTTTGGCAACTTTGGTCATCACCATGTAACTTATAGGGCAGAAACAGCACAGTTTTCAAAACGTGTTTTTCAGCCCGAAATAAACGCGTTTTGTCAGCCCTTGGAATCACAGTGTAACTGCCTAGCTCAGAAGAGCCCACTGAGGCAGCCCTTAACCCCAGTGTGCAGAAATTGTCAAAACGTGTTTTTCAGCAGAAATAAACACGTTTTGGCAACTTTGGTCATCACCATGTAACTTATTGGGCAGAAACAGCACACTTTTCAAAACGTGTTTTTCAGCCCGAAATAAACGCGTTTTGTCAGCCCTTGGAATCACAGTGTAACTGCCTAGCTCAGAAGAGCCCACTGAGGCAGCCCTTAACCCCAGTGCTCAGAAATTGTCAAAACGTGTTTTTCAGCAGAAATAAACACGTTTTGGCAACTTTGGTCACCACCATGTAACTTATAGGGCAGAAACAGCACAGTTTTCAAAACGTGTTTTTCAGCCCGAAATAAACGCGTTTTCTCAGCCCTTAGAATCGCAGTGTAACTGCCTGGCTCAGAAGAGCACACTGAGTCAGCCCTTAACCCCAGTGCTCAGAAATTGTCAAAACGTGTTTTTCAGCAGAAATAAACACGTTTTGGCAACTTTGGTCATCACCATGTAACTTATAGGGCAGAAACAGCACACTTTTCAAAACGTGTTTTTCAGCCCGAAATAAACGCGTTTTGTCAGCCCTTGGAATCACAGTGTAACTGCCTAGCTCAGAAGAGCCCACTGAGGCAGCCCTTAACCCCAGTGTGCAGAAATTGTCAAAACGTGTTTTTCAGCAGAAATAAACACGTTTTGGCAACTTTGGTCACCACCATGTAACTTATAGGGCAGAAACAGCACAGTTTTCAAAACGTGTTTTTCAGCCCGAAATAAACGCGTTTTGTCAGCCCTTGGAATCACAGTGTAACTGCCTAGCTCAGAAGAGCCCACTGAGGCAGCCCTTAACCCCAGTGCTCAGAAATTGTCAAAACGTGTTTTCCAGCAGAAATAAACACGTTTTGGCAACTTTGGTCACCACCATGTAACGTATAGGGCAGAAACAGCACAGTTTTCAAAACGTGTTTTTCAGCCCGAAATAAACGCGTTTTCTCAGCCCTTAGAATCGCAGTGTAACTGCCTGTCTCAGAAGAGCACACTGAGTCAGCCCATAACCCCAGTGCTCAGAAATTGTTAAAACGTGTTTTTCAGCAGAAATAAACACGTTTTGGCAACTTTGGTCACCACCATGTAACTTATAGGGCAGAAACAGCACAGTTTTCAAAACGTGTTTTTCAGCCCGAAATAAACGCGTTTTCTCAGCCCTTAGAATCGCAGTGTAACTGCCTGGCTCAGAAGAGCACACTGAGTCAGCCCTTAACCCCAGTGCTCAGAAATTGTCAAAACGTGTTTTTCAGCAGAAATAAACACGTTTTGGCAACTTTGGTCATCACCATGTAACTTATAGGGCAGAAACAGCACACTTTTCAAAACGTGTTTTTCAGCCCGAAATAAACGCGTTTTGTCAGCCCTTGGAATCACAGTGTAACTGCCTAGCTCAGAAGAGCCCACTGAGGCAGCCCTTAACCCCAGTGTGCAGAAATTGTCAAAACGTGTTTTTCAGCAGAAATAAACACGTTTTGGCAACTTTGGTCATCACCATGTAACTTATAGGGCAGAAACAGCACACTTTTCAAAACGTGTTTTTCTGCCCGAAATAAACGCGTTTTGTCAGCCCTTGGAATCACAGAGTAACTGCCTAGCTCAGAAGAGCCCACTGAGGCAGCCCTTAACCCCAGTGCTCAGAAATTGTCAAAACGTGTTTTTCAGCAGAAATAAACACGTTTTGGCAACTTTGGTCACCACCATGTAACTTATAGGGCAGAAACAGCACAGTTTTCAAAACGTGTTTTTCAGCCCGAAATAAACGCGTTTTCTCAGCCCTTAGAATCGCAGTGTAACTGCCTGGCTCAGAAGAGCACACTGAGTCAGCCCTTAACCCCAGTGCTCAGAAATTGTCAAAACGTGTTTTTCAGCAGAAATAAACACGTTTTGGCAACTTTGGTCATCACCATGTAACTTTTAGGGCAGAAACAGCACACTTTTCAAAACGTGTTTTTCAGCACGAAATAAACGCGTTTTGTCAGCCCTTGGAATCACAGTGTAACTGCCTAGCTCAGAAGAGCCCACTGAGGCAGCCCTTAACCCCAGTGTGCAGAAATTGTCAAAACGTGTTTTTCAGCAGAAATAAACACGTTTTGGCAACTTTGGTCACCACCATGTAACTTATAGGGCAGAAACAGCACAGTTTTCAAAACGTGTTTTTCAGCCCGAAATATACGCGTTTTCTCAGCCCTTAGAATCGCAGTGTAACTGCCTGTCTCAGAAGAGCACACTGAGTCAGCCCTTAACCCCAGTGCTCAGAAATTGTCAAAACGTGTTTTTCAGCAGAAATAAACACGTTTTGGCAACTTTGGTCATCACCATGTAACTTATAGGGCAGAAACAGCACACTTTTCAAAACGTGTTTTTCAGCCCGAAATAAACGCGTTTTGTCAGCCCTTGGAATCACAGTGTAACTGCCTAGCTCAGAAGAGCCCACTGAGGCAGCCCTTAACCCCAGTGTGCAGAAATTGTCAAAACGTGTTTTTCAGCAGAAATAAACACGTTTTGGCAACTTTGGTCATCACCATGTAACTTATAGGGCAGAAACAGCACACTTTTCAAAACGTGTTTTTCAGCCCGAAATAAACGCGTTTTGTCAGCCTTGGAATCAGAGTGTAACTGCCTAGCTCAGAAGAGCCCACTGAGGCAGCCCTTAACCCCAGTGTGCAGAAATTGTCAAAACGTGTTTTTCAGCAGAAATAAACACGTTTTGGCAACTTTGGTCATCACCATGTAACTTATAGGGCAGAAACCGCACACTTTTCAAAACGTGTTTTTCAGCCCGAAATAAACGCGTTTTGTCAGCCCTTGGAATCACAGAGTAACTGCCTAGCTCAGAAGAGCCCACTGAGGCAGCCCTTAACCCCAGTGCTCAGAAATTGTCAAAACGTGTTTTTCAGCAGAAATAAACACGTTTTGGCAACGTTGGTCATCACCATGTAACTTATAGGGCAGAAACAGCACAGTTTTCAAAACGTGTTTTTCAGCCCGAAATAAACGCGTTTTCTCAGCCCTTAGAATCGCAGTGTAACTGCCTGGCTCAGAAGAGCACACTGAGTCAGCCCTTAACCCCAGTGCTCAGAAATTGTCAAAACGTGTTTTTCAGCAGAAATAAACACGTTTTGGCAACTTTGGTCATCACCATGTAACTTATAGGGCAGAAACAGCACAGTTTTCAAAACGTGTTTTTCAGCCAGAAATAAACGCGTTTTGTCAGCCCTTGGAATGACAGTGTAACTGCCTAGCTCAGAAGAGCCCACTGAGGCAGCCCTTAACCCCAGTGTGCAGAAATTGTCAAAACGTGTTTTTCAGCAGAAATAAACACGTTTTGGCAACTTTGGTCATCACCATGTAACTTACAGGGCAGAAACAGCACACTTTTCAAAACGTGTTTTTCAGCCCGAAATAAACGCGTTTTGTCAGCCCTTGGAATCACAGTGTAACTGCCTAGCTCAGAAGAGCCCACTGAGGCAGCCCTTAACCCCAGTGCTCAGAAATTGTCAAAACGTGTTTTCCAGCAGAAATAAACACGTTTTGGCAACTTTGGTCACCACCATGTAACTTATAGGGCAGAAACAGCACAGTTTTCAAAACGTGTTTTTCAGCCCGAAATAAACGCGTTTTCTCAGCCCTTAGAATCGCAGTGTAACTGCCTGGCTCAGAAGACCACACTGAGTCAGCCCTTAACCCCAGTGCTCAGAAATTGTCAAAACGTGTTTTTCAGCAGAAATAAACACGTTTTGGCAACTTTGGTCATCACCATGTAACTTATAGGGCAGAAACAGCACACTTTTCAAAACGTGTTTTTCAGCCCGAAATAAACGCGTTTTGTCAGCCCTTGGAATCACAGAGTAACTGCCTAGCTCAGAAGAGCACACTGAGGCAGCCCTTAACCCCAGTGCTCAGAAATTGTCAAAACGTGTTTTTCAGCAGAAATAAACACGTTTTGGCAACTTTGGTCACCACCATGTAACTTATAGGGCAGAAACAGCACAGTTTTCAAAACGTGTTTTTCAGCCCGAAATAAACGCGTTTTGTCAGCCCTTGGAATCACAGTGTAACTGCCTAGCTCAGAAGAGCCCACTGAGGCAGCCCTTAACCCCAGTGCTCAGAAATTGTCAAAACGTGTTTTCCAGCAGAAATAAACACGTTTTGGCAACTTTGGTCACCACCATGTAACTTATAGGGCAGAAACAGCACAGTTTTCAAAACGTGTTTTTCAGCCCGAAATAAACGCGTTTTCTCAGCCCTTAGAATCGCAGTGTAACTGCCTGGCTCAGAAGACCAGACTGAGTCAGCCCTTAACCCCAGTGCTCAGAAATTGTCAAAACGTGTTTTTCAGCAGAAATAAACACGTTTTGGCAACTTTGGTCATCACCATGTAACTTATAGGGCAGAAACAGCACACTTTTCAAAACGTGTTTTTCAGCCCGAAATAAACGCGTTTTGTCAGCCCTTGGAATCACAGTGTAACTGCCTAGCTCAGAAGAGCCCACTGAGGCAGCCCTTAACCCCAGTGCTCAGAAATTGTCAAAACGTGTTTTTCAGCAGAAATAAACACGTTTTGGCAACTTTGGTCATCACCATGTAACTTATAGGGCAGAAACAGCACACTTCTCAAAACGTGTTTTTCAGCCCGAAATAAACGCGTTTTCTCAGCCCTTAGAATCGCAGTGTAACTGCCTGTCCCAGAAGAGCACACAGAGTCAGCCCTTAACCCCAGTGCTCAGAAATTGTCAAAACGTGTTTTTCAGCAGAAATAAACACGTTTTGGCAACTTTGGTCATCACCATGTAACTTATAGGGCAGAAACAGCACACTTTTCAAAACGTGTTTTTCAGCCCGAAATAAACGCGTTTTGTCAGCCCTTGGAATCACAGTGTAACTGCCTAGCTCAGAAGAGCCCACTGAGGCAGCCCTTAACCCCAGTATGCAGAAATTGTCAAAACGTGTTTTTCAGCAGAAATAAACACGTTTTGGCAACTTTGGTCACCACCATGTAACTTATAGGGCAAAAACAGCACAGTTTTCAAAACGTGTTTTTCAGCCCGAAATAAACGCGTTTTCTCAGCCCTTAGAATCGCAGTGTAACTGCCTGGCTCAGAAGAGCACACTGAGTCAGCCCTTAACCCCAGTGCTCAGAAATTGTCAAAACGTGTTTTTCAGCAGAAATAAACACGTTTTGGCAACTTTGGTCATCACCATGTAACTTATAGGGCAGAAACAGCACACTTTTCAAAACGTGTTTTTCAGCCCGAAATAAACGCGTTTTGTCAGCCCTTGGAATCACAGTGTAACTGCCTAGCTCAGAAGAGCCCACTGAGGCAGCCCTTAACCCCAGTGCTCAGAAATTGTCAAAACGTGTTTTCCAGCAGAAATAAACACGTTTTGGCAACTTTGGTCACCACCATGTAACTTATAGGGCAGAAACAGCACAGTTTTCAAAACGTGTTTTTCAGCCCGAAATAAACGCGTTTTCTCAGCCCTTAGAATCGCAGTGTAACTGCCTGTCTCAGAAGAGCACACTGAGTCAGCCCTTAACCCCAGTGCTCACAAATTGTCAAAACGTGTTTTTCAGCAGAAATAAACACGTTTTGGCAACTTTGGTCACCACCATGTAACTTATAGGGCAGAAACAGCACAGTTTTCAAAACGTGTTTTTCAGCCCGAAATAAACGCGTTTTCTCAGCCCTTAGAATCGCAGTGTAACTACCTGTCTCAGAAGAGCACACTGAGTCAGCCCTTAACCCCAGTGCTCAGAAATTGTCAAAACGTGTTTTTCAGCAGAAATAAACACGTTTTGGCAACTTTGGTCATCACCATGTAACTTATAGGGCAGAAACAGCACACTTTTCAAAACGTGTTTTTCAGCCCGAAATAAACGCGTTTTGTCAGCCCTTGGAATCACAGTGTAACTGCCTAGCTCAGAAGAGCCCACTAAGGCAGCCCTTAACCCCAGTGCTCAGAAATTGTCAAAACGTGTTTTCCAGCAGAAATAAACACGTTTTGGCAACTTTGGTCACCACCATGTAACTTATAGGGCAGAAACAGCACAGTTTTCAAAACGTGTTTTTCAGCCGGAAATAAACGCGTTTTGTCAGCCCTTGGAATCAAAGTGTAACTGCCTAGCTCAGAAGAGCCCACTGAGGCAGCCCTTAACCCCAGTGTGCAGAAATTGTCAAAACGTGTTTTTCAGCAGAAATAAACACGTTTTGGCAACTTTGGTCATCACCATGTAACTTATAGGGCAGAAACAGCACACTTTTCAAAACGTGTTTTTCAGCCCGAAATAAACGCGTTTTGTCAGCCCTTGGAATCACAGAGTAACTGCCTAGCTCAGAAGAGCCCACTGAGGCAGCCCTTAACCCCAGTGCTCAGAAATTGTCAAAACGTGTTTTTCAGCAGAAATAAACACGTTTTGGCAACTTTGGTCATCACCATGTAACTTATAGGGCAGAAACAGCACAGTTTTCAAAACGTGTTTTTCAGCCCGAAATAAACGCGTTTTCTCAGCCCTTAGAATCGCAGTGTAACTGCCTGGCTCAGAAGAGCACACTGAGTCAGCCCTTAACCCCAGTGCTCAGAAATTGTCAAAACGTGTTTTTCAGCAGAAATAAACACGTTTTGGCAACTTTGGTCATCACCATGTAACTTATAGGGCAGAAACAGCACACTTTTCAAAACGTGTTTTTCAGCCCGAAATAAACGCGTTTTGTCAGCCCTTGGAATCACAGTGTAACTGCCTAGCTCAGAAGAGCCCACTGAGGCAGCCCTTAACCCCAGTGTGCAGAAATTGTCAAAACGTGTTTTTCAGCAGAAATAAACACGTTTTGGCAACTTTGGTCATCACCATGTAACTTATTGGGCAGAAACAGCACACTTTTCAAAACGTGTTTTTCAGCCCGAAATAAACGCGTTTTGTCAGCCCTTGGAATCACAGTGTAACTGCCTAGCTCAGAAGAGCCCACTGAGGCAGCCCTTAACCCCAGTGCTCAGAAATTGTCAAAACGTGTTTTTCAGCAGAAATAAACACGTTTTGGCAACTTTGGTCACCACCATGTAACTTATAGGGCAGAAACAGCACAGTTTTCAAAACGTGTTTTTCAGCCCGAAATAAACGCGTTTTCTCAGCCCTTAGAATCGCAGTGTAACTGCCTGGCTCAGAAGAGCACACTGAGTCAGCCCTTAACCCCAGTGCTCAGAAATTGTCAAAACGTGTTTTTCAGCAGAAATAAACACGTTTTGGCAACTTTGGTCATCACCATGTAACTTATAGGGCAGAAACAGCACACTTTTCAAAACGTGTTTTTCAGCCCGAAATAAACGCGTTTTGTCAGCCCTTGGAATCACAGTGTAACTGCCTAGCTCAAAAGAGCCCACTGAGGCAGCCCTTAACCCCAGTGTGCAGAAATTGTCAAAACGTGTTTTTCAGCAGAAATAAACACGTTTTGGCAACTTTGGTCACCACCATGTAACTTATAGGGCAGAAACAGCACAGTTTTCAAAACGTGTTTTTCAGCCCGAAATAAACGCGTTTTGTCAGCCCTTGGAATCACAGTGTAACTGCCTAGCTCAGAAGAGCCCACTGAGGCAGCCCTTAACCCCAGTATGCAGAAATTGTCAAAACGTGTTTATAAGCAGAAATAAACACGTTTTGGCAACTTTGGTCATCACCATGTAACTTATAGGGCAGAAACAGCACACTTTTCAAAACGTGTTTTTCAGCCCGAAATAAACGCGTTTTGTCAACCCTTGGAATCACAGTGTAACTGCCTAGCTCAGAAGAGCCCACTGAGGCAGCCCTTAACCCCAGTGCTCAGAAATTGTCAAAACGTGTTTTTCAGCAGAAATAAACACGTTTTGGCAACTTTGGTCATCACCATGTAACTTATAGGGCAGAAACAGCACACTTTTCAAAACGTGTTTTTCAGCCCGAAATAAACGCGTTTTCTCAGCCCTTAGAATCGCAGTGTAACTGCCTGTCCCAGAAGAGCACACAGAGTCAGCCCTTAACCCCAGTGCTCAGAAATTGTCAAAACGTGTTTTTCAGCAGAAATAAACACGTTTTGGCAACTTTGGTCATCACCATGTAACTTATAGGGCAGAAACAGCACACTTTTCAAAACGTGTTTTTCAGCCCGAAATAAACGCGTTTTGTCAGCCCTTGGAATCACAGTGTAACTGCCTAGCTCAGAAGAGCCCACTGAGGCAGCCCTTAACCCCAGTATGCAGAAATTGTCAAAACGTGTTTTTCAGCAGAAATAAACACGTTTTGGCAACTTTGGTCACCACCATGTAACTTATAGGGCAAAAACAGCACAGTTTTCAAAACGTGTTTTTCAGCCCGAAATAAACGCGTTTTCTCAGCCCTTAGAATCGCAGTGTAACTGCCTGGCTCAGAAGAGCACACTGAGTCAGCCCTTAACCCCAGTGCTCAGAAATTGTCAAAACGTGTTTTTCAGCAGAAATAAACACGTTTTGGCAACTTTGGTCATCACCATGTAACTTATAGGGCAGAAACAGCACACTTTTCAAAACGTGTTTTTCAGCCCGAAATAAACGCGTTTTGTCAGCCCTTGGAATCACAGTGTAACTGCCTAGCTCAGAAGAGCCCACTGAGGCAGCCCTTAACCCCAGTGCTCAGAAATTGTCAAAACGTGTTTTCCAGCAGAAATAAACACGTTTTGGCAACTTTGGTCACCACCATGTAACTTATAGGGCAGAAACAGCACAGTTTTCAAAACGTGTTTTTCAGCCCGAAATAAACGCGTTTTCTCAGCCCTTAGAATCGCAGTGTAACTGCCTGTCTCAGAAGAGCACACTGAGTCAGCCCTTAACCCCAGTGCTCAGAAATTGTCAAAACATGTTTTTCAGCAGAAATAAACACGTTTTGGCAACTTTGGTCATCACCATGTAACTTATAGGGCAGAAACAGCACACTTTTCAAAACGTGTTTTTCAGCCCGAAATAAACGCGTTTTGTCAGCCCTTGGAATCACAGTGTAACTGCCTAGCTCAGAAGAGCCCACTGAGGCAGCCCTTAACCCCAGTGTGCAGAAATTGTCAAAACGTGTTTTTCAGCAGAAATAAACACGTTTTGGCAACTTTGGTCATCACCATGTAACTTATAGGGCAGAAACAGCACACTTTTCAAAACGTGTTTTTCAGCCCGAAATAAACGCGTTTTGTCAGCCCTTGGAATCACAGTGTAACTGCCTAGCTCAGAAGAGCCCACTGAGGCAGCCCTTAACCCCAGTGCTCAGAAATTGTCAAAACGTGTTTTCCAGCAGAAATAAACACGTTTTGGCAACTTTGGTCACCACCATGTAACGTATAGGGCAGAAACAGCACAGTTTTCAAAACGTGTTTTTCAGCCCGAAATAAACGCGTTTTCTCAGCCCTTAGAATCGCAGTGTAACTGCCTGTCTCAGAAGAGCACACTGAGTCAGCCCATAACCCCAGTGCTCAGAAATTGTTAAAACGTGTTTTTCAGCAGAAATAAACACGTTTTGGCAACTTTGGTCACCACCATGTAACTTATAGGGCAGAAACAGCACAGTTTTCAAAACGTGTTTTTCAGCCCGAAATAAACGCGTTTTCTCAGCCCTTAGAATCGCAGTGTAACTGCCTGGCTCAGAAGAGCACACTGAGTCAGCCCTTAACCCCAGTGCTCAGAAATTGTCAAAACGTGTTTTTCAGCAGAAATAAACACGTTTTGGCAACTTTGGTCATCACCATGTAACTTATAGGGCAGAAACAGCACACTTTTCAAAACGTGTTTTTCAGCCCGAAATAAACGCGTTTTGTCAGCCCTTGGAATCACAGTGTAACTGCCTAGCTCAGAAGAGCCCACTGAGGCAGCCCTTAACCCCAGTGTGCAGAAATTGTCAAAACGTGTTTTTCAGCAGAAATAAACACGTTTTGGCAACTTTGGTCATCACCATGTAACTTATAGGGCAGAAACAGCACACTTTTCAAAACGTGTTTTTCAGCCCGAAATAAACGCGTTTTGTCAGCCCTTGGAATCACAGAGTAACTGCCTAGCTCAGAAGAGCCCACTGAGGCAGCCCTTAACCCCAGTGCTCAGAAATTGTCAAAACGTGTTTTTCAGCAGAAATAAACACGTTTTGGCAACTTTGGTCATCACCATGTAACTTATAGGGCAGAAACAGCACAGTTTTCAAAACGTGTTTTTCAGCCCGAAATAAACGCGTTTTCTCAGCCCTTAGAATCGCAGTGTAACTGCCTGGCTCAGAAGAGCACACTGAGTCAGCCCTTAACCCCAGTGCTCAGAAATTGTCAAAACGTGTTTTTCAGCAGAAATAAACACGTTTTGGCAACTTTGGTGTTCACCATGTAACTTATAGGGCAGAAACAGCACAGTTTTCAAAACGTGTTTTTCAGCCCGAAATAAACGCGTTTTCTCAGCCCTTAGAATCGCAGTGTAACTGCCTGGCTCAGAAGAGCACACTGAGTCAGCCCTTAACCCCAGTGCTCAGAAATTGTCAAAACGTGTTTTTCAGCAGAAATAAACACGTTTTGGCAACTTTGGTCATCACCATGTAACTTATAGGGCAGAAACAGCACACTTTTCAAAACGTGTTTTTCAGCCCGAAATAAACGCGTTTTGTCAGCCCTTGGAATCACAGTGTAACTGCCTAGCTCAGAAGAGCCCACTGAGGCAGCCCTTAACCCCAGTGCTCAGAAATTGTCAAAACGTGTTTTTCAGCAGAAATAAACACGTTTTGGCAACTTTGGTCACCACCATGTAACTTATAGGGCAGAAACAGCACAGTTTTCAAAACGTGTTTTTCAGCCCGAAATAAACGCGTTTTCTCAGCCCTTAGAATCGCAGTGTAACTGCCTGGCTCAGAAGAGCACACTGAGTCAGCCCTTAACCCCAGTGCTCAGAAATTGTCAAAACGTGTTTTTCAGCAGAAATAAACACGTTTTGGCAACTTTGGTCATCACCATGTAACTTTTAGGGCAGAAACAGCACACTTTTCAAAACGTGTTTTTCAGCACGAAATAAACGCGTTTTGTCAGCCCTTGGAATCACAGTGTAACTGCCTAGCTCAGAAGAGCCCACTGAGGCAGCCCTTAACCCCAGTGTGCAGAAATTGTCAAAACGTGTTTTTCAGCAGAAATAAACACGTTTTGGCAACTTTGGTCACCACCATGTAACTTATAGGGCAGAAACAGCACAGTTTTCAAAACGTGTTTTTCAGCCCGAAATAAACGCGTTTTCTCAGCCCTTAGAATCGCAGTGTAACTGCCTGGCTCAGAAGAGCACACTGAGTCAGCCCTTAACCCCAGTGCTCAGAAATTGTCAAAACGTGTTTTTCAGCAGAAATAAACACGTTTTGGCAACTTTGGTCATCACCATGTAACTTATAGGGCAGAAACAGCACACTTTTCAAAACGTGTTTTTCAGCCCGAAATAAACGCGTTTTGTCAGCCCTTGGAATCACAGTGTAACTGCCTAGCTCAAAAGAGCCCACTGAGGCAGCCCTTAACCCCAGTGTGCAGAAATTGTCAAAACGTGTTTTTCAGCAGAAATAAACACGTTTTGGCAACTTTGGTCACCACCATGTAACTTATAGGGCAGAAACAGCACAGTTTTCAAAACGTGTTTTTCAGCCCGAAATAAACGCGTTTTGTCAGCCCTTGGAATCACAGTGTAACTGCCTAGCTCAGAAGAGCCCACTGAGGCAGCCCTTAACCCCAGTATGCAGAAATTGTCAAAACGTGTTTATAAGCAGAAATAAACACGTTTTGGCAACTTTGGTCATCACCATGTAACTTATAGGGCAGAAACAGCACACTTTTCAAAACGTGTTTTTCAGCCCGAAATAAACGCGTTTTGTCAACCCTTGGAATCACAGTGTAACTGCCTAGCTCAGAAGAGCCCACTGAGGCAGCCCTTAACCCCAGTGCTCAGAAATTGTCAAAACGTGTTTTTCAGCAGAAATAAACACGTTTTGGCAACTTTGGTCATCACCATGTAACTTATAGGGCAGAAACAGCACACTTTTCAAAACGTGTTTTTCAGCCCGAAATAAACGCGTTTTCTCAGCCCTTAGAATCGCAGTGTAACTGCCTGTCCCAGAAGAGCACACAGAGTCAGCCCTTAACCCCAGTGCTCAGAAATTGTCAAAACGTGTTTTTCAGCAGAAATAAACACGTTTTGGCAACTTTGGTCATCACCATGTAACTTATAGGGCAGAAACAGCACACTTTTCAAAACGTGTTTTTCAGCCCGAAATAAACGCGTTTTGTCAGCCCTTGGAATCACAGTGTAACTGCCTAGCTCAGAAGAGCCCACTGAGGCAGCCCTTAACCCCAGTATGCAGAAATTGTCAAAACGTGTTTTTCAGCAGAAATAAACACGTTTTGGCAACTTTGGTCACCACCATGTAACTTATAGGGCAAAAACAGCACAGTTTTCAAAACGTGTTTTTCAGCCCGAAATAAACGCGTTTTCTCAGCCCTTAGAATCGCAGTGTAACTGCCTGGCTCAGAAGAGCACACTGAGTCAGCCCTTAACCCCAGTGCTCAGAAATTGTCAAAACGTGTTTTTCAGCAGAAATAAACACGTTTTGGCAACTTTGGTCATCACCATGTAACTTATAGGGCAGAAACAGCACACTTTTCAAAACGTGTTTTTCAGCCCGAAATAAACGCGTTTTGTCAGCCCTTGGAATCACAGTGTAACTGCCTAGCTCAGAAGAGCCCACTGAGGCAGCCCTTAACCCCAGTGCTCAGAAATTGTCAAAACGTGTTTTCCAGCAGAAATAAACACGTTTTGGCAACTTTGGTCACCACCATGTAACTTATAGGGCAGAAACAGCACAGTTTTCAAAACGTGTTTTTCAGCCCGAAATAAACGCGTTTTCTCAGCCCTTAGAATCGCAGTGTAACTGCCTGTCTCAGAAGAGCACACTGAGTCAGCCCTTAACCCCAGTGCTCAGAAATTGTCAAAACGTGTTTTTCAGCAGAAATAAACACGTTTTGGCAACTTTGGTCATCACCATGTAACTTATAGGGCAGAAACAGCACACTTTTCAAAACGTGTTTTTCAGCCCGAAATAAACGCGTTTTGTCAGCCCTTGGAATCACAGTGTAACTGCCTAGCTCAGAAGAGCCCACTGAGGCAGCCCTTAACCCCAGTGTGCAGAAATTGTCAAAACGTGTTTTTCAGCAGAAATAAACACGTTTTGGCAACTTTGGTCATCACCATGTAACTTATAGGGCAGAAACAGCACACTTTTCAAAACGTGTTTTTCAGCCCGAAATGAACGCGTTTTGTCAGCCTTGGAATCACAGTGTAACTGCCTAGCTCAGAAGAGCCCACTGAGGCAGCCCTTAACCCCAGTGTGCAGAAATTGTCAAAACGTGTTTTTCAGCAGAAATAAACACGTTTTGGCAACTTTGGTCATCACCATGTAACTTATAGGGCAGAAACCGCACACTTTTCAAAACGTGTTTTTCAGCCCGAAATAAACGCGTTTTGTCAGCCCTTGGAATCACAGAGTAACTGCCTAGCTCAGAAGAGCCCACTGAGGCAGCCCTTAACCCCAGTGCTCAGAAATTGTCAAAACGTGTTTTTCAGCAGAAATAAACACGTTTTGGCAACGTTGGTCATCACCATGTAACTTATAGGGCAGAAACAGCACAGTTTTCAAAACGTGTTTTTCAGCCCGAAATAAACGCGTTTTCTCAGCCCTTAGAATCGCAGTGTAACTGCCTGGCTCAGAAGAGCACACTGAGTCAGCCCTTAACCCCAGTGCTCAGAAATTGTCAAAACGTGTTTTTCAGCAGAAATAAACACGTTTTGGCAACTTTGGTCATCACCATGTAACTTATAGGGCAGAAACAGCACAGTTTTCAAAACGTGTTTTTCAGCCAGAAATAAACGCGTTTTGTCAGCCCTTGGAATGACAGTGTAACTGCCTAGCTCAGAAGAGCCCACTGAGGCAGCCCTTAACCCCAGTGTGCAGAAATTGTCAAAACGTGTTTTTCAGCAGAAATAAACACGTTTTGGCAACTTTGGTCATCACCATGTAACTTACAGGGCAGAAACAGCACACTTTTCAAAACGTGTTTTTCAGCCCGAAATAAACGCGTTTTGTCAGCCCTTGGAATCACAGTGTAACTGCCTAGCTCAGAAGAGCCCACTGAGGCAGCCCTTAACCCCAGTGCTCAGAAATTGTCAAAACGTGTTTTCCAGCAGAAATAAACACGTTTTGGCAACTTTGGTCACCACCATGTAACTTATAGGGCAGAAACAGCACAGTTTTCAAAACGTGTTTTTCAGCCCGAAATAAACGCGTTTTCTCAGCCCTTAGAATCGCAGTGTAACTGCCTGGCTCAGAAGACCACACTGAGTCAGCCCTTAACCCCAGTGCTCAGAAATTGTCAAAACGTGTTTTTCAGCAGAAATAAACACGTTTTGGCAACTTTGGTCATCACCATGTAACTTATAGGGCAGAAACAGCACACTTTTCAAAACGTGTTTTTCAGCCCGAAATAAACGCGTTTTGTCAGCCCTTGGAATCACAGAGTAACTGCCTAGCTCAGAAGAGCACACTGAGGCAGCCCTTAACCCCAGTGCTCAGAAATTGTCAAAACGTGTTTTTCAGCAGAAATAAACACGTTTTGGCAACTTTGGTCACCACCATGTAACTTATAGGGCAGAAACAGCACAGTTTTCAAAACGTGTTTTTCAGCCCGAAATAAACGCGTTTTGTCAGCCCTTGGAATCACAGTGTAACTGCCTAGCTCAGAAGAGCCCACTGAGGCAGCCCTTAACCCCAGTGCTCAGAAATTGTCAAAACGTGTTTTCCAGCAGAAATAAACACGTTTTGGCAACTTTGGTCACCACCATGTAACTTATAGGGCAGAAACAGCACAGTTTTCAAAACGTGTTTTTCAGCCCGAAATAAACGCGTTTTCTCAGCCCTTAGAATCGCAGTGTAACTGCCTGGCTCAGAAGTCCAGACTGAGTCAGCCCTTAACCCCAGTGCTCAGAAATTGTCAAAACGTGTTTTTCAGCAGAAATAAACACGTTTTGGCAACTTTGGTCATCACCATGTAACTTATAGGGCAGAAACAGCACACTTTTCAAAACGTGTTTTTCAGCCCGAAATAAACGCGTTTTGTCAGCCCTTGGAATCACAGTGTAACTGCCTAGCTCAGAAGAGCCCACTGAGGCAGCCCTTAACCCCAGTGCTCAGAAATTGTCAAAACGTGTTTTTCAGCAGAAATAAACACGTTTTGGCAACTTTGGTCATCACCATGTAACTTATAGGGCAGAAACAGCACACTTTTCAAAACGTGTTTTTCAGCCCGAAATAAACGCGTTTTCTCAGCCCTTAGAATCGCAGTGTAACTGCCTGTCCCAGAAGAGCACACAGAGTCAGCCCTTAACCCCAGTGCTCAGAAATTGTCAAAACGTGTTTTTCAGCAGAAATAAACACGTTTTGGCAACTTTGGTCATCACCATGTAACTTATAGGGCAGAAACAGCACACTTTTCAAAACGTGTTTTTCAGCCCGAAATAAACGCGTTTTGTCAGCCCTTGGAATCACAGTGTAACTGCCTAGCTCAGAAGAGCCCACTGAGGCAGCCCTTAACCCCAGTATGCAGAAATTGTCAAAACGTGTTTTTCAGCAGAAATAAACACGTTTTGGCAACTTTGGTCACCACCATGTAACTTATAGGGCAAAAACAGCACAGTTTTCAAAACGTGTTTTTCAGCCCGAAATAAACGCGTTTTCTCAGCCCTTAGAATCGCAGTGTAACTGCCTGGCTCAGAAGAGCACACTGAGTCAGCCCTTAACCCCAGTGCTCAGAAATTGTCAAAACGTGTTTTTCAGCAGAAATAAACACGTTTTGGCAACTTTGGTCATCACCATGTAACTTATAGGGCAGAAACAGCACACTTTTCAAAACGTGTTTTTCAGCCCGAAATAAACGCGTTTTGTCAGCCCTTGGAATCACAGTGTAACTGCCTAGCTCAGAAGAGCCCACTGAGGCAGCCCTTAACCCCAGTGCTCAGAAATTGTCAAAACGTGTTTTCCAGCAGAAATAAACACGTTTTGGCAACTTTGGTCACCACCATGTAACTTATAGGGCAGAAACAGCACAGTTTTCAAAACGTGTTTTTCAGCCCGAAATAAACGCGTTTTCTCAGCCCTTAGAATCGCAGTGTAACTGCCTGGCTCAGAAGAGCACACTGAGTCAGCCCTTAACCCCAGTGCTCACAAATTGTCAAAACGTGTTTTTCAGCAGAAATAAACACGTTTTGGCAACTTTGGTCACCACCATGTAACTTATAGGGCAGAAACAGCACAGTTTTCAAAACGTGTTTTTCAGCCCGAAATAAACGCGTTTTCTCAGCCCTTAGAATCGCAGTGTAACTACCTGTCTCAGAAGAGCACACTGAGTCAGCCCTTAACCCCAGTGCTCAGAAATTGTCAAAACGTGTTTTTCAGCAGAAATAAACACGTTTTGGCAACTTTGGTCATCACCATGTAACTTATAGGGCAGAAACAGCACACTTTTCAAAACGTGTTTTTCAGCCCGAAATAAACGCGTTTTGTCAGCCCTTGGAATCACAGTGTAACTGCCTAGCTCAGAAGAGCCCACTAAGGCAGCCCTTAACCCCAGTGCTCAGAAATTGTCAAAACGTGTTTTCCAGCAGAAATAAACACGTTTTGGCAACTTTGGTCACCACCATGTAACTTATAGGGCAGAAACAGCACAGTTTTCAAAACGTGTTTTTCAGCCGGAAATAAACGCGTTTTGTCAGCCCTTGGAATCAAAGTGTAACTGCCTAGCTCAGAAGAGCCCACTGAGGCAGCCCTTAACCCCAGTGTGCAGAAATTGTCAAAACGTGTTTTTCAGCAGAAATAAACACGTTTTGGCAACTTTGGTCATCACCATGTAACTTATAGGGCAGAAACAGCACACTTTTCAAAACGTGTTTTTCAGCCCGAAATAAACGCGTTTTGTCAGCCCTTGGAATCACAGAGTAACTGCCTAGCTCAGAAGAGCCCACTGAGGCAGCCCTTAACCCCAGTGCTCAGAAATTGTCAAAACGTGTTTTTCAGCAGAAATAAACACGTTTTGGCAACTTTGGTCATCACCATGTAACTTATAGGGCAGAAACAGCACAGTTTTCAAAACGTGTTTTTCAGCCCGAAATAAACGCGTTTTCTCAGCCCTTAGAATCGCAGTGTAACTGCCTGGCTCAGAAGAGCACACTGAGTCAGCCCTTAACCCCAGTGCTCAGAAATTGTCAAAACGTGTTTTTCAGCAGAAATAAACACGTTTTGGCAACTTTGGTCATCACCATGTAACTTATAGGGCAGAAACAGCACACTTTTCAAAACGTGTTTTTCAGCCCGAAATAAACGCGTTTTGTCAGCCCTTGGAATCACAGTGTAACTGCCTAGCTCAGAAGAGCCCACTGAGGCAGCCCTTAACCCCAGTGTGCAGAAATTGTCAAAACGTGTTTTTCAGCAGAAATAAACACGTTTTGGCAACTTTGGTCATCACCATGTAACTTATTGGGCAGAAACAGCACACTTTTCAAAACGTGTTTTTCAGCCCGAAATAAACGCGTTTTGTCAGCCCTTGGAATCACAGTGTAACTGCCTAGCTCAGAAGAGCCCACTGAGGCAGCCCTTAACCCCAGTGCTCAGAAATTGTCAAAACGTGTTTTTCAGCAGAAATAAACACGTTTTGGCAACTTTGGTCACCACCATGTAACTTATAGGGCAGAAACAGCACAGTTTTCAAAACGTGTTTTTCAGCCCGAAATAAACGCGTTTTCTCAGCCCTTAGAATCGCAGTGTAACTGCCTGGCTCAGAAGAGCACACTGAGTCAGCCCTTAACCCCAGTGCTCAGAAATTGTCAAAACGTGTTTTTCAGCAGAAATAAACACGTTTTGGCAACTTTGGTCATCACCATGTAACTTATAGGGCAGAAACAGCACACTTTTCAAAACGTGTTTTTCAGCCCGAAATAAACGCGTTTTGTCAGCCCTTGGAATCACAGTGTAACTGCCTAGCTCAAAAGAGCCCACTGAGGCAGCCCTTAACCCCAGTGTGCAGAAATTGTCAAAACGTGTTTTTCAGCAGAAATAAACACGTTTTGGCAACTTTGGTCACCACCATGTAACTTATAGGGCAGAAACAGCACAGTTTTCAAAACGTGTTTTTCAGCCCGAAATAAACGCGTTTTGTCAGCCCTTGGAATCACAGTGTAACTGCCTAGCTCAGAAGAGCCCACTGAGGCAGCCCTTAACCCCAGTATGCAGAAATTGTCAAAACGTGTTTATAAGCAGAAATAAACACGTTTTGGCAACTTTGGTCATCACCATGTAACTTATAGGGCAGAAACAGCACACTTTTCAAAACGTGTTTTTCAGCCCGAAATAAACGCGTTTTGTCAACCCTTGGAATCACAGTGTAACTGCCTAGCTCAGAAGAGCCCACTGAGGCAGCCCTTAACCCCAGTGCTCAGAAATTGTCAAAACGTGTTTTTCAGCAGAAATAAACACGTTTTGGCAACTTTGGTCATCACCATGTAACTTATAGGGCAGAAACAGCACACTTTTCAAAACGTGTTTTTCAGCCCGAAATAAACGCGTTTTCTCAGCCCTTAGAATCGCAGTGTAACTGCCTGTCCCAGAAGAGCACACAGAGTCAGCCCTTAACCCCAGTGCTCAGAAATTGTCAAAACGTGTTTTTCAGCAGAAATAAACACGTTTTGGCAACTTTGGTCATCACCATGTAACTTATAGGGCAGAAACAGCACACTTTTCAAAACGTGTTTTTCAGCCCGAAATAAACGCGTTTTGTCAGCCCTTGGAATCACAGTGTAACTGCCTAGCTCAGAAGAGCCCACTGAGGCAGCCCTTAACCCCAGTATGCAGAAATTGTCAAAACGTGTTTTTCAGCAGAAATAAACACGTTTTGGCAACTTTGGTCACCACCATGTAACTTATAGGGCAAAAACAGCACAGTTTTCAAAACGTGTTTTTCAGCCCGAAATAAACGCGTTTTCTCAGCCCTTAGAATCGCAGTGTAACTGCCTGGCTCAGAAGAGCACACTGAGTCAGCCCTTAACCCCAGTGCTCAGAAATTGTCAAAACGTGTTTTTCAGCAGAAATAAACACGTTTTGGCAACTTTGGTCATCACCATGTAACTTATAGGGCAGAAACAGCACACTTTTCAAAACGTGTTTTTCAGCCCGAAATAAACGCGTTTTGTCAGCCCTTGGAATCACAGTGTAACTGCCTAGCTCAGAAGAGCCCACTGAGGCAGCCCTTAACCCCAGTGCTCAGAAATTGTCAAAACGTGTTTTCCAGCAGAAATAAACACGTTTTGGCAACTTTGGTCACCACCATGTAACTTATAGGGCAGAAACAGCACAGTTTTCAAAACGTGTTTTTCAGCCCGAAATAAACGCGTTTTCTCAGCCCTTAGAATCGCAGTGTAACTGCCTGTCTCAGAAGAGCACACTGAGTCAGCCCTTAACCCCAGTGCTCACAAATTGTCAAAACGTGTTTTTCAGCAGAAATAAACACGTTTTGGCAACTTTGGTCACCACCATGTAACTTATAGGGCAGAAACAGCACAGTTTTCAAAACGTGTTTTTCAGCCCGAAATAAACGCGTTTTGTCAGCCCTTAGAATCGCAGTGTAACTACCTGTCTCAGAAGAGCCCACTGAGTCAGCCCTTAACCCCAGTGCTCAGAAATTGTCAAAACGTGTTTTTCAGCAGAAATAAACACGTTTTGGCAACTTTGGTCATCACCATGTAACTTATAGGGCAGAAACAGCACACTTTTCAAAACGTGTTTTTCAGCCCGAAATAAACGCGTTTTGTCAGCCCTTGGAATCACAGTGTAACTGCCTAGCTCAGAAGAGCCCACTAAGGCAGCCCTTAACCCCAGTGCTCAGAAATTGTCAAAACGTGTTTTCCAGCAGAAATAAACACGTTTTGGCAACTTTGGTCACCACCATGTAACTTATAGGGCAGAAACAGCACAGTTTTCAAAACGTGTTTTTCAGCCGGAAATAAACGCGTTTTGTCAGCCCTTGGAATCAAAGTGTAACTGCCTAGCTCAGAAGAGCCCACTGAGGCAGCCCTTAACCCCAGTGTGCAGAAATTGTCAAAACGTGTTTTTCAGCAGAAATAAACACGTTTTGGCAACTTTGGTCATCACCATGTAACTTATAGGGCAGAAACAGCACACTTTTCAAAACGTGTTTTTCAGCCCGAAATAAACGCGTTTTGTCAGCCCTTGGAATCACAGAGTAACTGCCTAGCTCAGAAGAGCCCACTGAGGCAGCCCTTAACCCCAGTGCTCAGAAATTGTCAAAACGTGTTTTTCAGCAGAAATAAACACGTTTTGGCAACTTTGGTCATCACCATGTAACTTATAGGGCAGAAACAGCACAGTTTTCAAAACGTGTTTTTCAGCCCGAAATAAACGCGTTTTCTCAGCCCTTAGAATCGCAGTGTAACTGCCTGGCTCAGAAGAGCACACTGAGTCAGCCCTTAACCCCAGTGCTCAGAAATTGTCAAAACGTGTTTTTCAGCAGAAATAAACACGTTTTGGCAACTTTGGTCATCACCATGTAACTTATAGGGCAGAAACAGCACAGTTTTCAAAACGTGTTTTTCAGCCCGAAATAAACGCGTTTTGTCAGCCCTTGGAATCACAGTGTAACTGCCTAGCTCAGAAGAGCCCACTGAGGCAGCCCTTAACCCCAGTGTGCAGAAATTGTCAAAACGTGTTTTTCAGCAGAAATAAACACGTTTTGGCAACTTTGGTCATCACCATGTAACTTATTGGGCAGAAACAGCACACTTTTCAAAACGTGTTTTTCAGCCCGAAATAAACGCGTTTTGTCAGCCCTTGGAATCACAGTGTAACTGCCTAGCTCAGAAGAGCCCACTGAGGCAGCCCTTAACCCCAGTGCTCAGAAATTGTCAAAACGTGTTTTTCAGCAGAAATAAACACGTTTTGGCAACTTTGGTCACCACCATGTAACTTATAGGGCAGAAACAGCACAGTTTTCAAAACGTGTTTTTCAGCCCGAAATAAACGCGTTTTCTCAGCCCTTAGAATCGCAGTGTAACTGCCTGGCTCAGAAGAGTCCACTAAGGCAGCCCTTAACCCCAGTGCTCAGAAATTGTCAAAACGTGTTTTCCAGCAGAAATAAACACGTTTTGGCAACTTTGGTCACCACCATGTAACTTATAGGGCAGAAACAGCACAGTTTTCAAAACGTGTTTTTCAGCCGGAAATAAACGTGTTTTGTCAGCCCTTGGAATCACAGTGTAACTGCCTAGCTCAGAAGAGCCCACTGAGGCAGCCCTTAACCCCAGTGTGCAGAAATTGTCAAAACGTGTTTTTCAGCAGAAATAAACACGTTTTGGCAACTTTGGTCATCACCATGTAACTTATAGGGCAGAAACAGCACACTTTTCAAAACGTGTTTTTCAGCCCGAAATAAACGCGTTTTGTCAGCCCTTGGAATCACAGAGTAACTGCCTAGCTCAGAAGAGCCCACTGAGGCAGCCCTTAACCCCAGTGCTCAGAAATTGTCAAAACGTGTTTTTCAGCAGAAATAAACACGTTTTGGCAACGTTGGTCATCACCATGTAACTTATAGGGCAGAAACAGCACAGTTTTCAAAACGTGTTTTTCAGCCCGAAATAAACGCGTTTTCTCAGCCCTTAGAATCGCAGTGTAACTGCCTGGCTCAGAAGAGCACACTGAGTCAGCCCTTAACCCCAGTGCTCAGAAATTGTCAAAACGTGTTTTTCAGCAGAAATAAACACGTTTTGGCAACTTTGGTCATCACCATGTAACTTATAGGGCAGAAACAGCACAGTTTTCAAAACGTGTTTTTCAGCCAGAAATAAACGCGTTTTGTCAGCCCTTGGAATGACAGTGTAACTGCCTAGCTCAGAAGAGCCCACTGAGGCAGCCCTTAACCCCAGTGTGCAGAAATTGTCAAAACGTGTTTTTCAGCAGAAATAAACACGTTTTGGCAACTTTGGTCATCACCATGTAACTTACAGGGCAGAAACAGCACACTTTTCAAAACGTGTTTTTCAGCCCGAAATAAACGCGTTTTGTCAGCCCTTGGAATCACAGTGTAACTGCCTAGCTCAGAAGAGCCCACTGAGGCAGCCCTTAACCCCAGTGCTCAGAAATTGTCAAAACGTGTTTTCCAGCAGAAATAAACACGTTTTGGCAACTTTGGTCACCACCATGTAACTTATAGGGCAGAAACAGCACAGTTTTCAAAACGTGTTTTTCAGCCCGAAATAAACGCGTTTTCTCAGCCCTTAGAATCGCAGTGTAACTGCCTGGCTCAGAAGACCACACTGAGTCAGCCCTTAACCCCAGTGCTCAGAAATTGTCAAAACGTGTTTTTCAGCAGAAATAAACACGTTTTGGCAACTTTGGTCATCACCATGTAACTTATAGGGCAGAAACAGCACACTTTTCAAAACGTGTTTTTCAGCCCGAAATAAACGCGTTTTGTCAGCCCTTGGAATCACAGAGTAACTGCCTAGCTCAGAAGAGCACACTGAGGCAGCCCTTAACCCCAGTGCTCAGAAATTGTCAAAACGTGTTTTTCAGCAGAAATAAACACGTTTTGGCAACTTTGGTCACCACCATGTAACTTATAGGGCAGAAACAGCACAGTTTTCAAAACGTGTTTTTCAGCCCGAAATAAACGCGTTTTGTCAGCCCTTGGAATCACAGTGTAACTGCCTAGCTCAGAAGAGCCCACTGAGGCAGCCCTTAACCCCAGTGCTCAGAAATTGTCAAAACGTGTTTTCCAGCAGAAATAAACACGTTTTGGCAACTTTGGTCACCACCATGTAACTTATAGGGCAGAAACAGCACAGTTTTCAAAACGTGTTTTTCAGCCCGAAATAAACGCGTTTTCTCAGCCCTTAGAATCGCAGTGTAACTGCCTGGCTCAGAAGTCCAGACTGAGTCAGCCCTTAACCCCAGTGCTCAGAAATTGTCAAAACGTGTTTTTCAGCAGAAATAAACACGTTTTGGCAACTTTGGTCATCACCATGTAACTTATAGGGCAGAAACAGCACACTTTTCAAAACGTGTTTTTCAGCCCGAAATAAACGCGTTTTGTCAGCCCTTGGAATCACAGTGTAACTGCCTAGCTCAGAAGAGCCCACTGAGGCAGCCCTTAACCCCAGTGCTCAGAAATTGTCAAAACGTGTTTTTCAGCAGAAATAAACACGTTTTGGCAACTTTGGTCATCACCATGTAACTTATAGGGCAGAAACAGCACACTTTTCAAAACGTGTTTTTCAGCCCGAAATAAACGCGTTTTCTCAGCCCTTAGAATCGCAGTGTAACTGCCTGTCCCAGAAGAGCACACAGAGTCAGCCCTTAACCCCAGTGCTCAGAAATTGTCAAAACGTGTTTTTCAGCAGAAATAAACACGTTTTGGCAACTTTGGTCATCACCATGTAACTTATAGGGCAGAAACAGCACACTTTTCAAAACGTGTTTTTCAGCCCGAAATAAACGCGTTTTGTCAGCCCTTGGAATCACAGTGTAACTGCCTAGCTCAGAAGAGCCCACTGAGGCAGCCCTTAACCCCAGTATGCAGAAATTGTCAAAACGTGTTTTTCAGCAGAAATAAACACGTTTTGGCAACTTTGGTCACCACCATGTAACTTATAGGGCAAAAACAGCACAGTTTTCAAAACGTGTTTTTCAGCCCGAAATAAACGCGTTTTCTCAGCCCTTAGAATCGCAGTGTAACTGCCTGGCTCAGAAGAGCACACTGAGTCAGCCCTTAACCCCAGTGCTCAGAAATTGTCAAAACGTGTTTTTCAGCAGAAATAAACACGTTTTGGCAACTTTGGTCATCACCATGTAACTTATAGGGCAGAAACAGCACACTTTTCAAAACGTGTTTTTCAGCCCGAAATAAACGCGTTTTGTCAGCCCTTGGAATCACAGTGTAACTGCCTAGCTCAGAAGAGCCCACTGAGGCAGCCCTTAACCCCAGTGCTCAGAAATTGTCAAAACGTGTTTTCCAGCAGAAATAAACACGTTTTGGCAACTTTGGTCACCACCATGTAACTTATAGGGCAGAAACAGCACAGTTTTCAAAACGTGTTTTTCAGCCCGAAATAAACGCGTTTTCTCAGCCCTTAGAATCGCAGTGTAACTGCCTGGCTCAGAAGAGCACACTGAGTCAGCCCTTAACCCCAGTGCTCACAAATTGTCAAAACGTGTTTTTCAGCAGAAATAAACACGTTTTGGCAACTTTGGTCACCACCATGTAACTTATAGGGCAGAAACAGCACAGTTTTCAAAACGTGTTTTTCAGCCCGAAATAAACGCGTTTTCTCAGCCCTTAGAATCGCAGTGTAACTACCTGTCTCAGAAGAGCACACTGAGTCAGCCCTTAACCCCAGTGCTCAGAAATTGTCAAAACGTGTTTTTCAGCAGAAATAAACACGTTTTGGCAACTTTGGTCATCACCATGTAACTTATAGGGCAGAAACAGCACACTTTTCAAAACGTGTTTTTCAGCCCGAAATAAACGCGTTTTGTCAGCCCTTGGAATCACAGTGTAACTGCCTAGCTCAGAAGAGCCCACTAAGGCAGCCCTTAACCCCAGTGCTCAGAAATTGTCAAAACGTGTTTTCCAGCAGAAATAAACACGTTTTGGCAACTTTGGTCACCACCATGTAACTTATAGGGCAGAAACAGCACAGTTTTCAAAACGTGTTTTTCAGCCGGAAATAAACGCGTTTTGTCAGCCCTTGGAATCAAAGTGTAACTGCCTAGCTCAGAAGAGCCCACTGAGGCAGCCCTTAACCCCAGTGTGCAGAAATTGTCAAAACGTGTTTTTCAGCAGAAATAAACACGTTTTGGCAACTTTGGTCATCACCATGTAACTTATAGGGCAGAAACAGCACACTTTTCAAAACGTGTTTTTCAGCCCGAAATAAACGCGTTTTGTCAGCCCTTGGAATCACAGAGTAACTGCCTAGCTCAGAAGAGCCCACTGAGGCAGCCCTTAACCCCAGTGCTCAGAAATTGTCAAAACGTGTTTTTCAGCAGAAATAAACACGTTTTGGCAACTTTGGTCATCACCATGTAACTTATAGGGCAGAAACAGCACAGTTTTCAAAACGTGTTTTTCAGCCCGAAATAAACGCGTTTTCTCAGCCCTTAGAATCGCAGTGTAACTGCCTGGCTCAGAAGAGCACACTGAGTCAGCCCTTAACCCCAGTGCTCAGAAATTGTCAAAACGTGTTTTTCAGCAGAAATAAACACGTTTTGGCAACTTTGGTCATCACCATGTAACTTATAGGGCAGAAACAGCACACTTTTCAAAACGTGTTTTTCAGCCCGAAATAAACGCGTTTTGTCAGCCCTTGGAATCACAGTGTAACTGCCTAGCTCAGAAGAGCCCACTGAGGCAGCCCTTAACCCCAGTGTGCAGAAATTGTCAAAACGTGTTTTTCAGCAGAAATAAACACGTTTTGGCAACTTTGGTCATCACCATGTAACTTATTGGGCAGAAACAGCACACTTTTCAAAACGTGTTTTTCAGCCCGAAATAAACGCGTTTTGTCAGCCCTTGGAATCACAGTGTAACTGCCTAGCTCAGAAGAGCCCACTGAGGCAGCCCTTAACCCCAGTGCTCAGAAATTGTCAAAACGTGTTTTTCAGCAGAAATAAACACGTTTTGGCAACTTTGGTCACCACCATGTAACTTATAGGGCAGAAACAGCACAGTTTTCAAAACGTGTTTTTCAGCCCGAAATAAACGCGTTTTCTCAGCCCTTAGAATCGCAGTGTAACTGCCTGGCTCAGAAGAGCACACTGAGTCAGCCCTTAACCCCAGTGCTCAGAAATTGTCAAAACGTGTTTTTCAGCAGAAATAAACACGTTTTGGCAACTTTGGTCATCACCATGTAACTTATAGGGCAGAAACAGCACACTTTTCAAAACGTGTTTTTCAGCCCGAAATAAACGCGTTTTGTCAGCCCTTGGAATCACAGTGTAACTGCCTAGCTCAAAAGAGCCCACTGAGGCAGCCCTTAACCCCAGTGTGCAGAAATTGTCAAAACGTGTTTTTCAGCAGAAATAAACACGTTTTGGCAACTTTGGTCACCACCATGTAACTTATAGGGCAGAAACAGCACAGTTTTCAAAACGTGTTTTTCAGCCCGAAATAAACGCGTTTTGTCAGCCCTTGGAATCACAGTGTAACTGCCTAGCTCAGAAGAGCCCACTGAGGCAGCCCTTAACCCCAGTATGCAGAAATTGTCAAAACGTGTTTATAAGCAGAAATAAACACGTTTTGGCAACTTTGGTCATCACCATGTAACTTATAGGGCAGAAACAGCACACTTTTCAAAACGTGTTTTTCAGCCCGAAATAAACGCGTTTTGTCAACCCTTGGAATCACAGTGTAACTGCCTAGCTCAGAAGAGCCCACTGAGGCAGCCCTTAACCCCAGTGCTCAGAAATTGTCAAAACGTGTTTTTCAGCAGAAATAAACACGTTTTGGCAACTTTGGTCATCACCATGTAACTTATAGGGCAGAAACAGCACACTTTTCAAAACGTGTTTTTCAGCCCGAAATAAACGCGTTTTCTCAGCCCTTAGAATCGCAGTGTAACTGCCTGTCCCAGAAGAGCACACAGAGTCAGCCCTTAACCCCAGTGCTCAGAAATTGTCAAAACGTGTTTTTCAGCAGAAATAAACACGTTTTGGCAACTTTGGTCATCACCATGTAACTTATAGGGCAGAAACAGCACACTTTTCAAAACGTGTTTTTCAGCCCGAAATAAACGCGTTTTGTCAGCCCTTGGAATCACAGTGTAACTGCCTAGCTCAGAAGAGCCCACTGAGGCAGCCCTTAACCCCAGTATGCAGAAATTGTCAAAACGTGTTTTTCAGCAGAAATAAACACGTTTTGGCAACTTTGGTCACCACCATGTAACTTATAGGGCAAAAACAGCACAGTTTTCAAAACGTGTTTTTCAGCCCGAAATAAACGCGTTTTCTCAGCCCTTAGAATCGCAGTGTAACTGCCTGGCTCAGAAGAGCACACTGAGTCAGCCCTTAACCCCAGTGCTCAGAAATTGTCAAAACGTGTTTTTCAGCAGAAATAAACACGTTTTGGCAACTTTGGTCATCACCATGTAACTTATAGGGCAGAAACAGCACACTTTTCAAAACGTGTTTTTCAGCCCGAAATAAACGCGTTTTGTCAGCCCTTGGAATCACAGTGTAACTGCCTAGCTCAGAAGAGCCCACTGAGGCAGCCCTTAACCCCAGTGCTCAGAAATTGTCAAAACGTGTTTTCCAGCAGAAATAAACACGTTTTGGCAACTTTGGTCACCACCATGTAACTTATAGGGCAGAAACAGCACAGTTTTCAAAACGTGTTTTTCAGCCCGAAATAAACGCGTTTTCTCAGCCCTTAGAATCGCAGTGTAACTGCCTGTCTCAGAAGAGCACACTGAGTCAGCCCTTAACCCCAGTGCTCACAAATTGTCAAAACGTGTTTTTCAGCAGAAATAAACACGTTTTGGCAACTTTGGTCACCACCATGTAACTTATAGGGCAGAAACAGCACAGTTTTCAAAACGTGTTTTTCAGCCCGAAATAAACGCGTTTTGTCAGCCCTTAGAATCGCAGTGTAACTACCTGTCTCAGAAGAGCCCACTGAGTCAGCCCTTAACCCCAGTGCTCAGAAATTGTCAAAACGTGTTTTTCAGCAGAAATAAACACGTTTTGGCAACTTTGGTCATCACCATGTAACTTATAGGGCAGAAACAGCACACTTTTCAAAACGTGTTTTTCAGCCCGAAATAAACGCGTTTTGTCAGCCCTTGGAATCACAGTGTAACTGCCTAGCTCAGAAGAGCCCACTAAGGCAGCCCTTAACCCCAGTGCTCAGAAATTGTCAAAACGTGTTTTCCAGCAGAAATAAACACGTTTTGGCAACTTTGGTCACCACCATGTAACTTATAGGGCAGAAACAGCACAGTTTTCAAAACGTGTTTTTCAGCCGGAAATAAACGCGTTTTGTCAGCCCTTGGAATCAAAGTGTAACTGCCTAGCTCAGAAGAGCCCACTGAGGCAGCCCTTAACCCCAGTGTGCAGAAATTGTCAAAACGTGTTTTTCAGCAGAAATAAACACGTTTTGGCAACTTTGGTCATCACCATGTAACTTATAGGGCAGAAACAGCACACTTTTCAAAACGTGTTTTTCAGCCCGAAATAAACGCGTTTTGTCAGCCCTTGGAATCACAGAGTAACTGCCTAGCTCAGAAGAGCCCACTGAGGCAGCCCTTAACCCCAGTGCTCAGAAATTGTCAAAACGTGTTTTTCAGCAGAAATAAACACGTTTTGGCAACTTTGGTCATCACCATGTAACTTATAGGGCAGAAACAGCACAGTTTTCAAAACGTGTTTTTCAGCCCGAAATAAACGCGTTTTCTCAGCCCTTAGAATCGCAGTGTAACTGCCTGGCTCAGAAGAGCACACTGAGTCAGCCCTTAACCCCAGTGCTCAGAAATTGTCAAAACGTGTTTTTCAGCAGAAATAAACACGTTTTGGCAACTTTGGTCATCACCATGTAACTTATAGGGCAGAAACAGCACAGTTTTCAAAACGTGTTTTTCAGCCCGAAATAAACGCGTTTTGTCAGCCCTTGGAATCACAGTGTAACTGCCTAGCTCAGAAGAGCCCACTGAGGCAGCCCTTAACCCCAGTGTGCAGAAATTGTCAAAACGTGTTTTTCAGCAGAAATAAACACGTTTTGGCAACTTTGGTCATCACCATGTAACTTATTGGGCAGAAACAGCACACTTTTCAAAACGTGTTTTTCAGCCCGAAATAAACGCGTTTTGTCAGCCCTTGGAATCACAGTGTAACTGCCTAGCTCAGAAGAGCCCACTGAGGCAGCCCTTAACCCCAGTGCTCAGAAATTGTCAAAACGTGTTTTTCAGCAGAAATAAACACGTTTTGGCAACTTTGGTCACCACCATGTAACTTATAGGGCAGAAACAGCACAGTTTTCAAAACGTGTTTTTCAGCCCGAAATAAACGCGTTTTCTCAGCCCTTAGAATCGCAGTGTAACTGCCTGGCTCAGAAGAGTCCACTAAGGCAGCCCTTAACCCCAGTGCTCAGAAATTGTCAAAACGTGTTTTCCAGCAGAAATAAACACGTTTTGGCAACTTTGGTCACCACCATGTAACTTATAGGGCAGAAACAGCACAGTTTTCAAAACGTGTTTTTCAGCCGGAAATAAACGTGTTTTGTCAGCCCTTGGAATCACAGTGTAACTGCCTAGCTCAGAAGAGCCCACTGAGGCAGCCCTTAACCCCAGTGTGCAGAAATTGTCAAAACGTGTTTTTCAGCAGAAATAAACACGTTTTGGCAACTTTGGTCATCACCATGTAACTTATAGGGCAGAAACAGCACACTTTTCAAAACGTGTTTTTCAGCCCGAAATAAACGCGTTTTGTCAGCCCTTGGAATCACAGAGTAACTGCCTAGCTCAGAAGAGCCCACTGAGGCAGCCCTTAACCCCAGTGCTCAGAAATTGTCAAAACGTGTTTTTCAGCAGAAATAAACACGTTTTGGCAACTTTGGTCATCACCATGTAACTTATAGGGCAGAAACAGCACACTTTTCAAAACGTGTTTTTCAGCCCGAAATAAACGCGTTTTGTCAGCCCTTGGAATCACAGAGTAACTGCCTAGCTCAGAAGAGCCCACTGAGGCAGCCCTTAACCCCAGTGCTCAGAAATTGTCAAAACGTGTTTTTCAGCAGAAATAAACACGTTTTGGCAACTTTGGTCATCACCATGTAACTTATAGGGCAGAAACAGCACAGTTTTCAAAACGTGTTTTTCAGCCCGAAATAAACGCGTTTTCTCAGCCCTTAGAATCGCAGTGTAACTGCCTGGCTCAGAAGAGCACACTGAGTCAGCCCTTAACCCCAGTGCTCAGAAATTGTCAAAACGTGTTTTTCAGCAGAAATAAACACGTTTTGGCAACTTTGGTCATCACCATGTAACTTATAGGGCAGAAACAGCACACTTTTCAAAACGTGTTTTTCAGCCCGAAATAAACGCGTTTTGTCAGCCCTTGGAATCACAGTGTAACTGCCTAGCTCAGAAGAGCCCACTGAGGCAGCCCTTAACCCCAGTGTGCAGAAATTGTCAAAACGTGTTTTTCAGCAGAAATAAACACGTTTTGGCAACTTTGGTCATCACCATGTAACTTATTGGGCAGAAACAGCACACTTTTCAAAACGTGTTTTTCAGCCCGAAATAAACGCGTTTTGTCAGCCCTTGGAATCACAGTGTAACTGCCTAGCTCAGAAGAGCCCACTGAGGCAGCCCTTAACCCCAGTGCTCAGAAATTGTCAAAACGTGTTTTTCAGCAGAAATAAACACGTTTTGGCAACTTTGGTCACCACCATGTAACTTATAGGGCAGAAACAGCACAGTTTTCAAAACGTGTTTTTCAGCCCGAAATAAACGCGTTTTCTCAGCCCTTAGAATCGCAGTGTAACTGCCTGGCTCAGAAGAGCACACTGAGTCAGCCCTTAACCCCAGTGCTCAGAAATTGTCAAAACGTGTTTTTCAGCAGAAATAAACACGTTTTGGCAACTTTGGTCATCACCATGTAACTTATAGGGCAGAAACAGCACACTTTTCAAAACGTGTTTTTCAGCCCGAAATAAACGCGTTTTGTCAGCCCTTGGAATCACAGTGTAACTGCCTAGCTCAAAAGAGCCCACTGAGGCAGCCCTTAACCCCAGTGTGCAGAAATTGTCAAAACGTGTTTTTCAGCAGAAATAAACACGTTTTGGCAACTTTGGTCACCACCATGTAACTTATAGGGCAGAAACAGCACAGTTTTCAAAACGTGTTTTTCAGCCCGAAATAAACGCGTTTTGTCAGCCCTTGGAATCACAGTGTAACTGCCTAGCTCAGAAGAGCCCACTGAGGCAGCCCTTAACCCCAGTATGCAGAAATTGTCAAAACGTGTTTATAAGCAGAAATAAACACGTTTTGGCAACTTTGGTCATCACCATGTAACTTATAGGGCAGAAACAGCACACTTTTCAAAACGTGTTTTTCAGCCCGAAATAAACGCGTTTTGTCAACCCTTGGAATCACAGTGTAACTGCCTAGCTCAGAAGAGCCCACTGAGGCAGCCCTTAACCCCAGTGCTCAGAAATTGTCAAAACGTGTTTTTCAGCAGAAATAAACACGTTTTGGCAACTTTGGTCATCACCATGTAACTTATAGGGCAGAAACAGCACACTTTTCAAAACGTGTTTTTCAGCCCGAAATAAACGCGTTTTCTCAGCCCTTAGAATCGCAGTGTAACTGCCTGTCCCAGAAGAGCACACAGAGTCAGCCCTTAACCCCAGTGCTCAGAAATTGTCAAAACGTGTTTTTCAGCAGAAATAAACACGTTTTGGCAACTTTGGTCATCACCATGTAACTTATAGGGCAGAAACAGCACACTTTTCAAAACGTGTTTTTCAGCCCGAAATAAACGCGTTTTGTCAGCCCTTGGAATCACAGTGTAACTGCCTAGCTCAGAAGAGCCCACTGAGGCAGCCCTTAACCCCAGTATGCAGAAATTGTCAGAACGTGTTTTTCAGCAGAAATAAACACGTTTTGGCAACTTTGGTCACCACCATGTAACTTATAGGGCAAAAACAGCACAGTTTTCAAAACGTGTTTTTCAGCCCGAAATAAACGCGTTTTCTCAGCCCTTAGAATCGCAGTGTAACTGCCTGGCTCAGAAGAGCACACTGAGTCAGCCCTTAACCCCAGTGCTCAGAAATTGTCAAAACGTGTTTTTCAGCAGAAATAAACACGTTTTGGCAACTTTGGTCATCACCATGTAACTTATAGGGCAGAAACAGCACACTTTTCAAAACGTGTTTTTCAGCCCGAAATAAACGCGTTTTGTCAGCCCTTGGAATCACAGTGTAACTGCCTAGCTCAGAAGAGCCCACTGAGGCAGCCCTTAACCCCAGTGCTCAGAAATTGTCAAAACGTGTTTTCCAGCAGAAATAAACACGTTTTGGCAACTTTGGTCACCACCATGTAACTTATAGGGCAGAAACAGCACAGTTTTCAAAACGTGTTTTTCAGCCCGAAATAAACGCGTTTTCTCAGCCCTTAGAATCGCAGTGTAACTGCCTGTCTCAGAAGAGCACACTGAGTCAGCCCTTAACCCCAGTGCTCACAAATTGTCAAAACGTGTTTTTCAGCAGAAATAAACACGTTTTGGCAACTTTGGTCACCACCATGTAACTTATAGGGCAGAAACAGCACAGTTTTCAAAACGTGTTTTTCAGCCCGAAATAAACGCGTTTTGTCAGCCCTTAGAATCGCAGTGTAACTACCTGTCTCAGAAGAGCCCACTGAGTCAGCCCTTAACCCCAGTGCTCAGAAATTGTCAAAACGTGTTTTTCAGCAGAAATAAACACGTTTTGGCAACTTTGGTCATCACCATGTAACTTATAGGGCAGAAACAGCACACTTTTCAAAACGTGTTTTTCAGCCCGAAATAAACGCGTTTTGTCAGCCCTTGGAATCACAGTGTAACTGCCTAGCTCAGAAGAGCCCACTAAGGCAGCCCTTAACCCCAGTGCTCAGAAATTGTCAAAACGTGTTTTCCAGCAGAAATAAACACGTTTTGGCAACTTTGGTCACCACCATGTAACTTATAGGGCAGAAACAGCACAGTTTTCAAAACGTGTTTTTCAGCCGGAAATAAACGCGTTTTGTCAGCCCTTGGAATCAAAGTGTAACTGCCTAGCTCAGAAGAGCCCACTGAGGCAGCCCTTAACCCCAGTGTGCAGAAATTGTCAAAACGTGTTTTTCAGCAGAAATAAACACGTTTTGGCAACTTTGGTCATCACCATGTAACTTATAGGGCAGAAACAGCACACTTTTCAAAACGTGTTTTTCAGCCCGAAATAAACGCGTTTTGTCAGCCCTTGGAATCACAGAGTAACTGCCTAGCTCAGAAGAGCCCACTGAGGCAGCCCTTAACCCCAGTGCTCAGAAATTGTCAAAACGTGTTTTTCAGCAGAAATAAACACGTTTTGGCAACTTTGGTCATCACCATGTAACTTATAGGGCAGAAACAGCACAGTTTTCAAAACGTGTTTTTCAGCCCGAAATAAACGCGTTTTCTCAGCCCTTAGAATCGCAGTGTAACTGCCTGGCTCAGAAGAGCACACTGAGTCAGCCCTTAACCCCAGTGCTCAGAAATTGTCAAAACGTGTTTTTCAGCAGAAATAAACACGTTTTGGCAACTTTGGTCATCACCATGTAACTTATAGGGCAGAAACAGCACAGTTTTCAAAACGTGTTTTTCAGCCCGAAATAAACGCGTTTTGTCAGCCCTTGGAATCACAGTGTAACTGCCTAGCTCAGAAGAGCCCACTGAGGCAGCCCTTAACCCCAGTGTGCAGAAATTGTCAAAACGTGTTTTTCAGCAGAAATAAACACGTTTTGGCAACTTTGGTCATCACCATGTAACTTATTGGGCAGAAACAGCACACTTTTCAAAACGTGTTTTTCAGCCCGAAATAAACGCGTTTTGTCAGCCCTTGGAATCACAGTGTAACTGCCTAGCTCAGAAGAGCCCACTGAGGCAGCCCTTAACCCCAGTGCTCAGAAATTGTCAAAACGTGTTTTTCAGCAGAAATAAACACGTTTTGGCAACTTTGGTCACCACCATGTAACTTATAGGGCAGAAACAGCACAGTTTTCAAAACGTGTTTTTCAGCCCGAAATAAACGCGTTTTCTCAGCCCTTAGAATCGCAGTGTAACTGCCTGGCTCAGAAGAGTCCACTAAGGCAGCCCTTAACCCCAGTGCTCAGAAATTGTCAAAACGTGTTTTCCAGCAGAAATAAACACGTTTTGGCAACTTTGGTCACCACCATGTAACTTATAGGGCAGAAACAGCACAGTTTTCAAAACGTGTTTTTCAGCCGGAAATAAACGTGTTTTGTCAGCCCTTGGAATCACAGTGTAACTGCCTAGCTCAGAAGAGCCCACTGAGGCAGCCCTTAACCCCAGTGTGCAGAAATTGTCAAAACGTGTTTTTCAGCAGAAATAAACACGTTTTGGCAACTTTGGTCATCACCATGTAACTTATAGGGCAGAAACAGCACACTTTTCAAAACGTGTTTTTCAGCCCGAAATAAACGCGTTTTGTCAGCCCTTGGAATCACAGAGTAACTGCCTAGCTCAGAAGAGCCCACTGAGGCAGCCCTTAACCCCAGTGCTCAGAAATTGTCAAAACGTGTTTTTCAGCAGAAATAAACACGTTTTGGCAACTTTGGTCATCACCATGTAACTTATAGGGCAGAAACAGCACAGTTTTCAAAACGTGTTTTTCAGCCCGAAATAAACGCGTTTTCTCAGCCCTTAGAATCGCAGTGTAACTGCCTGGCTCAGAAGAGCACACTGAGTCAGCCCTTAACCCCAGTGCTCAGAAATTGTCAAAACGTGTTTTTCAGCAGAAATAAACACGTTTTGGCAACTTTGGTCATCACCATGTAACTTTTAGGGCAGAAACAGCACACTTTTCAAAACGTGTTTTTCAGCACAAAATAAACGCGTTTTGTCAGCCCTTGGAATCACAGTGTAACTGCCTAGCTCAGAAGAGCCCACTGAGGCAGCCCTTAACCCCAGTGTGCAGAAATTGTCAAAACGTGTTTTTCAGCAGAAATAAACACGTTTTGGCAACTTTGGTCACCACCATGTAACTTATAGGGCAGAAACAGCACAGTTTTCAAAACGTGTTTTTCAGCCCGAAATAAAAGCGTTTTCTCAGCCCTTAGAATCGCAGTGTAACTGCCTGTCTCAGAAGAGCACACTGAGTCAGCCCTTAACCCCAGTGCTCAGAAATTGTCAAAACGTGTTTTTCAGCAGAAATAAACACGTTTTGGCAACTTTGGTCATCACCATGTAACTTATAGGGCAGAAACAGCACACTTTTCAAAACGTGTTTTTCAGCCCGAAATAAACGCGTTTTGTCAGCCCTTGGAATCACAGTGTAACTGCCTAGCTCAGAAGAGCCCACTGAGGCAGCCCTTAACCCCAGTGTGCAGAAATTGTCAAAACGTGTTTTTCAGCAGAAATAAACACGTTTTGGCAACTTTGGTCATCACCATGTAACTTATAGGGCAGAAACAGCACACTTTTCAAAACGTGTTTTTCAGCCCGAAATAAACGCGTTTTGTCAGCCTTGGAATCACAGTGTAACTGCCTAGCTCAGAAGAGCCCACTGAGGCAGCCCTTAACCCCAGTGTGCAGAAATTGTCAAAACGTGTTTTTCAGCAGAAATAAACACGTTTTGGCAACTTTGGTCATCACCATGTAACTTATAGGGCAGAAACCGCACACTTTTCAAAACGTGTTTTTCAGCCCGAAATAAACGCGTTTTGTCAGCCCTTGGAATCACAGAGTAACTGCCTAGCTCAGAAGAGCCCACTGAGGCAGCCCTTAACCCCAGTGCTCAGAAATTGTCAAAACGTGTTTTTCAGCAGAAATAAACACGTTTTGGCAACGTTGGTCATCACCATGTAACTTATAGGGCAGAAACAGCACAGTTTTCAAAACGTGTTTTTCAGCCCGAAATAAACGCGTTTTGTCAGCCCTTGGAATCACAGTGTAACTGCCTAGCTCAGAAGAGCCCACTGAGGCAGCCCTTAACCCCAGTGTGCAGAAATTGTCAAAACGTGTTTTTCAGCAGAAATAAACACGTTTTGGCAACTTTGGTCATCACCATGTAACTTACAGGGCAGAAACAGCACACTTTTCAAAACGTGTTTTTCAGCCCGAAATAAACGCGTTTTGTCAGCCCTTGGAATCACAGTGTAACTGCCTAGCTCAGAAGAGCCCACTGAGGCAGCCCTTAACCCCAGTGCTCAGAAATTGTCAAAACGTGTTTTCCAGCAGAAATAAACACGTTTTGGCAACTTTGGTCACCACCATGTAACTTATAGGGCAGAAACAGCACAGTTTTCAAAACGTGTTTTTCAGCCCGAAATAAACGCGTTTTCTCAGCCCTTAGAATCGCAGTGTAACTGCCTGGCTCAGAAGACCACACTGAGTCAGCCCTTAACCCCAGTGCTCAGAAATTGTCAAAACGTGTTTTTCAGCAGAAATAAACACGTTTTGGCAACTTTGGTCATCACCATGTAACTTATAGGGCAGAAACAGCACAGTTTTCAAAACGTGTTTTTCAGCCCGAAATAAACGCGTTTTGTCAGCCCTTGGAATCACAGAGTAACTGCCTAGCTCAGAAGAGCACACTGAGGCAGCCCTTAACCCCAGTGCTCAGAAATTGTCAAAACGTGTTTTTCAGCAGAAATAAACACGTTTTGGCAACTTTGGTCACCACCATGTAACTTATAGGGCAGAAACAGCACAGTTTTCAAAACGTGTTTTTCAGCCCGAAATAAACGCGTTTTGTCAGCCCTTGGAATCACAGTGTAACTGCCTAGCTCAGAAGAGCCCACTGAGGCAGCCCTTAACCCCAGTGCTCAGAAATTGTCAAAACGTGTTTTCCAGCAGAAATAAACACGTTTTGGCAACTTTGGTCACCACCATGTAACTTATAGTGCAAAAACAGCACAGTTTTCAAAACGTGTTTTTCAGCCCGAAATAAACGCGTTTTCTCAGCCCTTAGAATCGCAGTGTAACTGCCTGGCTCAGAAGAGCACACTGAGTCAGCCCTTAACCCCAGTGCTCAGAAATTGTCAAAACGTGTTTTTCAGCAGAAATAAACACGTTTTGGCAACTTTGGTCATCACCATGTAACTTATAGGGCAGAAACAGCACACTTTTCAAAACGTGTTTTTCAGCCCGAAATAAACGCGTTTTGTCAGCCCTTGGAATCACAGTGTAACTGCCTAGCTCAGAAGAGCCCACTGAGGCAGCCCTTAACCCCAGTGTGCAGAAATTGTCAAAACGTGTTTTTCAGCAGAAATAAACACGTTTTGGCAACTTTGGTCATCACCATGTAACTTATAGGGCAGAAACAGCACACTTTTCAAAACGTGTTTTTCAGCCCGAAATAAACGCGTTTTGTCAGCCCTTGGAATCACAGTGTAACTGCCTAGCTCAGAAGAGTCCACTAAGGCAGCCCTTAACCCCAGTGCTCAGAAATTATCAAAACGTGTTTTTTTTGCAGCAGAAATAAACACGTTTTGGCAACTTTGGTCACCACCATGTAACTTATAGGGCAGAAACAGCACAGTTTTCAAAACGTGTTTTTCAGCCCGAAATAAACGCGTTTTGTCAGCCCTTGGAATCACAGTGTAACTGCCTAGCTCAGAAGAGCCCACTGAGGCAGCCCTTAACCCCAGTATGCAGAAATTGTCAAAACGTGTTTATAAGCAGAAATAAACACGTTTTGGCAACTTTGGTCATCACCATGTAACTTATAGGGCAGAAACAGCACACTTTTCAAAACGTGTTTTTCAGCCCGAAATAAACGCGTTTTGTCAGCCCTTGGAATCACAGTGTAACTGCCTAGCTCAGAAGAGCCCACTGAGGCAGCCCTTAACCCCAGTATGCAGAAATTGTCAAAACGTGTTTTTCAGCAGAAATAAACACGTTTTGGCAACTTTGGTCATCACCATGTAACTTTTAGGGCAGAAACAGCACACTTTTCAAAACGTGTTTTTCAGCACAAAATAAACGCGTTTTGTCAGCCCTTGGAATCACAGTGTAACTGCCTAGCTCAGAAGAGCCCACTGAGGCAGCCCTTAACCCCAGTGTGCAGAAATTGTCAAAACGTGTTTTTCAGCAGAAATAAACACGTTTTGGCAACTTTGGTCACCACCATGTAACTTATAGGGCAGAAACAGCACAGTTTTCAAAACGTGTTTTTCAGCCCGAAATAAAAGCGTTTTCTCAGCCCTTAGAATCGCAGTGTAACTGCCTGTCTCAGAAGAGCACACTGAGTCAGCCCTTAACCCCAGTGCTCAGAAATTGTCAAAACGTGTTTTTCAGCAGAAATAAACACGTTTTGGCAACTTTGGTCATCACCATGTAACTTATAGGGCAGAAACAGCACACTTTTCAAAACATGTTTTTCAGCCCGAAATAAACGCGTTTTGTCAGCCCTTGGAATCACAGTGTAACTGCCTAGCTCAGAAGAGCCCACTGAGGCAGCCCTTAACCCCAGTGTGCAGAAATTGTCAAAACGTGTTTTTCAGCAGAAATAAACACGTTTTGGCAACTTTGGTCATCACCATGTAACTTATAGGGCAGAAACAGCACACTTTTCAAAACGTGTTTTTCAGCCCGAAATAAACGCGTTTTGTCAGCCTTGGAATCACAGTGTAACTGCCTAGCTCAGAAGAGCCCACTGAGGCAGCCCTTAACCCCAGTGTGCAGAAATTGTCAAAACGTGTTTTTCAGCAGAAATAAACACGTTTTGGCAACTTTGGTCATCACCATGTAACTTATAGGGCAGAAACCGCACACTTTTCAAAACGTGTTTTTCAGCCCGAAATAAACGCGTTTTGTCAGCCCTTGGAATCACAGAGTAACTGCCTAGCTCAGAAGAGCCCACTGAGGCAGCCCTTAACCCCAGTGCTCAGAAATTGTCAAAACGTGTTTTTCAGCAGAAATAAACACGTTTTGGCAACGTTGGTCATCACCATGTAACTTATAGGGCAGAAACAGCACAGTTTTCAAAACGTGTTTTTCAGCCCGAAATAAACGCGTTTTGTCAGCCCTTGGAATCACAGTGTAACTGCCTAGCTCAGAAGAGCCCACTGAGGCAGCCCTTAACCCCAGTGTGCAGAAATTGTCAAAACGTGTTTTTCAGCAGAAATAAACACGTGTTGGCAACTTTGGTCATCACCATGTAACTTACAGGGCAGAAACAGCACACTTTTCAAAACGTGTTTTTCAGCCCGAAATAAACGCGTTTTGTCAGCCCTTGGAATCACAGTGTAACTGCCTAGCTCAGAAGAGCCCACTGAGGCAGCCCTTAACCCCAGTGCTCAGAAATTGTCAAAACGTGTTTTCCAGCAGAAATAAACACGTTTTGGCAACTTTGGTCACCACCATGTAACTTATAGGGCAGAAACAGCACAGTTTTCAAAACGTGTTTTTCAGCCCGAAATAAACGCGTTTTCTCAGCCCTTAGAATCGCAGTGTAACTGCCTGGCTCAGAAGACCACACTGAGTCAGCCCTTAACCCCAGTGCTCAGAAATTGTCAAAACGTGTTTTTCAGCAGAAATAAACACGTTTTGGCAACTTTGGTCATCACCATGTAACTTATAGGGCAGAAACAGCACAGTTTTCAAAACGTGTTTTTCAGCCCGAAATAAACGCGTTTTGTCAGCCCTTGGAATCACAGAGTAACTGCCTAGCTCAGAAGAGCACACTGAGGCAGCCCTTAACCCCAGTGCTCAGAAATTGTCAAAACGTGTTTTTCAGCAGAAATAAACACGTTTTGGCAACTTTGGTCACCACCATGTAACTTATAGGGCAGAAACAGCACAGTTTTCAAAACGTGTTTTTCAGCCCGAAATAAACGCGTTTTGTCAGCCCTTGGAATCACAGTGTAACTGCCTAGCTCAGAAGAGCCCACTGAGGCAGCCCTTAACCCCAGTGCTCAGAAATTGTCAAAACGTGTTTTCCAGCAGAAATAAACACGTTTTGGCAACTTTGGTCACCACCATGTAACTTATAGGGCAAAAACAGCACAGTTTTCAAAACGTGTTTTTCAGCCCGAAATAAACGCGTTTTCTCAGCCCTTAGAATCGCAGTGTAACTGCCTGGCTCAGAAGAGCACACTGAGTCAGCCCTTAACCCCAGTGCTCACAAATTGTCAAAACGTGTTTTTCAGCAGAAATAAACACGTTTTGGCAACTTTGGTCATCACCATGTAACTTATAGGGCAGAAACAGCACACTTTTCAAAACGTGTTTTTCAGCCCGAAATAAACGCGTTTTGTCAGCCCTTGGAATCACAGTGTAACTGCCTAGCTCAGAAGAGCCCACTGAGGCAGCCCTTAACCCCAGTGTGCAGAAATTGTCAAAACGTGTTTTTCAGCAGAAATAAACACGTTTTGGCAACTTTGGTCATCACCATGTAACTTATAGGGCAGAAACAGCACACTTTTCAAAACGTGTTTTTCAGCCCGAAATAAACGCGTTTTGTCAGCCCTTGGAATCACAGTGTAACTGCCTAGCTCAGAAGAGTCCACTAAGGCAGCCCTTAACCCCAGTGCTCAGAAATTATCAAAACGTGTTTTTTTTGCAGCAGAAATAAACACGTTTTGGCAACTTTGGTCACCACCATGTAACTTATAGGGCAGAAACAGCACAGTTTTCAAAACGTGTTTTTCAGCCCGAAATAAACGCGTTTTGTCAGCCCTTGGAATCACAGTGTAACTGCCTAGCTCAGAAGAGCCCACTGAGGCAGCCCTTAACCCCAGTGCTCAGAAATTGTCAAAACGTGTTTTTCAGCAGAAATAAACACGTTTTGGCAACTTTGGTCATCACCATGTAACTTATAGGGCAGAAACAGCACAGTTTTCAAAACGTGTTTTTCAGCCCGAAATAAACGCGTTTTCTCAGCCCTTAGAATCGCAGTGTAACTGCCTGGCTCAGAAGAGCACACTGAGTCAGCCCTTAACCCCAGTGCTCAGAAATTGTCAAAACGTGTTTTTCAGCAGAAATAAACACGTTTTGGCAACTTTGGTCATCACCATGTAACTTTTAGGGCAGAAACAGCACACTTTTCAAAATGTGTTTTTCAGCACAAAATAAACGCGTTTTGTCAGCCCTTGGAATCACAGTGTAACTGCCTAGCTCAGAAGAGCCCACTGAGGCAGCCCTTAACCCCAGTGTGCAGAAATTGTCAAAACGTGTTTTTCAGCAGAAATAAACACGTTTTGGCAACTTTGGTCACCACCATGTAACTTATAGGGCAGAAACAGCACAGTTTTCAAAACGTGTTTTTCAGCCCGAAATAAAAGCGTTTTCTCAGCCCTTAGAATCGCAGTGTAACTGCCTGTCTCAGAAGAGCACACTGAGTCAGCCCTTAACCCCAGTGCTCAGAAATTGTCAAAACGTGTTTTTCAGCAGAAATAAACACGTTTTGGCAACTTTGGTCATCACCATGTAACTTATAGGGCAGAAACAGCACACTTTTCAAAACGTGTTTTTCAGCCCGAAATAAACGCGTTTTGTCAGCCCTTGGAATCACAGTGTAACTGCCTAGCTCAGAAGAGCCCACTGAGGCAGCCCTTAACCCCAGTGCTCAGAAATTGTCAAAACGTGTTTTTCAGCAGAAATAAACACGTTTTGGCAACTTTGGTCACCACCATGTAACTTATAGAGCAGAAACAGCACAGTTTTCAAAACGTGTTTTTCAGCCCGAAATAAACGCGTTTTGTCAGCCCTTGGAATCACAGTGTAACTGCCTAGCTCAGAAGAGCCCACTGAGGCAGCCCTTAACCCCAGTGCTCAGAAATTGTCAAAACGTGTTTTCCAGCAGAAATAAACACGTTTTGGCAACTTTGGTCACCACCATGTAACTTATAGGGCAAAAACAGCACAGTTTTCAAAACGTGTTTTTCAGCCCGAAATAAACGCGTTTTCTCAGCCCTTAGAATCGCAGTGTAACTGCCTGGCTCAGAAGAGCACACTGAGTCAGCCCTTAACCCCAGTGCTCAGAAATTGTCAAAACGTGTTTTTCAGCAGAAATAAACACGTTTTGGCAACTTTGGTCATCACCATGTAACTTATAGGGCAGAAACAGCACACTTTTCAAAACGTGTTTTTCAGCCCGAAATAAACGCGTTTTGTCAGCCCTTGGAATCACAGTGTAACTGCCTAGCTCAGAAGAGCCCACTGAGGCAGCCCTTAACCCCAGTGTGCAGAAATTGTCAAAACGTGTTTTTCAGCAGAAATAAACACGTTTTGGCAACTTTGGTCATCACCATGTAACTTATAGGGCAGAAACAGCACACTTTTCAAAACGTGTTTTTCAGCCCGAAATAAACGCGTTTTGTCAGCCCTTGGAATCACAGTGTAACTGCCTAGCTCAGAAGAGTCCACTAAGGCAGCCCTTAACCCCAGTGCTCAGAAATTATCAAAACGTGTTTTTTTTGCAGCAGAAATAAACACGTTTTGGCAACTTTGGTCACCACCATGTAACTTATAGGGCAGAAACAGCACAGTTTTCAAAACGTGTTTTTCAGCCGGAAATAAACGCGTTTTGTCAGCCCTTGGAATCACAGTGTAACTGCCTAGCTCAGAAGAGCCCACTGAGGCAGCCCTTAACCCCAGTGTGCAGAAATTGTCAAAACGTGTTTTTCAGCAGAAATAAACACGTTTTGGCAACTTTGGTCATCACCATGTAACTTATAGGGCAGAAACAGCACACTTTTCAAAACGTGTTTTTCAGCCCGAAATAAACGCGTTTTGTCAGCCCTTGGAATCACAGAGTAACTGCCTAGCTCAGAAGAGCCCACTGAGGCAGCCCTTAACCCCAGTGCTCAGAAATTGTCAAAACGTGTTTTTCAGCAGAAATAAACACGTTTTGGCAACTTTGGTCATCACCATGTAACTTATAGGGCAGAAACAGCACAGTTTTCAAAACGTGTTTTTCAGCCCGAAATAAACGCGTTTTCTCAGCCCTTAGAATCGCAGTGTAACTGCCTGTCCCAGAAGAGCACACAGAGTCAGCCCTTAACCCCAGTGCTCAGAAATTGTCAAAACGTGTTTTTCAGCAGAAATAAACACGTTTTGGCAACTTTGGTCATCACCATGTAACTTATAGGGCAGACACAGCACACTTTTCAAAACGTGTTTTTCAGCCCGAAATAAACGCGTTTTGTCAGCCCTTGGAATCACAGTGTAACTGCCTAGCTCAGAAGAGCCCACTGAGGCAGCCCTTAACCCCAGTGTGCAGAAATTGTCAAAACGTGTTTTTCAGCAGAAATAAACACGTTTTGGCAACTTTGGTCACCACCATGTAACTTATAGGGCAGAAACAGCACAGTTTTCAAAACGTGTTTTTCAGCCCGAAATAAACGCGTTTTCTCAGCCCTTAGAATCGCAGTGTAACTGCCTGTCTCAGAAGAGCACACTGAGTCAGCCCTTAACCCCAGTGCTCAGAAATTGTCAAAACGTGTTTTTCAGCAGAAATAAACACGTTTTGGCAACTTTGGTCATCACCATGTAACTTATAGGGCAGAAACAGCACACTTTTCAAAACGTGTTTTTCAGCCCGAAATAAACGCGTTTTGTCAGCCTTGGAATCACAGTGTAACTGCCTAGCTCAGAAGAGCCCACTGAGGCAGCCCTTAACCCCAGTGTGCAGAAATTGTCAAAACGTGTTTTTCAGCAGAAATAAACACGTTTTGGCAACTTTGGTCATCACCATGTAACTTATAGGGCAGAAACCGCACACTTTTCAAAACGTGTTTTTCAGCCCGAAATAAACGCGTTTTGTCAGCCCTTGGAATCACAGAGTAACTGCCTAGCTCAGAAGAGCCCACTGAGGCAGCCCTTAACCCCAGTGCTCAGAAATTGTCAAAACGTGTTTTTCAGCAGAAATAAACACGTTTTGGCAACGTTGGTCATCACCATGTAACTTATAGGGCAGAAACAGTACAGTTTTCAAAACGTGTTTTTCAGCCCGAAATAAACGCGTTTTCTCAGCCCTTAGAATCGCAGTGTAACTGCCTGGCTCAGAAGAGCACACTGAGTCAGCCCTTAACCCCAGTGCTCAGAAATTGTCAAAACGTGTTTTTCAGCAGAAATAAACACGTTTTGGCAACTTTGGTCATCACCATGTAACTTATAGGGCAGAAACAGCACAGTTTTCAAAACGTGTTTTTCAGCCAGAAATAAACGCGTTTTGTCAGCCCTTGGAATCACAGTGTAACTGCCTAGCTCAGAAGAGCCCACTGAGGCAGCCCTTAACCCCAGTGTGCAGAAATTGTCAAAACGTGTTTTTCAGCAGAAATAAACACGTTTTGGCAACTTTGGTCATCACCATGTAACTTACAGGGCAGAAACAGCACACTTTTCAAAACGTGTTTTTCAGCCCGAAATAAACGTGTTTTGTCAGCCCTTGGAATCACAGTGTAACTGCCTAGCTCAGAAGAGCCCACTGAGACAGCCCTTAACCCCAGTGCTCAGAAATTGTCAAAACGTGTTTTCCAGCAGAAATAAACACGTTTTGGCAACTTTGGTCACCACCATGTAACTTATAGGGCAGAAACAGCACAGTTTTCAAAACATGTTTTTCAGCCCGAAATAAACGCGTTTTCTCAGCCCTTAGAATCGCAGTGTAACTGCCTGGCTCAGAAGACCACACTGAGTCAGCCCTTAACCCCAGTGCTCAGAAATTGTCAAAACGTGTTTTTCAGCAGAAATAAACACGTTTTGGCAACTTTGGTCATCACCATGTAACTTATAGGGCAGAAACAGCACACTTTTCAAAACGTGTTTTTCAGCCCGAAATAAACGCGTTTTGTCAGCCCTTGGAATCACAGAGTAACTGCCTAGCTCAGAAGAGCACACTGAGGCAGCCCTTAACCCCAGTGCTCAGAAATTGTCAAAACGTGTTTTTCAGCAGAAATAAACACGTTTTGGCAACTTTGGTCACCACCATGTAACTTATAGGGCAGAAACAGCACAGTTTTCAAAACGTGTTTTTCAGCCCGAAATAAACGCGTTTTGTCAGCCCTTGGAATCACAGTGTAACTGCCTAGCTCAGAAGAGCCCACTGAGGCAGCCCTTAACCCCAGTGTGCAGAAATTGTCAAAACGTGTTTTCCAGCAGAAATAAACACGTTTTGGCAACTTTGGTCACCACCATGTAACTTATAGGGCAGAAACAGCACAGTTTTCAAAACGTGTTTTTCAGCCCGAAATAAACGCGTTTTCTCAGCCCTTAGAATCGCAGTGTAACTGCCTGGCTCAGAAGACCAGACTGAGTCAGCCCTTAACCCCAGTGCTCAGAAATTGTCAAAACGTGTTTTTCAGCAGAAATAAACACGTTTTGGCAACTTTGGTCATCACCATGTAACTTATAGGGCAGAAACAGCACACTTTTCAAAACGTGTTTTTCAGCCCGAAATAAACGCGTTTTGTCAGCCCTTGGAATCACAGTGTAACTGCCTAGCTCAGAAGAGCCCACTGAGGCAGCCCTTAACCCCAGTGTGCAGAAATTGTCAAAACGTGTTTTTCAGCAGAAATAAACACGTTTTGGCAACTTTGGTCATCACCATGTAACTTATAGGGCAGAAACAGCACACTTTTCAAAACGTGTTTTTCAGCCCGAAATAAACGCGTTTTGTCAGCCCTTGGAATCACAGAGTAACTGCCTAGCTCAGAAGAGCCCACTGAGGCAGCCCTTAACCCCAGTGCTCAGAAATTGTCAAAACGTGTTTTCCAGCAGAAATAAACACGTTTTGGCAACTTTGGTCACCACCATGTAACTTATAGGGCAGAAACAGCACAGTTTTCAAAACGTGTTTTTCAGCCCGAAATAAACGCGTTTTCTCAGCCCTTAGAATCGCAGTGTAACTGCCTGGCTCAGAAGACCAGACTGAGTCAGCCCTTAACCCCAGTGCTCAGAAATTGTCAAAACGTGTTTTTCAGCAGAAATAAACACGTTTTGGCAACTTTGGTCATCACCATGTAACTTATAGGGCAGAAACAGCACACTTTTCAAAACGTGTTTTTCAGCCCGAAATAAACGCGTTTTGTCAGCCCTTGGAATCACAGTGTAACTGCCTAGCTCAGAAGAGCCCACTGAGGCAGCCCTTAACCCCAGTGCTCAGAAATTGTCAAAACGTGTTTTTCAGCAGAAATAAACACGTTTTGGCAACTTTGGTCATCACCATGTAACTTATAGGGCAGAAACAGCACACTTTTCAAAACGTGTTTTTCAGCCCGAAATAAACGCGTTTTCTCAGCCCTTAGAATCGCAGTGTAACTGCCTGTCCCAGAAGAGCACACAGAGTCAGCCCTTAACCCCAGTGCTCAGAAATTGTCAAAACGTGTTTTTCAGCAGAAATAAACACGTTTTGGCAACTTTGGTCATCACCATGTAACTTATAGGGCAGAAACAGCACACTTTTCAAAACGTGTTTTTCAGCCCGAAATAAACGCGTTTTGTCAGCCCTTGGAATCACAGTGTAACTGCCTAGCTCAGAAGAGCCCACTGAGGCAGCCCTTAACCCCAGTGCTCAGAAATTGTCAAAACGTGTTTTCCAGCAGAAATAAACACGTTTTGGCAACTTTGGTCACCACCATGTAACTTATAGGGCAGAAACAGCACAGTTTTCAAAACGTGTTTTTCAGCCCGAAATAAACGCGTTTTCTCAGCCCTTAGAATCGCAGTGTAACTGCCTGTCTCAGAAGAGCACACTGAGTCAGCCCTTAACCCCAGTGCTCAGAAATTGTCAAAACGTGTTTTTCAGCAGAAATAAACACGTTTTGGCAACTTTGGTCATCACCATGTAACTTATAGGGCAGAAACAGCACAGTTTTCAAAACGTGTTTTTCAGCCCGAAATAAACGCGTTTTGTCAGCCCTTGGAATCACAGTGTAACTGCCTAGCTCAGAAGAGCCCACTGAGGCAGCCCTTAACCCCAGTGTGCAGAAATTGTCAAAACGTGTTTTTCAGCAGAAATAAACACGTTTTGGCAACTTTGGTCATCACCATGTAACTTATAGGGCAGAAACAGCACACTTTTCAAAACGTGTTTTTCAGCCCGAAATAAACGCGTTTTGTCAGCCCTTGGAATCACAGTGTAACTGCCTAGCTCAGAAGAGTCCACTAAGGCAGCCCTTAACCCCAGTGCTCAGAAATTGTCAAAACGTGTTTTCCAGCAGAAATAAACACGTTTTGGCAACTTTGGTCACCACCATGTAACTTATAGGGCAGAAACAGCACAGTTTTCAAAACGTGTTTTTCAGCCGGAAATAAACGTGTTTTGTCAGCCCTTGGAATCACAGTGTAACTGCCTAGCTCAGAAGAGCCCACTGAGGCAGCCCTTAACCCCAGTGTGCAGAAATTGTCAAAACGTGTTTTTCAGCAGAAATAAACACGTTTTGGCAACTTTGGTCATCACCATGTAACTTATAGGGCAGAAACAGCACACTTTTCAAAACGTGTTTTTCAGCCCGAAATAAACGCGTTTTGTCAGCCCTTGGAATCACAGAGTAACTGCCTAGCTCAGAAGAGCCCACTGAGGCAGCCCTTAACCCCAGTGCTCAGAAATTGTCAAAACGTGTTTTTCAGCAGAAATAAACACGTTTTGGCAACTTTGGTCATCACCATGTAACTTATAGGGCAGAAACAGCACAGTTTTCAAAACGTGTTTTTCAGCCCGAAATAAACGCGTTTTCTCAGCCCTTAGAATCGCAGTGTAACTGCCTGGCTCAGAAGAGCACACTGAGTCAGCCCTTAACCCCAGTGCTCAGAAATTGTCAAAACGTGTTTTTCAGCAGAAATAAACACGTTTTGGCAACTTTGGTCATCACCATGTAACTTATAGGGCAGAAACAGCACACTTTTCAAAACGTGTTTTTCAGCCCGAAATAAACGCGTTTTGTCAGCCCTTGGAATCACAGTGTAACTGCCTAGCTCAGAAGAGCCCACTGAGGCAGCCCTTAACCCCAGTGCTCAGAAATTGTCAAAACGTGTTTTTCAGCAGAAATAAACACGTTTTGGCAACTTTGGTCACCACCATGTAACTTATAGGGCAGAAACAGCACAGTTTTCAAAACGTGTTGTTCAGCCCGAAATAAACGCGTTTTCTCAGCCCTTAGAATCGCAGTGTAACTGCCTGGCTCAGAAGAGCACACTGAGTCAGCCCTTAACCCCAGTGCTCAGAAATTGTCAAAACGTGTTTTTCAGCAGAAATAAACACGTTTTGGCAACTTTGGTCATCACCATGTAACTTTTAGGGCAGAAACAGCACACTTTTCAAAACGTGTTTTTCAGCACGAAATAAACGCGTTTTGTCAGCCCTTGGAATCACAGTGTAACTGCCTAGCTCAGAAGAGCCCACTGAGGCAGCCCTTAACCCCAGTGTGCAGAAATTGTCAAAACGTGTTTTTCAGCAGAAATAAACACGTTTTGGCAACTTTGGTCACCACCATGTAACTTATAGGGCAGAAACAGCACAGTTTTCAAAACGTGTTTTTCAGCCCGAAATAAACGCGTTTTCTCAGCCCTTAGAATCGCAGTGTAACTGCCTGTCTCAGAAGAGCACACTGAGTCAGCCCTTAACCCCAGTGCTCAGAAATTGTCAAAACGTGTTTTTCAGCAGAAATAAACACGTTTTGGCAACTTTGGTCATCACCATGTAACTTATAGGGCAGAAACAGCACACTTTTCAAAACGTGTTTTTCAGCCCGAAATAAACGCGTTTTGTCAGCCCTTGGAATCACAGTGTAACTGCCTAGCTCAGAATAGCCCACTGAGGCAGCCCTTAACCCCAGTGCTCAGAAATTGTCAAAACGTGTTTTTCAGCAGAAATAAACACGTTTTGGCAACTTTGGTCATCACCATGTAACTTATAGGGCAGAAACAGCACACTTTTCAAAACGTGTTTTTCAGCCCGAAATAAACGCGTTTTCTCAGCCCTTAGAATCGCAGTGTAACTGCCTGTCCCAGAAGAGCACACAGAGTCAGCCCTTAACCCCAGTGCTCAGAAATTGTCAAAACGTGTTTTTCAGCAGAAATAAACACGTTTTGGCAACTTTGGTCATCACCATGTAACTTATAGGGCAGAAACAGCACACTTTTCAAAACGTGTTATTCAGCCCGAAATAAACGCGTTTTGTCAGCCCTTGGAATCACAGTGTAACTGCCTAGCTCAGAAGAGCCCACTGAGGCAGCCCTTAACCCCAGTGCTCAGAAATTGTCAAAACGTGTTTTCCAGCAGAAATAAACACGTTTTGGCAACTTTGGTCACCACCATGTAACTTATAGGGCAGAAACAGCACAGTTTTCAAAACGTGTTTTTCAGCCCGAAATAAACGCGTTTTCTCAGCCCTTAGAATCGCAGTGTAACTGCCTGTCTCAGAAGAGCACACTGAGTCAGCCCTTAACCCCAGTGCTCAGAAATTGTCAAAACGTGTTTTTCAGCAGAAATAAACACGTTTTGGCAACTTTGGTCATCACCATGTAACTTATAGGGCAGAAACAGCACAGTTTTCAAAACGTGTTTTTCAGCCCGAAATAAACGCGTTTTGTCAGCCCTTGGAATCACAGTGTAACTGCCTAGCTCAGAAGAGCCCACTGAGGCAGCCCTTAACCCCAGTGTGCAGAAATTGTCAAAACGTGTTTTTCAGCAGAAATAAACACGTTTTGGCAACTTTGGTCATCACCATGTAACTTATAGGGCAGAAACAGCACACTTTTCAAAACGTGTTTTTCAGCCCGAAATAAACGCGTTTTGTCAGCCCTTGGAATCACAGAGTAACTGCCTAGCTCAGAAGAGCCCACTGAGGCAGCCCTTAACCCCAGTGCTCAGAAATTGTCAAAACGTGTTTTTCAGCAGAAATAAACACGTTTTGGCAACTTTGGTCATCACCATGTAACTTATAGGGCAGAAACAGCACAGTTTTCAAAACGTGTTTTTCAGCCCGAAATAAACGCGTTTTCTCAGCCCTTAGAATCGCAGTGTAACTGCCTGGCTCAGAAGAGCACACCGAGTCAGCCCTTAACCCCAGTGCTCAGAAATTGTCAAAACGTGTTTTTCAGCAGAAATAAACACGTTTTGGCAACTTTGGTCATCACCATGTAACTTATAGGGCAGAAACAGCACAGTTTTCAAAACGTGTTTTTCAGCCCGAAATAAACGCGTTTTCTCAGCCCTTAGAATCGCAGTGTAACTGCCTGGCTCAGAAGAGCACACTGAGTCAGCCCTTAACCCCAGTGCTCAGAAATTGTCAAAACGTGTTTTTCAGCAGAAATAAACACGTTTTGGCAACTTTGGTCATCACCATGTAACTTATAGGGCAGAAACAGCACACTTTTCAAAACGTGTTTTTCAGCCCGAAATAAACGCGTTTTCTCAGCCCTTAGAATCGCAGTGTAACTGCCTGGCTCAGAAGAGCACACTGAGTCAGCCCTTAACCCCAGTGCTCAGAAATTGTCAAAACGTGTTTTTCAGCAGAAATAAACACGTTTTGGCAACTTTGGTCATCACCATGTAACTTATAGGGCAGAAACAGCACACTTTTCAAAACGTGTTTTTCAGCCCGAAATAAACGCGTTTTGTCAGCCCTTGGAATCACAGTGTAACTGCCTAGCTCAGAAGAGCCCACTGAGGCAGCCCTTAACCCCAGTGCTCAGAAATTGTCAAAACGTGTTTTTCAGCAGAAATAAACACGTTTTGGCAACTTTGGTCACCACCATGTAACTTATAGGGCAGAAACAGCACAGTTTTCAAAACGTGTTTTTCAGCCCGAAATAAACGCGTTTTCTCAGCCCTTAGAATCGCAGTGTAACTGCCTGGCTCAGAAGAGCACACTGAGTCAGCCCTTAACCCCAGTGCTCAGAAATTGTCAAAACGTGTTTTTCAGCAGAAATAAACACGTTTTGGCAACTTTGGTCATCACCATGTAACTTTTAGGGCAGAAACAGCACACTTTTCAAAACGTGTTTTTCAGCACGAAATAAACGCGTTTTGTCAGCCCTTGGAATCACAGTGTAACTGCCTAGCTCAGAAGAGCCCACTGAGGCAGCCCTTAACCCCAGTGTGCAGAAATTGTCAAAACGTGTTTTTCAGCAGAAATAAACACGTTTTGGCAACTTTGGTCACCACCATGTAACTTATAGGGCAGAAACAGCACAGTTTTCAAAACGTGTTTTTCAGCCCGAAATAAACGCGTTTTCTCAGCCCTTAGAATCGCAGTGTAACTGCCTGTCTCAGAAGAGCACACTGAGTCAGCCCTTAACCCCAGTGCTCAGAAATTGTCAAAACGTGTTTTTCAGCAGAAATAAACACGTTTTGGCAACTTTGGTCATCACCATGTAACTTATAGGGCAGAAACAGCACACTTTTCAAAACGTGTTTTTCAGCCCGAAATAAATGCGTTTTGTCAGCCCTTGGAATCACAGTGTAACTGCCTAGCTCAGAAGAGCCCACTGAGGCAGCCCTTAACCCCAGTGTGCAGAAATTGTCAAAACGTGTTTTTCAGCAGAAATAAACACGTTTTGGCAACTTTGGTCATCACCATGTAACTTATAGGGCAGAAACAGCACACTTTTCAAAACGTGTTTTTCAGCCCGAAATAAACGCGTTTTCTCAGCCCTTAGAATCGCAGTGTAACTGCCTGTCCCAGAAGAGCACACAGAGTCAGCCCTTAACCCCAGTGCTCAGAAATTGTCAAAACGTGTTTTTCAGCAGAAATAAACACGTTTTGGCAACTTTGGTCATCACCATGTAACTTATAGGGCAGAAACAGCACACTTTTCAAAACGTGTTTTTCAGCCCGAAATAAACGCGTTTTGTCAGCCCTTGGAATCACAGTGTAACTGCCTAGCTCAGAAGAGCCCACTGAGGCAGCCCTTAACCCCAGTGCTCAGAAATTGTCAAAACGTGTTTTCCAGCAGAAATAAACACGTTTTGGCAACTTTGGTCACCACCATGTAACTTATAGGGCAGAAACAGCACAGTTTTCAAAACGTGTTTTTCAGCCCGAAATAAACGCGTTTTCTCAGCCCTTAGAATCGCAGTGTAACTGCCTGTCTCAGAAGAGCACACTGAGTCAGCCCTTAACCCCAGTGCTCAGAAATTGTCAAAACGTGTTTTTCAGCAGGAATAAACACGTTTTGGCAACTTTGGTCATCACCATGTAACTTATAGGGCAGAAACAGCACAGTTTTCAAAACGTGTTTTTCAGCCCGAAATAAACGCGTTTTGTCAGCCCTTCGAATCACAGTGTAACTGCCTAGCTCAGAAGAGCCCACTGAGGCAGCCCTTAACCCCAGTGTGCAGAAATTGTCAAAACGTGTTTTTCAGCAGAAATAAACACGTTTTGGCAACTTTGGTCATCACCATGTAACTTATAGGGCAGAAACAGCACACTTTTCAAAACGTGTTTTTCAGCCCGAAATAAACGCGTTTTGTCAGCCCTTGGAATCACAGTGTAACTGCCTAGCTCAGAAGAGTCCACTAAGGCAGCCCTTAACCCCAGTGCTCAGAAATTGTCAAAACGTGTTTTCCAGCAGAAATAAACACGTTTTGGCAACTTTGGTCACCACCATGTAACTTATAGGGCAGAAACAGCACAGTTTTCAAAACGTGTTTTTCAGCCGGAAATAAACGTGTTTTGTCAGCCCTTGGAATCACAGTGTAACTGCCTAGCTCAGAAGAGCCCACTGAGGCAGCCCTTAACCCCAGTGTGCAGAAATTGTCAAAACGTGTTTTTCAGCAGAAATAAACACGTTTTGGCAACTTTGGTCATCACCATGTAACTTATAGGGCAGAAACAGCACACTTTTCAAAACGTGTTTTTCAGCCCGAAATAAACGCGTTTTGTCAGCCCTTGGAATCACAGAGTAACTGCCTAGCTCAGAAGAGCCCACTGAGGCAGCCCTTAACCCCAGTGCTCAGAAATTGTCAAAACGTGTTTTTCAGCAGAAATAAACACGTTTTGGCAACTTTGGTCATCACCATGTAACTTATAGGGCAGAAACAGCACAGTTTTCAAAACGTGTTTTTCAGCCCGAAATAAACGCGTTTTCTCAGCCCTTAGAATCGCAGTGTAACTGCCTGGCTCAGAAGAGCACACTGAGTCAGCCCTTAACCCCAGTGCTCAGAAATTGTCAAAACGTGTTTTTCAGCAGAAATAAACACGTTTTGGCAACTTTGGTCATCACCATGTAACTTATAGGGCAGAAACAGCACAGTTTTCAAAACGTGTTTTTCAGCCCGAAATAAACGCGTTTTCTCAGCCCTTAGAATCGCAGTGTAACTGCCTGGCTCAGAAGAGCACACTGAGTCAGCCCTTAACCCCAGTGCTCAGAAATTGTCAAAACGTGTTTTTCAGCAGAAATAAACACGTTTTGGCAACTTTGGTCATCACCATGTAACTTATAGGGCAGAAACAGCACAGTTTTCAAAACGTGTTTTTCAGCCCGAAATAAACGCGTTTTGTCAGCCCTTCGAATCACAGTGTAACTGCCTAGCTCAGAAGAGCCCACTGAGGCAGCCCTTAACCCCAGTGTGCAGAAATTGTCAAAACGTGTTTTTCAGCAGAAATAAACACGTTTTGGCAACTTTGGTCATCACCATGTAACTTATAGGGCAGAAACAGCACACTTTTCAAAACGTGTTTTTCAGCCCGAAATAAACGCGTTTTGTCAGCCCTTGGAATCACAGTGTAACTGCCTAGCTCAGAAGAGTCCACTAAGGCAGCCCTTAACCCCAGTGCTCAGAAATTGTCAAAACGTGTTTTCCAGCAGAAATAAACACGTTTTGGCAACTTTGGTCACCACCATGTAACTTATAGGGCAGAAACAGCACAGTTTTCAAAACGTGTTTTTCAGCCGGAAATAAACGTGTTTTGTCAGCCCTTGGAATCACAGTGTAACTGCCTAGCTCAGAAGAGCCCACTGAGGCAGCCCTTAACCCCAGTGTGCAGAAATTGTCAAAACGTGTTTTTCAGCAGAAATAAACACGTTTTGGCAACTTTGGTCATCACCATGTAACTTATAGGGCAGAAACAGCACACTTTTCAAAACGTGTTTTTCAGCCCGAAATAAACGCGTTTTGTCAGCCCTTGGAATCACAGAGTAACTGCCTAGCTCAGAAGAGCCCACTGAGGCAGCCCTTAACCCCAGTGCTCAGAAATTGTCAAAACGTGTTTTTCAGCAGAAATAAACACGTTTTGGCAACTTTGGTCATCACCATGTAACTTATAGGGCAGAAACAGCACAGTTTTCAAAACGTGTTTTTCAGCCCGAAATAAACGCGTTTTCTCAGCCCTTAGAATCGCAGTGTAACTGCCTGGCTCAGAAGAGCACACTGAGTCAGCCCTTAACCCCAGTGCTCAGAAATTGTCAAAACGTGTTTTTCAGCAGAAATAAACACGTTTTGGCAACTTTGGTCATCACCATGTAACTTATAGGGCAGAAACAGCACAGTTTTCAAAACGTGTTTTTCAGCCCGAAATAAACGCGTTTTCTCAGCCCTTAGAATCGCAGTGTAACTGCCTGGCTCAGAAGAGCACACTGAGTCAGCCCTTAACCCCAGTGCTCAGAAATTGTCAAAACGTGTTTTTCAGCAGAAATAAACACGTTTTGGCAACTTTGGTCATCACCATGTAACTTATAGGGCAGAAACAGCACACTTTTCAAAACGTGTTTTTCAGCCCGAAATAAACGCGTTTTGTCAGCCCTTGGAATCACAGTGTAACTGCCTAGCTCAGAAGAGCCCACTGAGGCAGCCCTTAACCCCAGTGCTCAGAAATTGTCAAAACGTGTTTTTCAGCAGAAATAAACACGTTTTGGCAACTTTGGTCACCACCATGTAACTTATAGGGCAGAAACAGCACAGTTTTCAAAACGTGTTTTTCAGCCCGAAATAAACGCGTTTTCTCAGCCCTTAGAATCGCAGTGTAACTGCCTGGCTCAGAAGAGCACACTGAGTCAGCCCTTAACCCCAGTGCTCAGAAATTGTCAAAACGTGTTTTTCAGCAGAAATAAACACGTTTTGGCAACTTTGGTCATCACCATGTAACTTTTAGGGCAGAAACAGCACACTTTTCAAAACGTGTTTTTCAGCACGAAATAAACGCGTTTTGTCAGCCCTTGGAATCACAGTGTAACTGCCTAGCTCAGAAGAGCCCACTGAGGCAGCCCTTAACCCCAGTGTGCAGAAATTGTCAAAACGTGTTTTTCAGCAGAAATAAACACGTTTTGGCAACTTTGGTCACCACCATGTAACTTATAGGGCAGAAACAGCACAGTTTTCAAAACGTGTTTTTCAGCCCGAAATAAACGCGTTTTCTCAGCCCTTAGAATCGCAGTGTAACTGCCTGTCTCAGAAGAGCACACTGAGTCAGCCCTTAACCCCAGTGCTCAGAAATTGTCAAAACGTGTTTTTCAGCAGAAATAAACACGTTTTGGCAACTTTGGTCATCACCATGTAACTTATAGGGCAGAAACAGCACACTTTTCAAAACGTGTTTTTCAGCCCGAAATAAACGCGTTTTGTCAGCCCTTGGAATCACAGTGTAACTGCCTAGCTCAGAAGAGCCCACTGAGGCAGCCCTTAACCCCAGTGCTCAGAAATTGTCAAAACGTGTTTTTCAGCAGAAATAAACACGTTTTGGCAACTTTGGTCATCACCATGTAACTTATAGGGCAGAAACAGCACACTTTTCAAAACGTGTTTTTCAGCCCGAAATAAACGCGTTTTCTCAGCCCTTAGAATCGCAGTGTAACTGCCTGTCCCAGAAGAGCACACAGAGTCAGCCCTTAACCCCAGTGCTCAGAAATTGTCAAAACGTGTTTTTCAGCAGAAATAAACACGTTTTGGCAACTTTGGTCATCACCATGTAACTTATAGGGCAGAAACAGCACACTTTTCAAAACGTGTTTTTCAGCCCGAAATAAACGCGTTTTGTCAGCCCTTGGAATCACAGTGTAACTGCCTAGCTCAGAAGAGCCCACTGAGGCAGCCCTTAACCCCAGTGCTCAGAAATTGTCAAAACGTGTTTTCCAGCAGAAATAAACACGTTTTGGCAACTTTGGTCACCACCATGTAACTTATAGGGCAGAAACAGCACAGTTTTCAAAACGTGTTTTTCAGCCCGAAATAAACGCGTTTTCTCAGCCCTTAGAATCGCAGTGTAACTGCCTGTCTCAGAAGAGCACACTGAGTCAGCCCTTAACCCCAGTGTGCAGAAATTGTCAAAACGTGTTTTTCAGCAGAAATAAACACGTTTTGGCAACTTTGGTCATCACCATGTAACTTATAGGGCAGAAACAGCACACTTTTCAAAACGTGTTTTTCAGCCCGAAATAAACGCGTTTTGTCAGCCCTTGGAATCACAGAGTAACTGCCTAGCTCAGAAGAGCCCACTGAGGCAGCCCTTAACCCCAGTGCTCAGAAATTGTCAAAACGTGTTTTTCAGCAGAAATAAACACGTTTTGGCAACTTTGGTCATCACCATGTAACTTATAGGGCAGAAACAGCACAGTTTTCAAAACGTGTTTTTCAGCCCGAAATAAACGCGTTTTCTCAGCCCTTAGAATCGCAGTGTAACTGCCTGGCTCAGAAGAGCACACCGAGTCAGCCCTTAACCCCAGTGCTCAGAAATTGTCAAAACGTGTTTTTCAGCAGAAATAAACACGTTTTGGCAACTTTGGTCATCACCATGTAACTTATAGGGCAGAAACAGCACAGTTTTCAAAACGTGTTTTTCAGCCCGAAATAAACGCGTTTTGTCAGCCCTTGGAATCACAGTGTAACTGCCTAGCTCAGAAGAGCCCACTGAGGCAGCCCTTAACCCCAGTGTGCAGAAATTGTCAAAACGTGTTTTTCAGCAGAAATAAACACGTTTTGGCAACTTTGGTCACCACCATGTAACTTATAGGGCAGAAACAGCACAGTTTTCAAAACGTGTTTTTCAGCCCGAAATAAACGCGTTTTCTCAGCCCTTAGAATCGCAGTGTAACTGCCTGTCTCAGAAGAGCACACTGAGTCAGCCCTTAACCCCAGTGCTCAGAAATTGTCAAAACGTGTTTTTCAGCAGAAATAAACACGTTTTGGCAACTTTGGTCATCACCATGTAACTTATAGGGCAGAAACAGCACACTTTTCAAAACGTGTTTTTCAGCCCGAAATAAACGCGTTTTGTCAGCCCTTGGAATCACAGTGTAACTGCCTAGCTCAGAAGAGCCCACTGAGGCAGCCCTTAACCCCAGTGTGCAGAAATTGTCAAAACGTGTTTTTCAGCAGAAATAAACACGTTTTGGCAACTTTGGTCATCACCATGTAACTTATAGGGCAGAAACAGCACACTTTTCAAAACGTGTTTTTCAGCCCGAAATAAACGCGTTTTGTCAGCCTTGGAATCACAGTGTAACTGCCTAGCTCAGAAGAGCCCACTGAGGCAGCCCTTAACCCCAGTGTGCAGAAATTGTCAAAACGTGTTTTTCAGCAGAAATAAACACGTTTTGGCAACTTTGGTCATCACCATGTAACTTATAGGGCAGAAACCGCACACTTTTCAAAACGTGTTTTTCAGCCCGAAATAAACGCGTTTTGTCAGCCCTTGGAATCACAGAGTAACTGCCTAGCTCAGAAGAGCACACTGAGGCAGCCCTTAACCCCAGTGCTCAGAAATTGTCAAAACGTGTTTTTCAGCAGAAATAAACACGTTTTGGCAACTTTGGTCATCACCATGTAACTTATAGGGCAGAAACAGCACAGTTTTCAAAACGTGTTTTTCAGCCCGAAATAAACGCGTTTTGTCAGCCCTTGGAATCACAGTGTAACTGCCTAGCTCAGAAGAGCCCACTGAGGCAGCCCTTAACCCCAGTGTGCAGAAATTGTCAAAACGTGTTTTTCAGCAGAAATAAACACGTTTTGGCAACTTTGGTCATCACCATGTAACTTATTGGGCAGAAACAGCACACTTTTCAAAACGTGTTTTTCAGCCCGAAATAAACGCGTTTTGTCAGCCCTTGGAATCACAGTGTAACTGCCTAGCTCAGAAGAGCCCACTGAGGCAGCCCTTAACCCCAGTGCTCAGAAATTGTCAAAACGTGTTTTTCAGCAGAAATAAACACGTTTTGGCAACTTTGGTCACCACCATGTAACTTATAGGGCAGAAACAGCACAGTTTTCAAAACGTGTTTTTCAGCCCGAAATAAACGCGTTTTCTCAGCCCTTAGAATCGCAGTGTAACTGCCTGGCTCAGAAGAGCACACTGAGTCAGCCCTTAACCCCAGTGCTCAGAAATTGTCAAAACGTGTTTTTCAGCAGAAATAAACACGTTTTGGCAACTTTGGTCATCACCATGTAACTTATAGGGCAGAAACAGCACACTTTTCAAAACGTGTTTTTCAGCCCGAAATAAACGCGTTTTGTCAGCCCTTGGAATCACAGTGTAACTGCCTAGCTCAGAAGAGCCCACTGAGGCAGCCCTTAACCCCAGTGTGCAGAAATTGTCAAAACGTGTTTTTCAGCAGAAATAAACACGTTTTGGCAACTTTGGTCACCACCATGTAACTTATAGGGCAGAAACAGCACAGTTTTCAAAACGTGTTTTTCAGCCCGAAATAAACGCGTTTTGTCAGCCCTTGGAATCACAGTGTAACTGCCTAGCTCAGAAGAGCCCACTGAGGCAGCCCTTAACCCCAGTATGCAGAAATTGTCAAAACGTGTTTTTCAGCAGAAATAAACACGTTTTGGCAACTTTGGTCATCACCATGTAACTTATAGGGCAGAAACAGCACACTTTTCAAAACGTGTTTTTCAGCCCGAAATAAACGCGTTTTGTCAGCCCTTGGAATCACAGTGTAACTGCCTAGCTCAGAAGAGCCCACTGAGGCAGCCCTTAACCCCAGTGCTCAGAAATTGTCAAAACGTGTTTTCCAGCAGAAATAAACACGTTTTGGCAACTTTGGTCACCACCATGTAACGTATAGGGCAGAAACAGCACAGTTTTCAAAACGTGTTTTTCAGCCCGAAATAAACGCGTTTTCTCAGCCCTTAGAATCGCAGTGTAACTGCCTGTCTCAGAAGAGCACACTGAGTCAGCCCATAACCCCAGTGCTCAGAAATTGTTAAAACGTGTTTTTCAGCAGAAATAAACACGTTTTGGCAACTTTGGTCACCACCATGTAACTTATAGGGCAGAAACAGCACAGTTTTCAAAACGTGTTTTTCAGCCCGAAATAAACGCGTTTTCTCAGCCCTTAGAATCGCAGTGTAACTGCCTGGCTCAGAAGAGCACACTGAGTCAGCCCTTAACCCCAGTGCTCAGAAATTGTCAAAACGTGTTTTTCAGCAGAAATAAACACGTTTTGGCAACTTTGGTCATCACCATGTAACTTATAGGGCAGAAACAGCACACTTTTCAAAACGTGTTTTTCAGCCCGAAATAAACGCGTTTTGTCAGCCCTTGGAATCACAGTGTAACTGCCTAGCTCAGAAGAGCCCACTGAGGCAGCCCTTAACCCCAGTGTGCAGAAATTGTCAAAACGTGTTTTTCAGCAGAAATAAACACGTTTTGGCAACTTTGGTCATCACCATGTAACTTATTGGGCAGAAACAGCACACTTTTCAAAACGTGTTTTTCAGCCCGAAATAAACGCGTTTTGTCAGCCCTTGGAATCACAGTGTAACTGCCTAGCTCAGAAGAGCCCACTGAGGCAGCCCTTAACCCCAGTGCTCAGAAATTGTCAAAACGTGTTTTTCAGCAGAAATAAACACGTTTTGGCAACTTTGGTCACCACCATGTAACTTATAGGGCAGAAACAGCACAGTTTTCAAAACGTGTTTTTCAGCCCGAAATAAACGCGTTTTCTCAGCCCTTAGAATCGCAGTGTAACTGCCTGGCTCAGAAGAGCACACTGAGTCAGCCCTTAACCCCAGTGCTCAGAAATTGTCAAAACGTGTTTTTCAGCAGAAATAAACACGTTTTGGCAACTTTGGTGTTCACCATGTAACTTATAGGGCAGAAACAGCACACTTTTCAAAACGTGTTTTTCAGCCCGAAAAAAAACGCGTTTTGTCAGCCCTTGGAATCACAGTGTAACTGCCTAGCTCAGAAGAGCCCACTAAGGCAGCCCTTAACCCCAGTGCTCAGAAATTGTCAAAACGTGTTTTTCAGCAGAAATAAACACGTTTTGGCAACTTTGGTCATCACCATGTAACTTATAGGGCAGAAACAGCACACTTTTCAAAACGTGTTTTTCAGCCCGAAATAAACGCGTTTTGTCAGCCCTTGGAATCACAGTGTAACTGCCTAGCTCAGAAGAGCCCACTGAGGCAGCCCTTAACCCCAGTGCTCAGAAATTGTCAAAACGTGTTTTTCAGCAGAAATAAACACGTTTTGGCAACTTTGGTCACCACCATGTAACTTATAGGGCAGAAACAGCACACTTTTCAAAACGTGTTTTTCAGCCCGAAATAAACGCGTTTTGTCAGCCCTTGGAATCACAGAGTAACTGCCTAGCTCAGAAGAGCCCACTGAGGCAGCCCTTAACCCCAGTGCTCAGAAATTGTCAAAACGTGTTTTCCAGCAGAAATAAACACGTTTTGGCAACTTTGGTCACCACCATGTAACTTATAGGGCAGAAACAGCACAGTTTTCAAAACGTGTTTTTCAGCCCGAAATAAACGCGTTTTCTCAGCCCTTAGAATCGCAGTGTAACTACCTGTCTCAGAAGAGCACACTGAGTCAGCCCTTAACCCCAGTGCTCAGAAATTGTCAAAACGTGTTTTTCAGCAGAAATAAACACGTTTTGGCAACTTTGGTCATCACCATGTAACTTATAGGGCAGAAACAGCACACTTTTCAAAACGTGTTTTTCAGCCCGAAATAAACGCGTTTTGTCAGCCCTTGGAATCACAGTGTAACTGCCTAGCTCAAAAGAGCCCACTGAGGCAGCCCTTAACCCCAGTGTGCAGAAATTGTCAAAACGTGTTTTTCAGCAGAAATAAACACGTTTTGGCAACTTTGGTCACCACCATGTAACTTATAGGGCAGAAACAGCACAGTTTTCAAAACGTGTTTTTCAGCCCGAAATAAACGCGTTTTGTCAGCCCTTGGAATCACAGTGTAACTGCCTAGCTCAGAAGAGCCCACTGAGGCAGCCCTTAACCCCAGTGCTCAGAAATTGTCAAAACGTGTTTTTCAGCAGAAATAAACACGTTTTGGCAACTTTGGTCATCACCATGTAACTTATAGGGCAGAAACAGCACACTTTTCAAAACGTGTTTTTCAGCCCGAAATAAACGCGTTTTCTCAGCCCTTAGAATCGCAGTGTAACTGCCTGTCCCAGAAGAGCACACAGAGTCAGCCCTTAACCCCAGTGCTCAGAAATTGTCAAAACGTGTTTTTCAGCAGAAATAAACACGTTTTGGCAACTTTGGTCATCACCATGTAACTTATAGGGCAGAAACAGCACACTTTTCAAAACGTGTTTTTCAGCCCGAAATAAACGCGTTTTGTCAGCCCTTGGAATCACAGTGTAACTGCCTAGCTCAGAAGAGCCCACTGAGGCAGCCCTTAACCCCAGTATGCAGAAATTGTCAAAACGTGTTTTTCAGCAGAAATAAACACGTTTTGGCAACTTTGGTCACCACCATGTAACTTATAGGGCAAAAACAGCACAGTTTTCAAAACGTGTTTTTCAGCCCGAAATAAACGCGTTTTCTCAGCCCTTAGAATCGCAGTGTAACTGCCTGGCTCAGAAGAGCACACTGAGTCAGCCCTTAACCCCAGTGCTCAGAAATTGTCAAAACGTGTTTTTCAGCAGAAATAAACACGTTTTGGCAACTTTGGTCATCACCATGTAACTTATAGGGCAGAAACAGCACACTTTTCAAAACGTGTTTTTCAGCCCGAAATAAACGCGTTTTGTCAGCCCTTGGAATCACAGTGTAACTGCCTAGCTCAGAAGAGCCCACTGAGGCAGCCCTTAACCCCAGTGCTCAGAAATTGTCAAAACGTGTTTTCCAGCAGAAATAAACACGTTTTGGCAACTTTGGTCACCACCATGTAACTTATAGGGCAGAAACAGCACAGTTTTCAAAACGTGTTTTTCAGCCCGAAATAAACGCGTTTTCTCAGCCCTTAGAATCGCAGTGTAACTGCCTGTCTCAGAAGAGCACACTGAGTCAGCCCTTAACCCCAGTGCTCACAAATTGTCAAAACGTGTTTTTCAGCAGAAATAAATACGTTTTGGCAACTTTGGTCACCACCATGTAACTTATAGGGCAGAAACAGCACAGTTTTCAAAACGTGTTTTTCAGCCCGAAATAAACGCGTTTTCTCAGCCCTTAGAATCGCAGTGTAACTACCTGTCTCAGAAGAGCACACTGAGTCAGCCCTTAACCCCAGTGCTCAGAAATTGTCAAAACGTGTTTTTCAGCAGAAATAAACACGTTTTGGCAACTTTGGTCATCACCATGTAACTTATAGGGCAGAAACAGCACACTTTTCAAAACGTGTTTTTCAGCCCGAAAAAAAACGCGTTTTGTCAGCCCTTGGAATCACAGTGTAACTGCCTAGCTCAGAAGAGCCCACTAAGGCAGCCCTTAACCCCAGTGCTCAGAAATTGTCAAAACGTGTTTTCCAGCAGAAATAAACACGTTTTGGCAACTTTGGTCACCACCATGTAACTTATAGGGCAGAAACAGCACAGTTTTCAAAACGTGTTTTTCAGCCGGAAATAAACGCGTTTTGTCAGCCCTTGGAATCAAAGTGTAACTGCCTAGCTCAGAAGAGCCCACTGAGGCAGCCCTTAACCCCAGTGTGCAGAAATTGTCAAAACGTGTTTTTCAGCAGAAATAAACACGTTTTGGCAACTTTGGTCATCACCATGTAACTTATAGGGCAGAAACAGCACACTTTTCAAAACGTGTTTTTCAGCCCGAAATAAACGCGTTTTGTCAGCCCTTGGAATCACAGAGTAACTGCCTAGCTCAGAAGAGCCCACTGAGGCAGCCCTTAACCCCAGTGCTCAGAAATTGTCAAAACGTGTTTTTCAGCAGAAATAAACACGTTTTGGCAACTTTGGTCATCACCATGTAACTTATAGGGCAGAAACAGCACAGTTTTCAAAACGTGTTTTTCAGCCCGAAATAAACGCGTTTTCTCAGCCCTTAGAATCGCAGTGTAACTGCCTGGCTCAGAAGAGCACACTGAGTCAGCCCTTAACCCCAGTGCTCAGAAATTGTCAAAACGTGTTTTTCAGCAGAAATAAACACGTTTTGGCAACTTTGGTCATCACCATGTAACTTATAGGGCAGAAACAGCACACTTTTCAAAACGTGTTTTTCAGCCCGAAATAAACGCGTTTTGTCAGCCCTTGGAATCACAGTGTAACTGCCTAGCTCAGAAGAGCCCACTGAGGCAGCCCTTAACCCCAGTGCTCAGAAATTGTCAAAACGTGTTTTTCAGCAGAAATAAACACGTTTTGGCAACTTTGGTCACCACCATGTAACTTATAGGGCAGAAACAGCACAGTTTTCAAAACGTGTTTTTCAGCCCGAAATAAACGCGTTTTCTCAGCCCTTAGAATCGCAGTGTAACTGCCTGGCTCAGAAGAGCACACTGAGTCAGCCCTTAACCCCAGTGCTCAGAAATTGTCAAAACGTGTTTTTCAGCAGAAATAAACACGTTTTGGCAACTTTGGTCATCACCATGTAACTTATAGGGCAGAAACAGCACACTTTTCAAAACGTGTTTTTCAGCCCGAAATAAACGCGTTTTGTCAGCCCTTGGAATCACAGTGTAACTGCCTAGCTCAAAAGAGCCCACTGAGGCAGCCCTTAACCCCAGTGTGCAGAAATTGTCAAAACGTGTTTTTCAGCAGAAATAAACACGTTTTGGCAACTTTGGTCACCACCATGTAACTTATAGGGCAGAAACAGCACAGTTTTCAAAACGTGTTTTTCAGCCCGAAATAAACGCGTTTTGTCAGCCCTTGGAATCACAGTGTAACTGCCTAGCTCAGAAGAGCCCACTGAGGCAGCCCTTAACCCCAGTATGCAGAAATTGTCAAAACGTGTTTATAAGCAGAAATAAACACGTTTTGGCAACTTTGGTCATCACCATGTAACTTATAGGGCAGAAACAGCACACTTTTCAAAACGTGTTTTTCAGCCCGAAATAAACGCGTTTTGTCAACCCTTGGAATCACAGTGTAACTGCCTAGCTCAGAAGAGCCCACTGAGGCAGCCCTTAACCCCAGTGCTCAGAAATTGTCAAAACGTGTTTTTCAGCAGAAATAAACACGTTTTGGCAACTTTGGTCATCACCATGTAACTTATAGGGCAGAAACAGCACACTTTTCAAAACGTGTTTTTCAGCCCGAAATAAACGCGTTTTCTCAGCCCTTAGAATCGCAGTGTAACTGCCTGTCCCAGAAGAGCACACAGAGTCAGCCCTTAACCCCAGTGCTCAGAAATTGTCAAAACGTGTTTTTCAGCAGAAATAAACACGTTTTGGCAACTTTGGTCATCACCATGTAACTTATAGGGCAGAAACAGCACAGTTTTCAAAACGTGTTTTTCAGCCCGAAATAAACGCGTTTTGTCAGCCCTTGGAATCACAGTGTAACTGCCTAGCTCAGAAGAGCCCACTGAGGCAGCCCTTAACCCCAGTATGCAGAAATTGTCAAAACGTGTTTATAAGCAGAAATAAACACGTTTTGGCAACTTTGGTCATCACCATGTAACTTATAAGGCAGAAACAGCACACTTTTCAAAACGTGTTTTTCAGCCCGAAATAAACGCGTTTTGTCAACCCTTGGAATCACAGTGTAACTGCCTAGCTCAGAAGAGCCCACTGAGGCAGCCCTTAACCCCAGTGCTCAGAAATTGTCAAAACGTGTTTTTCAGCAGAAATAAACACGTTTTGGCAACTTTGGTCATCACCATGTAACTTATAGGGCAGAAACAGCACACTTTTCAAAACGTGTTTTTCAGCCCGAAATAAACGCGTTTTCTCAGCCCTTAGAATCGCAGTGTAACTGCCTGTCCCAGAAGAGCACACAGAGTCAGCCCTTAACCCCAGTGCTCAGAAATTGTCAAAACGTGTTTTTCAGCAGAAATAAACACGTTTTGGCAACTTTGGTCATCACCATGTAACTTATAGGGCAGAAACAGCACACTTTTCAAAACGTGTTTTTCAGCCCGAAATAAACGCGTTTTGTCAGCCCTTGGAATCACAGTGTAACTGCCTAGCTCAGAAGAGCCCACTGAGGCAGCCCTTAACCCCAGTATGCAGAAATTGTCAAAACGTGTTTTTCAGCAGAAATAAACACGTTTTGGCAACTTTGGTCACCACCATGTAACTTATAGGGCAAAAACAGCACAGTTTTCAAAACGTGTTTTTCAGCCCGAAATAAACGCGTTTTCTCAGCCCTTAGAATCGCAGTGTAACTGCCTGGCTCAGAAGAGCACACTGAGTCAGCCCTTAACCCCAGTGCTCAGAAATTGTCAAAACGTGTTTTTCAGCAGAAATAAACACGTTTTGGCAACTTTGGTCATCACCATGTAACTTATAGGGCAGAAACAGCACACTTTTCAAAACGTGTTTTTCAGCCCGAAATAAACGCGTTTTGTCAGCCCTTGGAATCACAGTGTAACTGCCTAGCTCAGAAGAGCCCACTGAGGCAGCCCTTAACCCCAGTGCTCAGAAATTGTCAAAACGTGTTTTCCAGCAGAAATAAACACGTTTTGGCAACTTTGGTCACCACCATGTAACTTATAGGGCAGAAACAGCACAGTTTTCAAAACGTGTTTTTCAGCCCGAAATAAACGCGTTTTCTCAGCCCTTAGAATCGCAGTGTAACTGCCTGTCTCAGAAGAGCACACTGAGTCAGCCCTTAACCCCAGTGCTCACAAATTGTCAAAACGTGTTTTTCAGCAGAAATAAACACGTTTTGGCAACTTTGGTCACCACCATGTAACTTATAGGGCAGAAACAGCACAGTTTTCAAAACGTGTTTTTCAGCCCGAAATAAACGCGTTTTCTCAGCCCTTAGAATCGCAGTGTAACTACCTGTCTCAGAAGAGCACACTGAGTCAGCCCTTAACCCCAGTGCTCAGAAATTGTCAAAACGTGTTTTTCAGCAGAAATAAACACGTTTTGGCAACTTTGGTCATCACCATGTAACTTATAGGGCAGAAACAGCACACTTTTCAAAACGTGTTTTTCAGCCCGAAAAAAAACGCGTTTTGTCAGCCCTTGGAATCACAGTGTAACTGCCTAGCTCAGAAGAGCCCACTAAGGCAGCCCTTAACCCCAGTGCTCAGAAATTGTCAAAACGTGTTTTCCAGCAGAAATAAACACGTTTTGGCAACTTTGGTCACCACCATGTAACTTATAGGGCAGAAACAGCACAGTTTTCAAAACGTGTTTTTCAGCCGGAAATAAACGCGTTTTGTCAGCCCTTGGAATCAAAGTGTAACTGCCTAGCTCAGAAGAGCCCACTGAGGCAGCCCTTAACCCCAGTGTGCAGAAATTGTCAAAACGTGTTTTTCAGCAGAAATAAACACGTTTTGGCAACTTTGGTCATCACCATGTAACTTATAGGGCAGAAACAGCACACTTTTCAAAACGTGTTTTTCAGCCCGAAATAAACGCGTTTTGTCAGCCCTTGGAATCACAGAGTAACTGCCTAGCTCAGAAGAGCCCACTGAGGCAGCCCTTAACCCCAGTGCTCAGAAATTGTCAAAACGTGTTTTTCAGCAGAAATAAACACGTTTTGGCAACTTTGGTCATCACCATGTAACTTATAGGGCAGAAACAGCACAGTTTTCAAAACGTGTTTTTCAGCCCGAAATAAACGCGTTTTCTCAGCCCTTAGAATCGCAGTGTAACTGCCTGGCTCAGAAGAGCACACTGAGTCAGCCCTTAACCCCAGTGCTCAGAAATTGTCAAAACGTGTTTTTCAGCAGAAATAAACACGTTTTGGCAACTTTGGTCATCACCATGTAACTTATAGGGCAGAAACAGCACACTTTTCAAAACGTGTTTTTCAGCCCGAAATAAACGCGTTTTGTCAGCCCTTGGAATCACAGTGTAACTGCCTAGCTCAGAAGAGCCCACTGAGGCAGCCCTTAACCCCAGTGTGCAGAAATTGTCAAAACGTGTTTTTCAGCAGAAATAAACACGTTTTGGCAACTTTGGTCATCACCATGTAACTTATTGGGCAGAAACAGCACACTTTTCAAAACGTGTTTTTCAGCCCGAAATAAACGCGTTTTGTCAGCCCTTGGAATCACAGTGTAACTGCCTAGCTCAGAAGAGCCCACTGAGGCAGCCCTTAACCCCAGTGCTCAGAAATTGTCAAAACGTGTTTTTCAGCAGAAATAAACACGTTTTGGCAACTTTGGTCACCACCATGTAACTTATAGGGCAGAAACAGCACAGTTTTCAAAACGTGTTTTTCAGCCCGAAATAAACGCGTTTTCTCAGCCCTTAGAATCGCAGTGTAACTGCCTGGCTCAGAAGAGCACACTGAGTCAGCCCTTAACCCCAGTGCTCAGAAATTGTCAAAACGTGTTTTTCAGCAGAAATAAACACGTTTTGGCAACTTTGGTCATCACCATGTAACTTATAGGGCAGAAACAGCACACTTTTCAAAACGTGTTTTTCAGCCCGAAATAAACGCGTTTTGTCAGCCCTTGGAATCACAGTGTAACTGCCTAGCTCAAAAGAGCCCACTGAGGCAGCCCTTAACCCCAGTGTGCAGAAATTGTCAAAACGTGTTTTTCAGCAGAAATAAACACGTTTTGGCAACTTTGGTCACCACCATGTAACTTATAGGGCAGAAACAGCACAGTTTTCAAAACGTGTTTTTCAGCCCGAAATAAACGCGTTTTGTCAGCCCTTGGAATCACAGTGTAACTGCCTAGCTCAGAAGAGCCCACTGAGGCAGCCCTTAACCCCAGTGCTCAGAAATTGTCAAAACGTGTTTTTCAGCAGAAATAAACACGTTTTGGCAACTTTGGTCATCACCATGTAACTTATAGGGCAGAAACAGCACACTTTTCAAAACGTGTTTTTCAGCCCGAAATAAACGCGTTTTCTCAGCCCTTAGAATCGCAGTGTAACTGCCTGTCCCAGAAGAGCACACAGAGTCAGCCCTTAACCCCAGTGCTTAGAAATTGTCAAAACGTGTTTTTCAGCAGAAATAAACACGTTTTGGCAACTTTGGTCATCACCATGTAACTTATAGGGCAGAAACAGCACACTTTTCAAAACGTGTTTTTCAGCCCGAAATGAACGCGTTTTGTCAGCCCTTGGAATCACAGTGTAACTGCCTAGCTCAGAAGAGCCCACTGAGGCAGCCCTTAACCCCAGTATGCAGAAATTGTCAAAACGTGTTTTTCAGCAGAAATAAACACGTTTTGGCAACTTTGGTCACCACCATGTAACTTATAGGGCAAAAACAGCACAGTTTTCAAAACGTGTTTTTCAGCCCGAAATAAACGCGTTTTCTCAGCCCTTAGAATCGCAGTGTAACTGCCTGGCTCAGAAGAGCACACTGAGTCAGCCCTTAACCCCAGTGCTCAGAAATTGTCAAAACGTGTTTTTCAGCAGAAATAAACACGTTTTGGCAACTTTGGTCATCACCATGTAACTTATAGGGCAGAAACAGCACACTTTTCAAAACGTGTTTTTCAGCCCGAAATAAACGCGTTTTGTCAGCCCTTGGAATCACAGTGTAACTGCCTAGCTCAGAAGAGCCCACTGAGGCAGCCCTTAACCCCAGTGCTCAGAAATTGTCAAAACGTGTTTTCCAGCAGAAATAAACACGTTTTGGCAACTTTGGTCACCACCATGTAACTTATAGGGCAGAAACAGCACAGTTTTCAAAACGTGTTTTTCAGCCCGAAATAAACGCGTTTTCTCAGCCCTTAGAATCGCAGTGTAACTACCTGTCTCAGAAGAGCACACTGAGTCAGCCCTTAACCCCAGTGCTCAGAAATTGTCAAAACGTGTTTTTCAGCAGAAATAAACACGTTTTGGCAACTTTGGTCATCACCATGTAACTTATAGGGCAGAAACAGCACACTTTTCAAAACGTGTTTTTCAGCCCGAAAAAAAACGCGTTTTGTCAGCCCTTGGAATCACAGTGTAACTGCCTAGCTCAGAAGAGCCCACTAAGGCAGCCCTTAACCCCAGTGCTCAGAAATTGTCAAAACGTGTTTTCCAGCAGAAATAAACACGTTTTGGCAACTTTGGTCACCACCATGTAACTTATAGGGCAGAAACAGCACAGTTTTCAAAACGTGTTTTTCAGCCGGAAATAAACGCGTTTTGTCAGCCCTTGGAATCAAAGTGTAACTGCCTAGCTCAGAAGAGCCCACTGAGGCAGCCCTTAACCCCAGTGTGCAGAAATTGTCAAAACGTGTTTTTCAGCAGAAATAAACACGTTTTGGCAACTTTGGTCATCACCATGTAACTTATAGGGCAGAAACAGCACACTTTTCAAAACGTGTTTTTCAGCCCGAAATAAACGCGTTTTGTCAGCCCTTGGAATCACAGAGTAACTGCCTAGCTCAGAAGAGCCCACTGAGGCAGCCCTTAACCCCAGTGCTCAGAAATTGTCAAAACGTGTTTTTCAGCAGAAATAAACACGTTTTGGCAACTTTGGTCATCACCATGTAACTTATAGGGCAGAAACAGCACAGTTTTCAAAACGTGTTTTTCAGCCCGAAATAAACGCGTTTTCTCAGCCCTTAGAATCGCAGTGTAACTGCCTGGCTCAGAAGAGCACACTGAGTCAGCCCTTAACCCCAGTGCTCAGAAATTGTCAAAACGTGTTTTTCAGCAGAAATAAACACGTTTTGGCAACTTTGGTCATCACCATGTAACTTATAGGGCAGAAACAGCACACTTTTCAAAACGTGTTTTTCAGCCCGAAATAAACGCGTTTTGTCAGCCCTTGGAATCACAGTGTAACTGCCTAGCTCAGAAGAGCCCACTGAGGCAGCCCTTAACCCCAGTGTGCAGAAATTGTCAAAACGTGTTTTTCAGCAGAAATAAACACGTTTTGGCAACTTTGGTCATCACCATGTAACTTATTGGGCAGAAACAGCACACTTTTCAAAACGTGTTTTTCAGCCCGAAATAAACGCGTTTTGTCAGCCCTTGGAATCACAGTGTAACTGCCTAGCTCAGAAGAGCCCACTGAGGCAGCCCTTAACCCCAGTGCTCAGAAATTGTCAAAACGTGTTTTTCAGCAGAAATAAACACGTTTTGGCAACTTTGGTCACCACCATGTAACTTATAGGGCAGAAACAGCACAGTTTTCAAAACGTGTTTTTCAGCCCGAAATAAACGCGTTTTCTCAGCCCTTAGAATCGCAGTGTAACTGCCTGGCTCAGAAGAGCACACTGAGTCAGCCCTTAACCCCAGTGCTCAGAAATTGTCAAAACGTGTTTTTCAGCAGAAATAAACACGTTTTGGCAACTTTGGTCATCACCATGTAACTTATAGGGCAGAAACAGCACACTTTTCAAAACGTGTTTTTCAGCCCGAAATAAACGCGTTTTGTCAGCCCTTGGAATCACAGTGTAACTGCCTAGCTCAAAAGAGCCCACTGAGGCAGCCCTTAACCCCAGTGTGCAGAAATTGTCAAAACGTGTTTTTCAGCAGAAATAAACACGTTTTGGCAACTTTGGTCACCACCATGTAACTTATAGGGCAGAAACAGCACAGTTTTCAAAACGTGTTTTTCAGCCCGAAATAAACGCGTTTTGTCAGCCCTTGGAATCACAGTGTAACTGCCTAGCTCAGAAGAGCCCACTGAGGCAGCCCTTAACCCCAGTGCTCAGAAATTGTCAAAACGTGTTTTTCAGCAGAAATAAACACGTTTTGGCAACTTTGGTCATCACCATGTAACTTATAGGGCAGAAACAGCACACTTTTCAAAACGTGTTTTTCAGCCCGAAATAAACGCGTTTTCTCAGCCCTTAGAATCGCAGTGTAACTGCCTGTCCCAGAAGAGCACACAGAGTCAGCCCTTAACCCCAGTGCTCAGAAATTGTCAAAACGTGTTTTTCAGCAGAAATAAACACGTTTTGGCAACTTTGGTCATCACCATGTAACTTATAGGGCAGAAACAGCACACTTTTCAAAACGTGTTTTTCAGCCCGAAATAAACGCGTTTTGTCAGCCCTTGGAATCACAGTGTAACTGCCTAGCTCAGAAGAGCCCACTGAGGCAGCCCTTAACCCCAGTATGCAGAAATTGTCAAAACGTGTTTTTCAGCAGAAATAAACACGTTTTGGCAACTTTGGTCACCACCATGTAACTTATAGGGCAAAAACAGCACAGTTTTCAAAACGTGTTTTTCAGCCCGAAATAAACGCGTTTTCTCAGCCCTTAGAATCGCAGTGTAACTGCCTGGCTCAGAAGAGCACACTGAGTCAGCCCTTAACCCCAGTGCTCAGAAATTGTCAAAACGTGTTTTTCAGCAGAAATAAACACGTTTTGGCAACTTTGGTCATCACCATGTAACTTATAGGGCAGAAACAGCACACTTTTCAAAACGTGTTTTTCAGCCCGAAATAAACGCGTTTTGTCAGCCCTTGGAATCACAGTGTAACTGCCTAGCTCAGAAGAGCCCACTGAGGCAGCCCTTAACCCCAGTGCTCAGAAATTGTCAAAACGTGTTTTCCAGCAGAAATAAACACGTTTTGGCAACTTTGGTCACCACCATGTAACTTATAGGGCAGAAACAGCACAGTTTTCAAAACGTGTTTTTCAGCCCGAAATAAACGCGTTTTCTCAGCCCTTAGAATCGCAGTGTAACTGCCTGTCTCAGAAGAGCACACTGAGTCAGCCCTTAACCCCAGTGCTCACAAATTGTCAAAACGTGTTTTTCAGCAGAAATAAACACGTTTTGGCAACTTTGGTCACCACCATGTAACTTATAGGGCAGAAACAGCACAGTTTTCAAAACGTGTTTTTCAGCCCGAAATAAACGCGTTTTCTCAGCCCTTAGAATCGCAGTGTAACTACCTGTCTCAGAAGAGCACACTGAGTCAGCCCTTAACCCCAGTGCTCAGAAATTGTCAAAACGTGTTTTTCAGCAGAAATAAACACGTTTTGGCAACTTTGGTCATCACCATGTAACTTATAGGGCAGAAACAGCACACTTTTCAAAACGTGTTTTTCAGCCCGAAATAAACGCGTTTTGTCAGCCCTTGGAATCACAGTGTAACTGCCTAGCTCAGAAGAGCCCACTGAGGCAGCCCTTAACCCCAGTGTGCAGAAATTGTCAAAACGTGTTTTTCAGCAGAAATAAACACGTTTTGGCAACTTTGGTCATCACCATGTAACTTATAGGGCAGAAACAGCACACTTTTCAAAACGTGTTTTTCAGCCCGAAATAAACGCGTTTTGTCAGCCCTTGGAATCACAGTGTAACTGCCTAGCTCAGAAGAGCCCACTAAGGCAGCCCTTAACCCCAGTGCTCAGAAATTGTCAAAACGTGTTTTCCAGCAGAAATAAACACGTTTTGGCAACTTTGGTCACCACCATGTAACTTATAGGGCAGAAACAGCACAGTTTTCAAAACGTGTTTTTCAGCCGGAAATAAACGCGTTTTGTCAGCCCTTGGAATCAAAGTGTAACTGCCTAGCTCAGAAGAGCCCACTGAGGCAGCCCTTAACCCCAGTGTGCAGAAATTGTCAAAACGTGTTTTTCAGCAGAAATAAACACGTTTTGGCAACTTTGGTCATCACCATGTAACTTATAGGGCAGAAACCGCACACTTTTCAAAACGTGTTTTTCAGCCCGAAATAAACGCGTTTTGTCAGCCCTTGGAATCACAGAGTAACTGCCTAGCTCAGAAGAGCACACTGAGGCAGCCCTTAACCCCAGTGCTCAGAAATTGTCAAAACGTGTTTTTCAGCAGAAATAAACACGTTTTGGCAACTTTGGTCATCACCATGTAACTTATAGGGCAGAAACAGCACAGTTTTCAAAACGTGTTTTTCAGCCCGAAATAAACGCGTTTTGTCAGCCCTTGGAATCACAGTGTAACTGCCTAGCTCAGAAGAGCCCACTGAGGCAGCCCTTAACCCCAGTGCTCAGAAATTGTCAAAACGTGTTTTTCAGCAGAAATAAACACGTTTTGGCAACTTTGGTCACCACCATGTAACTTATAGGGCAGAAACAGCACAGTTTTCAAAACGTGTTTTTCAGCCCGAAATAAACGCGTTTTCTCAGCCCTTAGAATCGCAGTGTAACTGCCTGGCTCAGAAGAGCACACTGAGTCAGCCCTTAACCCCAGTGCTCAGAAATTGTCAAAACGTGTTTTTCAGCAGAAATAAACACGTTTTGGCAACTTTGGTCATCACCATGTAACTTATAGGGCAGAAACAGCACACTTTTCAAAACGTGTTTTTCAGCCCGAAATAAACGCGTTTTGTCAGCCCTTGGAATCACAGTGTAACTGCCTAGCTCAAAAGAGCCCACTGAGGCAGCCCTTAACCCCAGTGTGCAGAAATTGTCAAAACGTGTTTTTCAGCAGAAATAAACACGTTTTGGCAACTTTGGTCACCACCATGTAACTTATAGGGCAGAAACAGCACAGTTTTCAAAACGTGTTTTTCAGCCCGAAATAAACGCGTTTTGTCAGCCCTTGGAATCACAGTGTAACTGCCTAGCTCAGAAGAGCCCACTGAGGCAGCCCTTAACCCCAGTATGCAGAAATTGTCAAAACGTGTTTATAAGCAGAAATAAACACGTTTTGGCAACTTTGGTCATCACCATGTAACTTATAGGGCAGAAACAGCACACTTTTCAAAACGTGTTTTTCAGCCCGAAATAAACGCGTTTTGTCAACCCTTGGAATCACAGTGTAACTGCCTAGCTCAGAAGAGCCCACTGAGGCAGCCCTTAACCCCAGTGCTCAGAAATTGTCAAAACGTGTTTTTCAGCAGAAATAAACACGTTTTGGCAACTTTGGTCATCACCATGTAACTTATAGGGCAGAAACAGCACACTTTTCAAAACGTGTTTTTCAGCCCGAAATAAACGCGTTTTCTCAGCCCTTAGAATCGCAGTGTAACTGCCTGTCCCAGAAGAGCACACAGAGTCAGCCCTTAACCCCAGTGCTCAGAAATTGTCAAAACGTGTTTTTCAGCAGAAATAAACACGTTTTGGCAACTTTGGTCATCACCATGTAACTTATAGGGCAGAAACAGCACACTTTTCAAAACGTGTTTTTCAGCCCGAAATAAACGCGTTTTGTCAGCCCTTGGAATCACAGTGTAACTGCCTAGCTCAGAAGAGCCCACTGAGGCAGCCCTTAACCCCAGTATGCAGAAATTGTCAAAACGTGTTTTTCAGCAGAAATAAACACGTTTTGGCAACTTTGGTCACCACCATGTAACTTATAGGGCAAAAACAGCACAGTTTTCAAAACGTGTTTTTCAGCCCGAAATAAACGCGTTTTCTCAGCCCTTAGAATCGCAGTGTAACTGCCTGGCTCAGAAGAGCACACTGAGTCAGCCCTTAACCCCAGTGCTCAGAAATTGTCAAAACGTGTTTTTCAGCAGAAATAAACACGTTTTGGCAACTTTGGTCACCACCATGTAACTTATAGGGCAGAAACAGCACAGTTTTCAAAACGTGTTTTTCAGCCCGAAATAAACGCGTTTTCTCAGCCCTTAGAATCGCAGTGTAACTGCCTGTCTCAGAAGAGCACACTGAGTCAGCCCTTAACCCCAGTGCTCACAAATTGTCAAAACGTGTTTTTCAGCAGAAATAAACACGTTTTGGCAACTTTGGTCACCACCATGTAACTTATAGGGCAGAAACAGCACAGTTTTCAAAACGTGTTTTTCAGCCCGAAATAAACGCGTTTTCTCAGCCCTTAGAATCGCAGTGTAACTACCTGTCTCAGAAGAGCACACTGAGTCAGCCCTTAACCCCAGTGCTCAGAAATTGTCAAAACGTGTTTTTCAGCAGAAATAAACACGTTTTGGCAACTTTGGTCATCACCATGTAACTTATAGGGCAGAAACAGCACACTTTTCAAAACGTGTTTTTCAGCCCGAAATAAACGCGTTTTGTCAGCCCTTGGAATCACAGTGTAACTGCCTAGCTCAGAAGAGCCCACTGAGGCAGCCCTTAACCCCAGTGTGCAGAAATTGTCAAAACGTGTTTTTCAGCAGAAATAAACACGTTTTGGCAACTTTGGTCATCACCATGTAACTTATAGGGCAGAAACAGCACACTTTTCAAAACGTGTTTTTCAGCCCGAAATAAACGCGTTTTGTCAGCCCTTGGAATCACAGTGTAACTGCCTAGCTCAGAAGAGCCCACTAAGGCAGCCCTTAACCCCAGTGCTCAGAAATTGTCAAAACGTGTTTTCCAGCAGAAATAAACACGTTTTGGCAACTTTGGTCACCACCATGTAACTTATAGGGCAGAAACAGCACAGTTTTCAAAACGTGTTTTTCAGCCGGAAATAAACGCGTTTTGTCAGCCCTTGGAATCAAAGTGTAACTGCCTAGCTCAGAAGAGCCCACTGAGGCAGCCCTTAACCCCAGTGTGCAGAAATTGTCAAAACGTGTTTTTCAGCAGAAATAAACACGTTTTGGCAACTTTGGTCATCACCATGTAACTTATAGGGCAGAAACCGCACACTTTTCAAAACGTGTTTTTCAGCCCGAAATAAACGCGTTTTGTCAGCCCTTGGAATCACAGAGTAACTGCCTAGCTCAGAAGAGCACACTGAGGCAGCCCTTAACCCCAGTGCTCAGAAATTGTCAAAACGTGTTTTTCAGCAGAAATAAACACGTTTTGGCAACTTTGGTCATCACCATGTAACTTATAGGGCAGAAACAGCACAGTTTTCAAAACGTGTTTTTCAGCCCGAAATAAACGCGTTTTGTCAGCCCTTGGAATCACAGTGTAACTGCCTAGCTCAGAAGAGCCCACTGAGGCAGCCCTTAACCCCAGTGTGCAGAAATTGTCAAAACGTGTTTTTCAGCAGAAATAAACACGTTTTGGCAACTTTGGTCATCACCATGTAACTTATAGGGCAGAAACAGCACACTTTTCAAAACGTGTTTTTCAGCCCGAAATAAACGCGTTTTCTCAGCCCTTAGAATCGCAGTGTAACTGCCTGTCCCAGAAGAGCACACAGAGTCAGCCCTTAACCCCAGTGCTCAGAAATTGTCAAAACGTGTTTTTCAGCAGAAATAAACACGTTTTGGCAACTTTGGTCATCACCATGTAACTTATAGGGCAGAAACAGCACACTTTTCAAAACGTGTTTTTCAGCCCGAAATAAACGCGTTTTGTCAGCCCTTGGAATCACAGTGTAACTGCCTAGCTCAGAAGAGCCCACTGAGGCAGCCCTTAACCCCAGTGCTCAGAAATTGTCAAAACGTGTTTTCCAGCAGAAATAAACACGTTTTGGCAACTTTGGTCACCACCATGTAACTTATAGGGCAGAAACAGCACAGTTTTCAAAACGTGTTTTTCAGCCCGAAATAAACGCGTTTTCTCAGCCCTTAGAATCGCAGTGTAACTGCCTGTCTCAGAAGAGCACACTGAGTCAGCCCTTAACCCCAGTGCTCAGAAATTGTCAAAACGTGTTTTTCAGCAGAAATAAACACGTTTTGGCAACTTTGGTCATCACCATGTAACTTATAGGGCAGAAACAGCACAGTTTTCAAAACGTGTTTTTCAGCCCGAAATAAACGCGTTTTGTCAGCCCTTCGAATCACAGTGTAACTGCCTAGCTCAGAAGAGCCCACTGAGGCAGCCCTTAACCCCAGTGTGCAGAAATTGTCAAAACGTGTTTTTCAGCAGAAATAAACACGTTTTGGCAACTTTGGTCATCACCATGTAACTTATAGGGCAGAAACAGCACACTTTTCAAAACGTGTTTTTCAGCCCGAAATAAACGCGTTTTGTCAGCCCTTGGAATCACAGTGTAACTGCCTAGCTCAGAAGAGTCCACTAAGGCAGCCCTTAACCCCAGTGCTCAGAAATTGTCAAAACGTGTTTTCCAGCAGAAATAAACACGTTTTGGCAACTTTGGTCACCACCATGTAACTTATAGGGCAGAAACAGCACAGTTTTCAAAACGTGTTTTTCAGCCGGAAATAAACGTGTTTTGTCAGCCCTTGGAATCACAGTGTAACTGCCTAGCTCAGAAGAGCCCACTGAGGCAGCCCTTAACCCCAGTGTGCAGAAATTGTCAAAACGTGTTTTTCAGCAGAAATAAACACGTTTTGGCAACTTTGGTCATCACCATGTAACTTATAGGGCAGAAACAGCACACTTTTCAAAACGTGTTTTTCAGCCCGAAATAAACGCGTTTTGTCAGCCCTTGGAATCACAGAGTAACTGCCTAGCTCAGAAGAGCCCACTGAGGCAGCCCTTAACCCCAGTGCTCAGAAATTGTCAAAACGTGTTTTTCAGCAGAAATAAACACGTTTTGGCAACTTTGGTCATCACCATGTAACTTATAGGGCAGAAACAGCACAGTTTTCAAAACGTGTTTTTCAGCCCGAAATAAACGCGTTTTCTCAGCCCTTAGAATCGCAGTGTAACTGCCTGGCTCAGAAGAGCACACTGAGTCAGCCCTTAACCCCAGTGCTCAGAAATTGTCAAAACGTGTTTTTCAGCAGAAATAAACACGTTTTGGCAACTTTGGTCATCACCATGTAACTTATAGGGCAGAAACAGCACAGTTTTCAAAACGTGTTTTTCAGCCCGAAATAAACGCGTTTTCTCAGCCCTTAGAATCGCAGTGTAACTGCCTGGCTCAGAAGAGCACACTGAGTCAGCCCTTAACCCCAGTGCTCAGAAATTGTCAAAACGTGTTTTTCAGCAGAAATAAACACGTTTTGGCAACTTTGGTCATCACCATGTAACTTATAGGGCAGAAACAGCACACTTTTCAAAACGTGTTTTTCAGCCCGAAATAAACGCGTTTTGTCAGCCCTTGGAATCACAGTGTAACTGCCTAGCTCAGAAGAGCCCACTGAGGCAGCCCTTAACCCCAGTGCTCAGAAATTGTCAAAACGTGTTTTTCAGCAGAAATAAACACGTTTTGGCAACTTTGGTCACCACCATGTAACTTATAGGGCAGAAACAGCACAGTTTTCAAAACGTGTTTTTCAGCCCGAAATAAACGCGTTTTGTCAGCCCTTCGAATCACAGTGTAACTGCCTAGCTCAGAAGAGCCCACTGAGGCAGCCCTTAACCCCAGTGTGCAGAAATTGTCAAAACGTGTTTTTCAGCAGAAATAAACACGTTTTGGCAACTTTGGTCATCACCATGTAACTTATAGGGCAGAAACAGCACACTTTTCAAAACGTGTTTTTCAGCCCGAAATAAACGCGTTTTGTCAGCCCTTGGAATCACAGTGTAACTGCCTAGCTCAGAAGAGTCCACTAAGGCAGCCCTTAACCCCAGTGCTCAGAAATTGTCAAAACGTGTTTTCCAGCAGAAATAAACACGTTTTGGCAACTTTGGTCACCACCATGTAACTTATAGGGCAGAAACAGCACAGTTTTCAAAACGTGTTTTTCAGCCGGAAATAAACGTGTTTTGTCAGCCCTTGGAATCACAGTGTAACTGCCTAGCTCAGAAGAGCCCACTGAGGCAGCCCTTAACCCCAGTGTGCAGAAATTGTCAAAACGTGTTTTTCAGCAGAAATAAACACGTTTTGGCAACTTTGGTCATCACCATGTAACTTATAGGGCAGAAACAGCACACTTTTCAAAACGTGTTTTTCAGCCCGAAATAAACGCGTTTTGTCAGCCCTTGGAATCACAGAGTAACTGCCTAGCTCAGAAGAGCCCACTGAGGCAGCCCTTAACCCCAGTGCTCAGAAATTGTCAAAACGTGTTTTTCAGCAGAAATAAACACGTTTTGGCAACTTTGGTCATCACCATGTAACTTATAGGGCAGAAACAGCACAGTTTTCAAAACGTGTTTTTCAGCCCGAAATAAACGCGTTTTCTCAGCCCTTAGAATCGCAGTGTAACTGCCTGGCTCAGAAGAGCACACTGAGTCAGCCCTTAACCCCAGTGCTCAGAAATTGTCAAAACGTGTTTTTCAGCAGAAATAAACACGTTTTGGCAACTTTGGTCATCACCATGTAACTTATAGGGCAGAAACAGCACAGTTTTCAAAACGTGTTTTTCAGCCCGAAATAAACGCGTTTTCTCAGCCCTTAGAATCGCAGTGTAACTGCCTGGCTCAGAAGAGCACACTGAGTCAGCCCTTAACCCCAGTGCTCAGAAATTGTCAAAACGTGTTTTTCAGCAGAAATAAACACGTTTTGGCAACTTTGGTCATCACCATGTAACTTATAGGGCAGAAACAGCACACTTTTCAAAACGTGTTTTTCAGCCCGAAATAAACGCGTTTTGTCAGCCCTTGGAATCACAGTGTAACTGCCTAGCTCAGAAGAGCCCACTGAGGCAGCCCTTAACCCCAGTGCTCAGAAATTGTCAAAACGTGTTTTTCAGCAGAAATAAACACGTTTTGGCAACTTTGGTCACCACCATGTAACTTATAGGGCAGAAACAGCACAGTTTTCAAAACGTGTTTTTCAGCCCGAAATAAACGCGTTTTCTCAGCCCTTAGAATCGCAGTGTAACTGCCTGTCTCAGAAGAGCACACTGAGTCAGCCCTTAACCCCAGTGCTCAGAAATTGTCAAAACGTGTTTTTCAGCAGAAATAAACACGTTTTGGCAACTTTGGTCATCACCATGTAACTTATAGGGCAGAAACAGCACAGTTTTCAAAACGTGTTTTTCAGCCCGAAATAAACGCGTTTTGTCAGCCCTTCGAATCACAGTGTAACTGCCTAGCTCAGAAGAGCCCACTGAGGCAGCCCTTAACCCCAGTGTGCAGAAATTGTCAAAACGTGTTTTTCAGCAGAAATAAACACGTTTTGGCAACTTTGGTCATCACCATGTAACTTATAGGGCAGAAACAGCACACTTTTCAAAACGTGTTTTTCAGCCCGAAATAAACGCGTTTTGTCAGCCCTTGGAATCACAGTGTAACTGCCTAGCTCAGAAGAGTCCACTAAGGCAGCCCTTAACCCCAGTGCTCAGAAATTGTCAAAACGTGTTTTCCAGCAGAAATAAACACGTTTTGGCAACTTTGGTCACCACCATGTAACTTATAGGGCAGAAACAGCACAGTTTTCAAAACGTGTTTTTCAGCCGGAAATAAACGTGTTTTGTCAGCCCTTGGAATCACAGTGTAACTGCCTAGCTCAGAAGAGCCCACTGAGGCAGCCCTTAACCCCAGTGTGCAGAAATTGTCAAAACGTGTTTTTCAGCAGAAATAAACACGTTTTGGCAACTTTGGTCATCACCATGTAACTTATAGGGCAGAAACAGCACACTTTTCAAAACGTGTTTTTCAGCCCGAAATAAACGCGTTTTGTCAGCCCTTGGAATCACAGAGTAACTGCCTAGCTCAGAAGAGCCCACTGAGGCAGCCCTTAACCCCAGTGCTCAGAAATTGTCAAAACGTGTTTTTCAGCAGAAATAAACACGTTTTGGCAACTTTGGTCATCACCATGTAACTTATAGGGCAGAAACAGCACAGTTTTCAAAACGTGTTTTTCAGCCCGAAATAAACGCGTTTTCTCAGCCCTTAGAATCGCAGTGTAACTGCCTGGCTCAGAAGAGCACACTGAGTCAGCCCTTAACCCCAGTGCTCAGAAATTGTCAAAACGTGTTTTTCAGCAGAAATAAACACGTTTTGGCAACTTTGGTCATCACCATGTAACTTATAGGGCAGAAACAGCACAGTTTTCAAAACGTGTTTTTCAGCCCGAAATAAACGCGTTTTCTCAGCCCTTAGAATCGCAGTGTAACTGCCTGGCTCAGAAGAGCACACTGAGTCAGCCCTTAACCCCAGTGCTCAGAAATTGTCAAAACGTGTTTTTCAGCAGAAATAAACACGTTTTGGCAACTTTGGTCATCACCATGTAACTTATAGGGCAGAAACAGCACACTTTTCAAAACGTGTTTTTCAGCCCGAAATAAACGCGTTTTGTCAGCCCTTGGAATCACAGTGTAACTGCCTAGCTCAGAAGAGCCCACTGAGGCAGCCCTTAACCCCAGTGCTCAGAAATTGTCAAAACGTGTTTTTCAGCAGAAATAAACACGTTTTGGCAACTTTGGTCACCACCATGTAACTTATAGGGCAGAAACAGCACAGTTTTCAAAACGTGTTTTTCAGCCCGAAATAAACGCGTTTTCTCAGCCCTTAGAATCGCAGTGTAACTGCCTGGCTCAGAAGAGCACACTGAGTCAGCCCTTAACCCCAGTGCTCAGAAATTGTCAAAACGTGTTTTTCAGCAGAAATAAACACGTTTTGGCAACTTTGGTCATCACCATGTAACTTATAGGGCAGAAACAGCACAGTTTTCAAAACGTGTTTTTCAGCCCGAAATAAACGCGTTTTCTCAGCCCTTAGAATCGCAGTGTAACTGCCTGTCCCAGAAGAGCACACAGAGTCAGCCCTTAACCCCAGTGCTCAGAAATTGTCAAAACGTGTTTTTCAGCAGAAATAAACACGTTTTGGCAACTTTGGTCATCACCATGTAACTTATAGGGCAGAAACAGCACACTTTTCAAAACGTGTTTTTCAGCCCGAAATAAACGCGTTTTGTCAGCCCTTGGAATCACAGTGTAACTGCCTAGCTCAGAAGAGCCCACTGAGGCAGCCCTTAACCCCAGTGCTCAGAAATTGTCAAAACGTGTTTTCCAGCAGAAATAAACACGTTTTGGCAACTTTGGTCACCACCATGTAACTTATAGGGCAGAAACAGCACAGTTTTCAAAACGTGTTTTTCAGCCCGAAATAAACGCGTTTTCTCAGCCCTTAGAATCGCAGTGTAACTGCCTGTCTCAGAAGAGCACACTGAGTCAGCCCTTAACCCCAGTGTGCAGAAATTGTCAAAACGTGTTTTTCAGCAGAAATAAACACGTTTTGGCAACTTTGGTCATCACCATGTAACTTATAGGGCAGAAACAGCACACTTTTCAAAACGTGTTTTTCAGCCCGAAATAAACACGTTTTCTCAGCCCTTAGAATCGCAGTGTAACTGCCTGTCCCAGAAGAGCACACAGAGTCAGCCCTTAACCCCAGTGCTCAGAAATTGTCAAAACGTGTTTTTCAGCAGAAATAAACACGTTTTGGCAACTTTGGTCATCACCATGTAACTTATAGGGCAGAAACAGCACACTTTTCAAAACGTGTTTTTCAGCCCGAAATAAACGCGTTTTGTCAGCCCTTGGAATCACAGTGTAACTGCCTAGCTCAGAAGAGCCCACTGAGGCAGCCCTTAACCCCAGTGCTCAGAAATTGTCAAAACGTGTTTTCCAGCAGAAATAAACACGTTTTGGCAACTTTGGTCACCACCATGTAACTTATAGGGCAGAAACAGCACAGTTTTCAAAACGTGTTTTTCAGCCCGAAATAAACGCGTTTTCTCAGCCCTTAGAATCGCAGTGTAACTGCCTGTCTCAGAAGAGCACACTGAGTCAGCCCTTAACCCCAGTGCTCAGAAATTGTCAAAACGTGTTTTTCAGCAGAAATAAACACGTTTTGGCAACTTTGGTCATCACCATGTAACTTATAGGGCAGAAACAGCACAGTTTTCAAAACGTGTTTTTCAGCCCGAAATAAACGCGTTTTGTCAGCCCTTCGAATCACAGTGTAACTGCCTAGCTCAGAAGAGCCCACTGAGGCAGCCCTTAACCCCAGTGTGCAGAAATTGTCAAAACGTGTTTTTCAGCAGAAATAAACACGTTTTGGCAACTTTGGTCATCACCATGTAACTTATAGGGCAGAAACAGCACACTTTTCAAAACGTGTTTTTCAGCCCGAAATAAACGCGTTTTGTCAGCCCTTGGAATCACAGTGTAACTGCCTAGCTCAGAAGAGTCCACTAAGGCAGCCCTTAACCCCAGTGCTCAGAAATTGTCAAAACGTGTTTTCCAGCAGAAATAAACACGTTTTGGCAACTTTGGTCACCACCATGTAACTTATAGGGCAGAAACAGCACAGTTTTCAAAACGTGTTTTTCAGCCGGAAATAAACGTGTTTTGTCAGCCCTTGGAATCACAGTGTAACTGCCTAGCTCAGAAGAGCCCACTGAGGCAGCCCTTAACCCCAGTGTGCAGAAATTGTCAAAACGTGTTTTTCAGCAGAAATAAACACGTTTTGGCAACTTTGGTCATCACCATGTAACTTATAGGGCAGAAACAGCACACTTTTCAAAACGTGTTTTTCAGCCCGAAATAAACGCGTTTTGTCAGCCCTTGGAATCACAGAGTAACTGCCTAGCTCAGAAGAGCCCACTGAGGCAGCCCTTAACCCCAGTGCTCAGAAATTGTCAAAACGTGTTTTTCAGCAGAAATAAACACGTTTTGGCAACTTTGGTCATCACCATGTAACTTATAGGGCAGAAACAGCACAGTTTTCAAAACGTGTTTTTCAGCCCGAAATAAACGCGTTTTCTCAGCCCTTAGAATCGCAGTGTAACTGCCTGGCTCAGAAGAGCACACTGAGTCAGCCCTTAACCCCAGTGCTCAGAAATTGTCAAAACGTGTTTTTCAGCAGAAATAAACACGTTTTGGCAACTTTGGTCATCACCATGTAACTTATAGGGCAGAAACAGCACAGTTTTCAAAACGTGTTTTTCAGCCCGAAATAAACGCGTTTTCTCAGCCCTTAGAATCGCAGTGTAACTGCCTGGCTCAGAAGAGCACACTGAGTCAGCCCTTAACCCCAGTGCTCAGAAATTGTCAAAACGTGTTTTTCAGCAGAAATAAACACGTTTTGGCAACTTTGGTCATCACCATGTAACTTATAGGGCAGAAACAGCACACTTTTCAAAACGTGTTTTTCAGCCCGAAATAAACGCGTTTTGTCAGCCCTTGGAATCACAGTGTAACTGCCTAGCTCAGAAGAGCCCACTGAGGCAGCCCTTAACCCCAGTGCTCAGAAATTGTCAAAACGTGTTTTTCAGCAGAAATAAACACGTTTTGGCAACTTTGGTCACCACCATGTAACTTATAGGGCAGAAACAGCACAGTTTTCAAAACGTGTTTTTCAGCCCGAAATAAACGCGTTTTCTCAGCCCTTAGAATCGCAGTGTAACTGCCTGTCTCAGAAGAGCACACTGAGTCAGCCCTTAACCCCAGTGCTCAGAAATTGTCAAAACGTGTTTTTCAGCAGAAATAAACACGTTTTGGCAACTTTGGTCATCACCATGTAACTTATAGGGCAGAAACAGCACAGTTTTCAAAACGTGTTTTTCAGCCCGAAATAAACGCGTTTTGTCAGCCCTTCGAATCACAGTGTAACTGCCTAGCTCAGAAGAGCCCACTGAGGCAGCCCTTAACCCCAGTGTGCAGAAATTGTCAAAACGTGTTTTTCAGCAGAAATAAACACGTTTTGGCAACTTTGGTCATCACCATGTAACTTATAGGGCAGAAACAGCACACTTTTCAAAACGTGTTTTTCAGCCCGAAATAAACGCGTTTTGTCAGCCCTTGGAATCACAGTGTAACTGCCTAGCTCAGAAGAGTCCACTAAGGCAGCCCTTAACCCCAGTGCTCAGAAATTGTCAAAACGTGTTTTCCAGCAGAAATAAACACGTTTTGGCAACTTTGGTCACCACCATGTAACATATAGGGCAGAAACAGCACAGTTTTCAAAACGTGTTTTTCAGCCCGAAATAAACGTGTTTTGTCAGCCCTTGGAATCACAGTGTAACTGCCTAGCTCAGAAGAGCCCACTGAGGCAGCCCTTAACCCCAGTGTGCAGAAATTGTCAAAACGTGTTTTTCAGCAGAAATAAACACGTTTTGGCAACTTTGGTCATCACCATGTAACTTATAGGGCAGAAACAGCACACTTTTCAAAACGTGTTTTTCAGCCCGAAATAAACGCGTTTTGTCAGCCCTTGGAATCACAGAGTAACTGCCTAGCTCAGAAGAGCCCACTGAGGCAGCCCTTAACCCCAGTGCTCAGAAATTGTCAAAACGTGTTTTTCAGCAGAAATAAACACGTTTTGGCAACTTTGGTCATCACCATGTAACTTATAGGGCAGAAACAGCACAGTTTTCAAAACGTGTTTTTCAGCCCGAAATAAACGCGTTTTCTCAGCCCTTAGAATCGCAGTGTAACTGCCTGGCTCAGAAGAGCACACTGAGTCAGCCCTTAACCCCAGTGCTCAGAAATTGTCAAAACGTGTTTTTCAGCAGAAATAAACACGTTTTGGCAACTTTGGTCATCACCATGTAACTTATAGGGCAGAAACAGCACAGTTTTCAAAACGTGTTTTTCAGCCCGAAATAAACGCGTTTTCTCAGCCCTTAGAATCGCAGTGTAACTGCCTGGCTCAGAAGAGCACACTGAGTCAGCCCTTAACCCCAGTGCTCAGAAATTGTCAAAACGTGTTTTTCAGCAGAAATAAACACGTTTTGGCAACTTTGGTCATCACCATGTAACTTATAGGGCAGAAACAGCACACTTTTCAAAACGTGTTTTTCAGCCCGAAATAAACGCGTTTTGTCAGCCCTTGGAATCACAGTGTAACTGCCTAGCTCAGAAGAGCCCACTGAGGCAGCCCTTAACCCCAGTGCTCAGAAATTGTCAAAACGTGTTTTTCAGCAGAAATAAACACGTTTTGGCAACTTTGGTCACCACCATGTAACTTATAGGGCAGAAACAGCACAGTTTTCAAAACGTGTTTTTCAGCCCGAAATAAACGCGTTTTCTCAGCCCTTAGAATCGCAGTGTAACTGCCTGGCTCAGAAGAGCACACTGAGTCAGCCCTTAACCCCAGTGCTCAGAAATTGTCAAAACGTGTTTTTCAGCAGAAATAAACACGTTTTGGCAACTTTGGTCATCACCATGTAACTTTTAGGGCAGAAACAGCACACTTTTCAAAACGTGTTTTTCAGCACGAAATAAACGCGTTTTGTCAGCCCTTGGAATCACAGTGTAACTGCCTAGCTCAGAAGAGCCCACTGAGGCAGCCCTTAACCCCAGTGTGCAGAAATTGTCAAAACGTGTTTTTCAGCAGAAATAAACACGTTTTGGCAACTTTGGTCACCACCATGTAACTTATAGGGCAGAAACAGCACACTTTTCAAAACGTGTTTTTCAGCCCGAAATAAACGCGTTTTGTCAGCCCTTGGAATCACAGTGTAACTGCCTAGCTCAGAAGAGCCCACTGAGGCAGCCCTTAACCCCAGTGCTCAGAAATTGTCAAAACGTGTTTTTCAGCAGAAATAAACACGTTTTGGCAACTTTGGTCATCACCATGTAACTTATAGGGCAGAAACAGCACACTTTTCAAAACGTGTTTTTCAGCCCGAAATAAACGCGTTTTCTCAGCCCTTAGAATCGCAGTGTAACTGCCTGTCCCAGAAGAGCACACAGAGTCAGCCCTTAACCCCAGTGCTCAGAAATTGTCAAAACGTGTTTTTCAGCAGAAATAAACACGTTTTGGCAACTTTGGTCATCACCATGTAACTTATAGGGCAGAAACAGCACACTTTTCAAAACGTGTTTTTCAGCCCGAAATAAACGCGTTTTGTCAGCCCTTGGAATCACAGTGTAACTGCCTAGCTCAGAAGAGCCCACTGAGGCAGCCCTTAACCCCAGTGCTCAGAAATTGTCAAAACGTGTTTTCCAGCAGAAATAAACACGTTTTGGCAACTTTGGTCACCACCATGTAACTTATAGGGCAGAAACAGCACAGTTTTCAAAACGTGTTTTTCAGCCCGAAATAAACGCGTTTTCTCAGCCCTTAGAATCGCAGTGTAACTGCCTGTCTCAGAAGAGCACACTGAGTCAGCCCTTAACCCCAGTGTGCAGAAATTGTCAAAACGTGTTTTTCAGCAGAAATAAACACGTTTTGGCAACTTTGGTCATCACCATGTAACTTATAGGGCAGAAACAGCACACTTTTCAAAACGTGTTTTTCAGCCCGAAATAAACGCGTTTTGTCAGCCCTTGGAATCACAGAGTAACTGCCTAGCTCAGAAGAGCCCACTGAGGCAGCCCTTAACCCCAGTGCTCAGAAATTGTCAAAACGTGTTTTTCAGCAGAAATAAACACGTTTTGGCAACTTTGGTCATCACCATGTAACTTATAGGGCAGAAACAGCACACTTTTCAAAACGTGTTTTTCAGCCCGAAATAAACGCGTTTTGTCAGCCCTTGGAATCACAGTGTAACTGCCTAGCTCAGAAGAGCCCACTGAGGCAGCCCTTAACCCCAGTGCTCAGAAATTGTCAAAACGTGTTTTTCAGCAGAAATAAACACGTTTTGGCAACTTTGGTCATCACCATGTAACTTATAGGGCAGAAACAGCACACTTTTCAAAACGTGTTTTTCAGCCCGAAATAAACGCGTTTTGTCAGCCTTGGAATCACAGTGTAACTGCCTAGCTCAGAAGAGCCCACTGAGGCAGCCCTTAACCCCAGTGTGCAGAAATTGTCAAAACGTGTTTTTCAGCAGAAATAAACACGTTTTGGCAACTTTGGTCATCACCATGTAACTTATAGGGCAGAAACCGCACACTTTTCAAAACGTGTTTTTCAGCCCGAAATAAACGCGTTTTGTCAGCCCTTGGAATCACAGAGTAACTGCCTAGCTCAGAAGAGCACACTGAGGCAGCCCTTAACCCCAGTGCTCAGAAATTGTCAAAACGTGTTTTTCAGCAGAAATAAACACGTTTTGGCAACTTTGGTCATCACCATGTAACTTATAGGGCAGAAACAGCACAGTTTTCAAAACGTGTTTTTCAGCCCGAAATAAACGCGTTTTGTCAGCCCTTGGAATCACAGTGTAACTGCCTAGCTCAGAAGAGCCCACTGAGGCAGCCCTTAACCCCAGTGTGCAGAAATTGTCAAAACGTGTTTTTCAGCAGAAATAAACACGTTTTGGCAACTTTGGTCATCACCATGTAACTTATTGGGCAGAAACAGCACACTTTTCAAAACGTGTTTTTCAGCCCGAAATAAACGCGTTTTGTCAGCCCTTGGAATCACAGTGTAACTGCCTAGCTCAGAAGAGCCCACTGAGGCAGCCCTTAACCCCAGTGCTCAGAAATTGTCAAAACGTGTTTTTCAGCAGAAATAAACACGTTTTGGCAACTTTGGTCACCACCATGTAACTTATAGGGCAGAAACAGCACAGTTTTCAAAACGTGTTTTTCAGCCCGAAATAAACGCGTTTTCTCAGCCCTTAGAATCGCAGTGTAACTGCCTGGCTCAGAAGAGCACACTGAGTCAGCCCTTAACCCCAGTGCTCAGAAATTGTCAAAACGTGTTTTTCAGCAGAAATAAACACGTTTTGGCAACTTTGGTCATCACCATGTAACTTATAGGGCAGAAACAGCACACTTTTCAAAACGTGTTTTTCAGCCCGAAATAAACGCGTTTTGTCAGCCCTTGGAATCACAGTGTAACTGCCTAGCTCAGAAGAGCCCACTGAGGCAGCCCTTAACCCCAGTGTGCAGAAATTGTCAAAACGTGTTTTTCAGCAGAAATAAACACGTTTTGGCAACTTTGGTCACCACCATGTAACTTATAGGGCAGAAACAGCACAGTTTTCAAAACGTGTTTTTCAGCCCGAAATAAACGCGTTTTGTCAGCCCTTGGAATCACAGTGTAACTGCCTAGCTCAGAAGAGCCCACTGAGGCAGCCCTTAACCCCAGTATGCAGAAATTGTCAAAACGTGTTTTTCAGCAGAAATAAACACGTTTTGGCAACTTTGGTCATCACCATGTAACTTATAGGGCAGAAACAGCACACTTTTCAAAACGTGTTTTTCAGCCCGAAATAAACGCGTTTTGTCAGCCCTTGGAATCACAGTGTAACTGCCTAGCTCAGAAGAGCCCACTGAGGCAGCCCTTAACCCCAGTGCTCAGAAATTGTCAAAACGTGTTTTCCAGCAGAAATAAACACGTTTTGGCAACTTTGGTCACCACCATGTAACGTATAGGGCAGAAACAGCACAGTTTTCAAAACGTGTTTTTCAGCCCGAAATAAACGCGTTTTCTCAGCCCTTAGAATCGCAGTGTAACTGCCTGTCTCAGAAGAGCACACTGAGTCAGCCCATAACCCCAGTGCTCAGAAATTGTTAAAACGTGTTTTTCAGCAGAAATAAACACGTTTTGGCAACTTTGGTCACCACCATGTAACTTATAGGGCAGAAACAGCACAGTTTTCAAAACGTGTTTTTCAGCCCGAAATAAACGCGTTTTCTCAGCCCTTAGAATCGCAGTGTAACTGCCTGGCTCAGAAGAGCACACTGAGTCAGCCCTTAACCCCAGTGCTCAGAAATTGTCAAAACGTGTTTTTCAGCAGAAATAAACACGTTTTGGCAACTTTGGTCATCACCATGTAACTTATAGGGCAGAAACAGCACACTTTTCAAAACGTGTTTTTCAGCCCGAAATAAACGCGTTTTGTCAGCCCTTGGAATCACAGTGTAACTGCCTAGCTCAGAAGAGCCCACTGAGGCAGCCCTTAACCCCAGTGTGCAGAAATTGTCAAAACGTGTTTTTCAGCAGAAATAAACACGTTTTGGCAACTTTGGTCATCACCATGTAACTTATAGGGCAGAAACAGCACACTTTTCAAAACGTGTTTTTCAGCCCGAAATAAACGCGTTTTGTCAGCCCTTGGAATCACAGAGTAACTGCCTAGCTCAGAAGAGCCCACTGAGGCAGCCCTTAACCCCAGTGCTCAGAAATTGTCAAAACGTGTTTTTCAGCAGAAATAAACACGTTTTGGCAACTTTGGTCATCACCATGTAACTTATAGGGCAGAAACAGCACAGTTTTCAAAACGTGTTTTTCAGCCCGAAATAAACGCGTTTTCTCAGCCCTTAGAATCGCAGTGTAACTGCCTGGCTCAGAAGAGCACACTGAGTCAGCCCTTAACCCCAGTGCTCAGAAATTGTCAAAACGTGTTTTTCAGCAGAAATAAACACGTTTTGGCAACTTTGGTGTTCACCATGTAACTTATAGGGCAGAAACAGCACAGTTTTCAAAACGTGTTTTTCAGCCCGAAATAAACGCGTTTTCTCAGCCCTTAGAATCGCAGTGTAACTGCCTGGCTCAGAAGAGCACACTGAGTCAGCCCTTAACCCCAGTGCTCAGAAATTGTCAAAACGTGTTTTTCAGCAGAAATAAACACGTTTTGGCAACTTTGGTCATCACCATGTAACTTATAGGGCAGAAACAGCACACTTTTCAAAACGTGTTTTTCAGCCCGAAATAAACGCGTTTTGTCAGCCCTTGGAATCACAGTGTAACTGCCTAGCTCAGAAGAGCCCACTGAGGCAGCCCTTAACCCCAGTGCTCAGAAATTGTCAAAACGTGTTTTTCAGCAGAAATAAACACGTTTTGGCAACTTTGGTCACCACCATGTAACTTATAGGGCAGAAACAGCACAGTTTTCAAAACGTGTTTTTCAGCCCGAAATAAACGCGTTTTCTCAGCCCTTAGAATCGCAGTGTAACTGCCTGGCTCAGAAGAGCACACTGAGTCAGCCCTTAACCCCAGTGCTCAGAAATTGTCAAAACGTGTTTTTCAGCAGAAATAAACACGTTTTGGCAACTTTGGTCATCACCATGTAACTTTTAGGGCAGAAACAGCACACTTTTCAAAACGTGTTTTTCAGCACGAAATAAACGCGTTTTGTCAGCCCTTGGAATCACAGTGTAACTGCCTAGCTCAGAAGAGCCCACTGAGGCAGCCCTTAACCCCAGTGTGCAGAAATTGTCAAAACGTGTTTTTCAGCAGAAATAAACACGTTTTGGCAACTTTGGTCACCACCATGTAACTTATAGGGCAGAAACAGCACAGTTTTCAAAACGTGTTTTTCAGCCCGAAATATACGCGTTTTCTCAGCCCTTAGAATCGCAGTGTAACTGCCTGTCTCAGAAGAGCACACTGAGTCAGCCCTTAACCCCAGTGCTCAGAAATTGTCAAAACGTGTTTTTCAGCAGAAATAAACACGTTTTGGCAACTTTGGTCATCACCATGTAACTTATAGGGCAGAAACAGCACACTTTTCAAAACGTGTTTTTCAGCCCGAAATAAACGCGTTTTGTCAGCCCTTGGAATCACAGTGTAACTGCCTAGCTCAGAAGAGCCCACTGAGGCAGCCCTTAACCCCAGTGTGCAGAAATTGTCAAAACGTGTTTTTCAGCAGAAATAAACACGTTTTGGCAACTTTGGTCATCACCATGTAACTTATAGGGCAGAAACAGCACACTTTTCAAAACGTGTTTTTCAGCCCGAAATAAACGCGTTTTGTCAGCCTTGGAATCAGAGTGTAACTGCCTAGCTCAGAAGAGCCCACTGAGGCAGCCCTTAACCCCAGTGTGCAGAAATTGTCAAAACGTGTTTTTCAGCAGAAATAAACACGTTTTGGCAACTTTGGTCATCACCATGTAACTTATAGGGCAGAAACCGCACACTTTTCAAAACGTGTTTTTCAGCCCGAAATAAACGCGTTTTGTCAGCCCTTGGAATCACAGAGTAACTGCCTAGCTCAGAAGAGCCCACTGAGGCAGCCCTTAACCCCAGTGCTCAGAAATTGTCAAAACGTGTTTTTCAGCAGAAATAAACACGTTTTGGCAACGTTGGTCATCACCATGTAACTTATAGGGCAGAAACAGCACAGTTTTCAAAACGTGTTTTTCAGCCCGAAATAAACGCGTTTTCTCAGCCCTTAGAATCGCAGTGTAACTGCCTGGCTCAGAAGAGCACACTGAGTCAGCCCTTAACCCCAGTGCTCAGAAATTGTCAAAACGTGTTTTTCAGCAGAAATAAACACGTTTTGGCAACTTTGGTCATCACCATGTAACTTATAGGGCAGAAACAGCACAGTTTTCAAAACGTGTTTTTCAGCCAGAAATAAACGCGTTTTGTCAGCCCTTGGAATCACAGTGTAACTGCCTAGCTCAGAAGAGCCCACTGAGGCAGCCCTTAACCCCAGTGTGCAGAAATTGTCAAAACGTGTTTTTCAGCAGAAATAAACACGTTTTGGCAACTTTGGTCATCACCATGTAACTTACAGGGCAGAAACAGCACACTTTTCAAAACGTGTTTTTCAGCCCGAAATAAACGCGTTTTGTCAGCCCTTGGAATCACAGTGTAACTGCCTAGCTCAGAAGAGCCCACTGAGGCAGCCCTTAACCCCAGTGCTCAGAAATTGTCAAAACGTGTTTTCCAGCAGAAATAAACACGTTTTGGCAACTTTGGTCACCACCATGTAACTTATAGGGCAGAAACAGCACAGTTTTCAAAACGTGTTTTTCAGCCCGAAATAAACGCGTTTTCTCAGCCCTTAGAATCGCAGTGTAACTGCCTGGCTCAGAAGACCACACTGAGTCAGCCCTTAACCCCAGTGCTCAGAAATTGTCAAAACGTGTTTTTCAGCAGAAATAAACACGTTTTGGCAACTTTGGTCATCACCATGTAACTTATAGGGCAGAAACAGCACACTTTTCAAAACGTGTTTTTCAGCCCGAAATAAACGCGTTTTGTCAGCCCTTGGAATCACAGAGTAACTGCCTAGCTCAGAAGAGCACACTGAGGCAGCCCTTAACCCCAGTGCTCAGAAATTGTCAAAACGTGTTTTTCAGCAGAAATAAACACGTTTTGGCAACTTTGGTCACCACCATGTAACTTATAGGGCAGAAACAGCACAGTTTTCAAAACGTGTTTTTCAGCCCGAAATAAACGCGTTTTGTCAGCCCTTGGAATCACAGTGTAACTGCCTAGCTCAGAAGAGCCCACTGAGGCAGCCCTTAACCCCAGTGCTCAGAAATTGTCAAAACGTGTTTTCCAGCAGAAATAAACACGTTTTGGCAACTTTGGTCACCACCATGTAACTTATAGGGCAGAAACAGCACAGTTTTCAAAACGTGTTTTTCAGCCCGAAATAAACGCGTTTTCTCAGCCCTTAGAATCGCAGTGTAACTGCCTGGCTCAGAAGACCAGACTGAGTCAGCCCTTAACCCCAGTGCTCAGAAATTGTCAAAACGTGTTTTTCAGCAGAAATAAACACGTTTTGGCAACTTTGGTCATCACCATGTAACTTATAGGGCAGAAACAGCACACTTTTCAAAACGTGTTTTTCAGCCCGAAATAAACGCGTTTTGTCAGCCCTTGGAATCACAGTGTAACTGCCTAGCTCAGAAGAGCCCACTGAGGCAGCCCTTAACCCCAGTGCTCAGAAATTGTCAAAACGTGTTTTTCAGCAGAAATAAACACGTTTTGGCAACTTTGGTCATCACCATGTAACTTATAGGGCAGAAACAGCACACTTTTCAAAACGTGTTTTTCAGCCCGAAATAAACGCGTTTTCTCAGCCCTTAGAATCGCAGTGTAACTGCCTGTCCCAGAAGAGCACACAGAGTCAGCCCTTAACCCCAGTGCTCAGAAATTGTCAAAACGTGTTTTTCAGCAGAAATAAACACGTTTTGGCAACTTTGGTCATCACCATGTAACTTATAGGGCAGAAACAGCACACTTTTCAAAACGTGTTTTTCAGCCCGAAATAAACGCGTTTTGTCAGCCCTTGGAATCACAGTGTAACTGCCTAGCTCAGAAGAGCCCACTGAGGCAGCCCTTAACCCCAGTATGCAGAAATTGTCAAAACGTGTTTTTCAGCAGAAATAAACACGTTTTGGCAACTTTGGTCACCACCATGTAACTTATAGGGCAAAAACAGCACAGTTTTCAAAACGTGTTTTTCAGCCCGAAATAAACGCGTTTTCTCAGCCCTTAGAATCGCAGTGTAACTGCCTGGCTCAGAAGAGCACACTGAGTCAGCCCTTAACCCCAGTGCTCAGAAATTGTCAAAACGTGTTTTTCAGCAGAAATAAACACGTTTTGGCAACTTTGGTCATCACCATGTAACTTATAGGGCAGAAACAGCACACTTTTCAAAACGTGTTTTTCAGCCCGAAATAAACGCGTTTTGTCAGCCCTTGGAATCACAGTGTAACTGCCTAGCTCAGAAGAGCCCACTGAGGCAGCCCTTAACCCCAGTGCTCAGAAATTGTCAAAACGTGTTTTCCAGCAGAAATAAACACGTTTTGGCAACTTTGGTCACCACCATGTAACTTATAGGGCAGAAACAGCACAGTTTTCAAAACGTGTTTTTCAGCCCGAAATAAACGCGTTTTGTCAGCCCTTGGAATCAAAGTGTAACTGCCTAGCTCAGAAGAGCCCACTGAGGCAGCCCTTAACCCCAGTGTGCAGAAATTGTCAAAACGTGTTTTTCAGCAGAAATAAACACGTTTTGGCAACTTTGGTCATCACCATGTAACTTATAGGGCAGAAACAGCACACTTTTCAAAACGTGTTTTTCAGCCCGAAATAAACGCGTTTTGTCAGCCCTTGGAATCACAGAGTAACTGCCTAGCTCAGAAGAGCCCACTGAGGCAGCCCTTAACCCCAGTGCTCAGAAATTGTCAAAACGTGTTTTTCAGCAGAAATAAACACGTTTTGGCAACTTTGGTCATCACCATGTAACTTATAGGGCAGAAACAGAACAGTTTTCAAAACGTGTTTTTCAGCCCAAAATAAACGCGTTTTCTCAGCCCTTAGAATCGCAGTGTAACTGCCTGGCTCAGAAGAGCACACTGAGTCAGCCCTTAACCCCAGTGCTCAGAAATTGTCAAAACGTGTTTTTCAGCAGAAATAAACACGTTTTGGCAACTTTGGTCATCACCATGTAACTTATAGGGCAGAAACAGCACACTTTTCAAAACGTGTTTTTCAGCCCGAAATAAACGCGTTTTGTCAGCCCTTGGAATCACAGTGTAACTGCCTAGCTCAGAAGAGCCCACTGAGGCAGCCCTTAACCCCAGTGTGCAGAAATTGTCAAAACGTGTTTTTCAGCAGAAATAAACACGTTTTGGCAACTTTGGTCATCACCATGTAACTTATTGGGCAGAAACAGCACACTTTTCAAAACGTGTTTTTCAGCCCGAAATAAACGCGTTTTGTCAGCCCTTGGAATCACAGTGTAACTGCCTAGCTCAGAAGAGCCCACTGAGGCAGCCCTTAACCCCAGTGCTCAGAAATTGTCAAAACGTGTTTTTCAGCAGAAATAAACACGTTTTGGCAACTTTGGTCACCACCATGTAACTTATAGGGCAGAAACAGCACAGTTTTCAAAACGTGTTTTTCAGCCCGAAATAAACGCGTTTTCTCAGCCCTTAGAATCGCAGTGTAACTGCCTGGCTCAGAAGAGCACACTGAGTCAGCCCTTAACCCCAGTGCTCAGAAATTGTCAAAACGTGTTTTTCAGCAGAAATAAACACATTTTTTTTCAACTTTGGTCATCACCATGTAACTTATAGGGCAGAAACAGCACACTTTTCAAAACGTGTTTTTCAGCCCGAAATAAACGCGTTTTGTCAGCCCTTGGAATCACAGTGTAACTGCCTAGCTCAAAAGAGCCCACTGAGGCAGCCCTTAACCCCAGTGTGCAGAAATTGTCAAAACGTGTTTTTCAGCAGAAATAAACACGTTTTGGCAACTTTGGTCACCACCATGTAACTTATAGGGCAGAAACAGCACAGTTTTCAAAACGTGTTTTTCAGCCCGAAATAAACGCGTTTTGTCAGCCCTTGGAATCACAGTGTAACTGCCTAGCTCAGAAGAGCCCACTGAGGCAGCCCTTAACCCCAGTATGCAGAAATTGTCAAAACGTGTTTATAAGCAGAAATAAACACGTTTTGGCAACTTTGGTCATCACCATGTAACTTATAGGGCAGAAACAGCACACTTTTCAAAACGTGTTTTTCAGCCCGAAATAAACGCGTTTTGTCAACCCTTGGAATCACAGTGTAACTGCCTAGCTCAGAAGAGCCCACTGAGGCAGCCCTTAACCCCAGTGCTCAGAAATTGTCAAAACGTGTTTTTCAGCAGAAATAAACACGTTTTGGCAACTTTGGTCATCACCATGTAACTTATAGGGCAGAAACAGCACACTTTTCAAAACGTGTTTTTCAGCCCGAAATAAACGCGTTTTCTCAGCCCTTAGAATCGCAGTGTAACTGCCTGTCCCAGAAGAGCACACAGAGTCAGCCCTTAACCCCAGTGCTCAGAAATTGTCAAAACGTGTTTTTCAGCAGAAATAAACACGTTTTGGCAACTTTGGTCATCACCATGTAACTTATAGGGCAGAAACAGCACACTTTTCAAAACGTGTTTTTCAGCCCGAAATAAACGCGTTTTGTCAGCCCTTGGAATCACAGTGTAACTGCCTAGCTCAGAAGAGCCCACTGAGGCAGCCCTTAACCCCAGTATGCAGAAATTGTCAAAACGTGTTTTTCAGCAGAAATAAACACGTTTTGGCAACTTTGGTCACCACCATGTAACTTATAGGGCAGAAACAGCACACTTTTCAAAACGTGTTTTTCAGCCCGAAATAAACGCGTTTTGTCAGCCCTTGGAATCACAGTGTAACTGCCTAGCTCAGAAGAGCCCACTGAGGCAGCCCTTAACCCCAGTGCTCAGAAATTGTCAAAACGTGTTTTCCAGCAGAAATAAACACGTTTTGGCAACTTTGGTCACCACCATGTAACTTATAGGGCAGAAACAGCACAGTTTTCAAAACGTGTTTTTCAGCCCGAAATAAACGCGTTTTCTCAGCCCTTAGAATCGCAGTGTAACTGCCTGTCTCAGAAGAGCACACTGAGTCAGCCCTTAACCCCAGTGCTCACAAATTGTCAAAACGTGTTTTTCAGCAGAAATAAACACGTTTTGGCAACTTTGGTCACCACCATGTAACTTATAGGGCAGAAACAGCACAGTTTTCAAAACGTGTTTTTCAGCCCGAAATAAACGCGTTTTCTCAGCCCTTAGAATCGCAGTGTAACTACCTGTCTCAGAAGAGCACACTGAGTCAGCCCTTAACCCCAGTGCTCAGAAATTGTCAAAACGTGTTTTTCAGCAGAAATAAACACGTTTTGGCAACTTTGGTCATCACCATGTAACTTATAGGGCAGAAACAGCACACTTTTCAAAACGTGTTTTTCAGCCCGAAATAAACGCGTTTTGTCAGCCCTTGGAATCACAGTGTAACTGCCTAGCTCAGAAGAGCCCACTGAGGCAGCCCTTAACCCCAGTGTGCAGAAATTGTCAAAACGTGTTTTTCAGCAGAAATAAACACGTTTTGGCAACTTTGGTCATCACCATGTAACTTATAGGGCAGAAACAGCACACTTTTCAAAACGTGTTTTTCAGCCCGAAATAAACGCGTTTTGTCAGCCCTTGGAATCACAGTGTAACTGCCTAGCTCAGAAGAGCCCACTAAGGCAGCCCTTAACCCCAGTGCTCAGAAATTGTCAAAACGTGTTTTCCAGCAGAAATAAACACGTTTTGGCAACTTTGGTCACCACCATGTAACTTATAGGGCAGAAACAGCACAGTTTTCAAAACGTGTTTTTCAGCCGGAAATAAACGCGTTTTGTCAGCCCTTGGAATCAAAGTGTAACTGCCTAGCTCAGAAGAGCCCACTGAGGCAGCCCTTAACCCCAGTGTGCAGAAATTGTCAAAACGTGTTTTTCAGCAGAAATAAACACGTTTTGGCAACTTTGGTCATCACCATGTAACTTATAGGGCAGAAACAGCACACTTTTCAAAACGTGTTTTTCAGCCCGAAATAAACGCGTTTTGTCAGCCCTTGGAATCACAGAGTAACTGCCTAGCTCAGAAGAGCCCACTGAGGCAGCCCTTAACCCCAGTGCTCAGAAATTGTCAAAACGTGTTTTTCAGCAGAAATAAACACGTTTTGGCAACTTTGGTCATCACCATGTAACTTATAGGGCAGAAACAGCACAGTTTTCAAAACGTGTTTTTCAGCCCGAAATAAACGCGTTTTCTCAGCCCTTAGAATCGCAGTGTAACTGCCTGGCTCAGAAGAGCACACTGAGTAAGCCCTTAACCCCAGTGCTCAGAAATTGTCAAAACGTGTTTTTCAGCAGAAATAAACACGTTTTGGCAACTTTGGTCATCACCATGTAACTTATAGGGCAGAAACAGCACAGTTTTCAAAACGTGTTTTTCAGCCCGAAATAAACGCGTTTTGTCAGCCCTTGGAATCACAGTGTAACTGCCTAGCTCAGAAGAGCCCACTGAGGCAGCCCTTAACCCCAGTGTGCAGAAATTGTCAAAACGTGTTTTTCAGCAGAAATAAACACGTTTTGGCAACTTTGGTCATCACCATGTAACTTATTGGGCAGAAACAGCACACTTTTCAAAACGTGTTTTTCAGCCCGAAATAAACGCGTTTTGTCAGCCCTTGGAATCACAGTGTAACTGCCTAGCTCAGAAGAGCCCACTGAGGCAGCCCTTAACCCCAGTGCTCAGAAATTGTCAAAACGTGTTTTTCAGCAGAAATAAACACGTTTTGGCAACTTTGGTCACCACCATGTAACTTATAGGGCAGAAACAGCACAGTTTTCAAAACGTGTTTTTCAGCCCGAAATAAACGCGTTTTCTCAGCCCTTAGAATCGCAGTGTAACTGCCTGGCTCAGAAGAGCACACTGAGTCAGCCCTTAACCCCAGTGCTCAGAAATTGTCAAAACGTGTTTTTCAGCAGAAATAAACACGTTTTGGCAACTTTGGTCATCACCATGTAACTTATAGGGCAGAAACAGCACACTTTTCAAAACGTGTTTTTCAGCCCGAAATAAACGCGTTTTGTCAGCCCTTGGAATCACAGTGTAACTGCCTAGCTCAAAAGAGCCCACTGAGGCAGCCCTTAACCCCAGTGTGCAGAAATTGTCAAAACGTGTTTTTCAGCAGAAATAAACACGTTTTGGCAACTTTGGTCACCACCATGTAACTTATAGGGCAGAAACAGCACAGTTTTCAAAACGTGTTTTTCAGCCCGAAATAAACGCGTTTTGTCAGCCCTTGGAATCACAGTGTAACTGCCTAGCTCAGAAGAGCCCACTGAGGCAGTCCTTAACCCCAGTATGCAGAAATTGTCAAAACGTGTTTTTCAGCAGAAATAAACACGTTTTGGCAACTTTGGTCATCACCATGTAACTTATAGGGCAGAAACAGCACACTTTTCAAAACGTGTTTTTCAGCCCGAAATAAACGCGTTTTGTCAACCCTTGGAATCACAGTGTAACTGCCTAGCTCAGAAGAGCCCACTGAGGCAGCCCTTAACCCCAGTGCTCAGAAATTGTCAAAACGTGTTTTTCAGCAGAAATAAACACGTTTTGGCAACTTTGGTCATCACCATGTAACTTATAGGGCAGAAACAGCACACTTTTCAAAACGTGTTTTTCAGCCCGAAATAAACGCGTTTTGTCATCCCTTGGAATCACAGTGTAACTGCCTAGCTCAGAAGAGCCCACTGAGGCAGCCCTTAACCCCAGTGCTCAGAAATTGTCAAAACGTGTTTTTCAGCAGAAATAAACACGTTTTGGCAACTTTGGTCATCACCATGTAACTTATAGGGCAGAAACAGCACACTTTTCAAAACGTGTTTTTCAGCCCGAAATAAACGCGTTTTCTCAGCCCTTAGAATCGCAGTGTAACTGCCTGTCCCAGAAGAGCACACAGAGTCAGCCCTTAACCCCAGTGCTCAGAAATTGTCAAAACGTGTTTTTCAGCAGAAATAAACACGTTTTGGCAACTTTGGTCATCACCATGTAACTTATAGGGCAGAAACAGCACACTTTTCAAAACGTGTTTTTCAGCCCGAAATAAACGCGTTTTGTCAGCCCTTGGAATCACAGTGTAACTGCCTAGCTCAGAAGAGCCCACTGAGGCAGCCCTTAACCCCAGTATGCAGAAATTGTCAAAACGTGTTTTTCAGCAGAAATAAACACGTTTTGGCAACTTTGGTCACCACCATGTAACTTATAGGGCAAAAACAGCACAGTTTTCAAAACGTGTTTTTCAGCCCGAAATAAACGCGTTTTCTCAGCCCTTAGAATCGCAGTGTAACTGCCTGGCTCAGAAGAGCACACTGAGTCAGCCCTTAACCCCAGTGCTCAGAAATTGTCAAAACGTGTTTTTCAGCAGAAATAAACACGTTTTGGCAACTTTGGTCATCACCATGTAACTTATAGGGCAGAAACAGCACACTTTTCAAAACGTGTTTTTCAGCCCGAAATAAACGCGTTTTGTCAGCCCTTGGAATCACAGTGTAACTGCCTAGCTCAGAAGAGCCCACTGAGGCAGCCCTTAACCCCAGTGCTCAGAAATTGTCAAAACGTGTTTTCCAGCAGAAATAAACACGTTTTGGCAACTTTGGTCACCACCATGTAACTTATAGGGCAGAAACAGCACAGTTTTCAAAACGTGTTTTTCAGCCCGAAATAAACGCGTTTTCTCAGCCCTTAGAATCGCAGTGTAACTACCTGTCTCAGAAGAGCACACTGAGTCAGCCCTTAACCCCAGTGCTCAGAAATTGTCAAAACGTGTTTTTCAGCAGAAATAAACACGTTTTGGCAACTTTGGTCATCACCATGTAACTTATAGGGCAGAAACAGCACACTTTTCAAAACGTGTTTTTCAGCCCGAAATAAACGCGTTTTGTCAGCCCTTGGAATCACAGTGTAACTGCCTAGCTCAGAAGAGCCCACTGAGGCAGCCCTTAACCCCAGTGTGCAGAAATTGTCAAAACGTGTTTTTCAGCAGAAATAAACACGTTTTGGCAACTTTGGTCATCACCATGTAACTTATAGGGCAGAAACAGCACACTTTTCAAAACGTGTTTTTCAGCCCGAAATAAACGCGTTTTGTCAGCCCTTGGAATCACAGTGTAACTGCCTAGCTCAGAAGAGCCCACTAAGGCAGCCCTTAACCCCAGTGCTCAGAAATTGTCAAAACGTGTTTTCCAGCAGAAATAAACACGTTTTGGCAACTTTGGTCACCACCATGTAACTTATAGGGCAGAAACAGCACAGTTTTCAAAACGTGTTTTTCAGCCGGAAATAAACGCGTTTTGTCAGCCCTTGGAATCAAAGTGTAACTGCCTAGCTCAGAAGAGCCCACTGAGGCAGCCCTTAACCCCAGTGTGCAGAAATTGTCAAAACGTGTTTTTCAGCAGAAATAAACACGTTTTGGCAACTTTGGTCATCACCATGTAACTTATAGGGCAGAAACAGCACACTTTTCAAAACGTGTTTTTCAGCCCGAAATAAACGCGTTTTGTAAGCCCTTGGAATCACAGAGTAACTGCCTAGCTCAGAAGAGCCCACTGAGGCAGCCCTTAACCCCAGTGCTCAGAAATTGTCAAAACGTGTTTTTCAGCAGAAATAAACACGTTTTGGCAACTTTGGTCATCACCATGTAACTTATAGGGCAGAAACAGCACAGTTTTCAAAACGTGTTTTTCAGCCCGAAATAAACGCGTTTTCTCAGCCCTTAGAATCGCAGTGTAACTGCCTGGCTCAGAAGAGCACACTGAGTCAGCCCTTAACCCCAGTGCTCAGAAATTGTCAAAACGTGTTTTTCAGCAGAAATAAACACGTTTTGGCAACTTTGGTCATCACCATGTAACTTATAGGGCAGAAACAGCACAGTTTTCAAAACGTGTTTTTCAGCCCGAAATAAACGCGTTTTGTCAGCCCTTGGAATCACAGTGTAACTGCCTAGCTCAGAAGAGCCCACTGAGGCAGCCCTTAACCCCAGTGTGCAGAAATTGTCAAAACGTGTTTTTCAGCAGAAATAAACACGTTTTGGCAACTTTGGTCATCACCATGTAACTTATTGGGCAGAAACAGCACACTTTTCAAAACGTGTTTTTCAGCCCGAAATAAACGCGTTTTGTCAGCCCTTGGAATCACAGTGTAACTGCCTAGCTCAGAAGAGCCCACTGAGGCAGCCCTTAACCCCAGTGCTCAGAAATTGTCAAAACGTGTTTTTCAGCAGAAATAAACACGTTTTGGCAACTTTGGTCACCACCATGTAACTTATAGGGCAGAAACAGCACAGTTTTCAAAACGTGTTTTTCAGCCCGAAATAAACGCGTTTTCTCAGCCCTTAGAATCGCAGTGTAACTGCCTGGCTCAGAAGAGCACACTGAGTCAGCCCTTAACCCCAGTGCTCAGAAATTGTCAAAACGTGTTTTTCAGCAGAAATAAACACGTTTTGGCAACTTTGGTCATCACCATGTAACTTATAGGGCAGAAACAGCACACTTTTCAAAACGTGTTTTTCAGCCCGAAATAAACGCGTTTTGTCAGCCCTTGGAATCACAGTGTAACTGCCTAGCTCAGAAGAGCCCACTGAGGCAGCCCTTAACCCCAGTGTGCAGAAATTGTCAAAACGTGTTTTTCAGCAGAAATAAACACGTTTTGGCAACTTTGGTCACCACCATGTAACTTATAGGGCAGAAACAGCACAGTTTTCAAAACGTGTTTTTCAGCCCGAAATAAACGCGTTTTGTCAGCCCTTGGAATCACAGTGTAACTGCCTAGCTCAGAAGAGCCCACTGAGGCAGCCCTTAACCCCAGTATGCAGAAATTGTCAAAACGTGTTTTTCAGCAGAAATAAACACGTTTTGGCAACTTTGGTCATCACCATGTAACTTATAGGGCAGAAACAGCACACTTTTCAAAACGTGTTTTTCAGCCCGAAATAAACGCGTTTTGTCAGCCCTTGGAATCACAGTGTAACTGCCTAGCTCAGAAGAGCCCACTGAGGCAGCCCTTAACCCCAGTGCTCAGAAATTGTCAAAACGTGTTTTCCAGCAGAAATAAACACGTTTTGGCAACTTTGGTCACCACCATGTAACGTATAGGGCAGAAACAGCACAGTTTTCAAAACGTGTTTTTCAGCCCGAAATAAACGCGTTTTCTCAGCCCTTAGAATCGCAGTGTAACTGCCTGTCTCAGAAGAGCACACTGAGTCAGCCCATAACCCCAGTGCTCAGAAATTGTTAAAACGTGTTTTTCAGCAGAAATAAACACGTTTTGGCAACTTTGGTCACCACCATGTAACTTATAGGGCAGAAACAGCACAGTTTTCAAAACGTGTTTTTCAGCCCGAAATAAACGCGTTTTCTCAGCCCTTAGAATCGCAGTGTAACTGCCTGGCTCAGAAGAGCACACTGAGTCAGCCCTTAACCCCAGTGCTCAGAAATTGTCAAAACGTGTTTTTCAGCAGAAATAAACACGTTTTGGCAACTTTGGTCATCACCATGTAACTTATAGGGCAGAAACAGCACACTTTTCAAAACGTGTTTTTCAGCCCGAAATAAACGCGTTTTGTCAGCCCTTGGAATCACAGTGTAACTGCCTAGCTCAGAAGAGCCCACTGAGGCAGCCCTTAACCCCAGTGTGCAGAAATTGTCAAAACGTGTTTTTCAGCAGAAATAAACACGTTTTGGCAACTTTGGTCATCACCATGTAACTTATAGGGCAGAAACAGCACACTTTTCAAAACGTGTTTTTCAGCCCGAAATAAACGCGTTTTGTCAGCCCTTGGAATCACAGTGTAACTGCCTAGCTCAGAAGAGCCCACTGAGGCAGCCCTTAACCCCAGTGCTCAGAAATTGTCAAAACGTGTTTTTCAGCAGAAATAAACACGTTTTGGCAACTTTGGTCACCACCATGTAACTTATAGGGCAGAAACAGCACAGTTTTCAAAACGTGTTTTTCAGCCCGAAATAAACGCGTTTTCTCAGCCCTTAGAATCGCAGTGTAACTGCCTGGCTCAGAAGAGCACACTGAGTCAGCCCTTAACCCCAGTGCTCAGAAATTGTCAAAACGTGTTTTTCAGCAGAAATAAACACGTTTTGGCAACTTTGGTCATCACCATGTAACTTATAGGGCAGAAACAGCACACTTTTCAAAACGTGTTTTTCAGCCCGAAATAAACGCGTTTTGTCAGCCCTTGGAATCACAGTGTAACTGCCTAGCTCAGAAGAGCCCACTGAGGCAGCCCTTAATCCCAGTGTGCAGAAATTGTCAAAACGTGTTTTTCAGCAGAAATAAACACGTTTTGGCAACTTTGGTCACCACCATGTAACTTATAGGGCAGAAACAGCACAGTTTTCAAAACGTGTTTTTCAGCCCGAAATAAACGCGTTTTCTCAGCCCTTAGAATCGCAGTGTAACTGCCTGTCTCAGAAGAGCACACTGAGTCAGCCCTTAACCCCAGTGCTCAGAAATTGTCAAAACGTGTTTTTCAGCAGAAATAAACACGTTTTGGCAACTTTGGTCATCACCATGTAACTTATAGGGCAGAAACAGCACACTTTTCAAAACGTGTTTTTCAGCCCGAAATAAACGCGTTTTGTCAGCCCTTGGAATCACAGTGTAACTGCCTAGCTCAGAAGAGCCCACTGCGGCAGCCCTTAACCCCAGTGCTCAGAAATTGTCAAAACGTGTTTTTCAGCAGAAATAAACACGTTTTGGCAACTTTGGTCACCACCATGTAACTTATAGGGCAGAAACAGCAGAGTTTTCAAAACGTGTTTTTCAGCCCGAAATAAACGCGTTTTCTCAACCCTTAGAATCGCAGTGTAACTGCCTGGCTCAGAAGAGCACACTGAGTCAGCCCTTAACCCCAGTGCTCAGAAATTGTCAAAACGTGTTTTTCAGCAGAAATAAACACGTTTTGGCAACTTTGGTCATCACCATGTAACTTTTAGGTCAGAAACAGCACACTTTTCAAAACGTGTTTTTCAGCACGAAATAAACGCGTTTTGTCAGCCCTTGGAATCACAGTGTAACTGCCTAGCTCAGATAGCCCACTGAGGCAGCCCTTAACCCCAGTGTACAGAAATTGTCAAAACGTGTTTTTCAGCAGAAATAAACACGTTTTGGCAACTTTGGTCACCACCATGTAACTTATAGGGCAGAAACAGCACAGTTTTCAAAACGTGTTTTTCAGCCCGAAATAAACGCGTTTTGTCAGCCCTTGGAATCACAGTGTAACTGCCTAGCTCAGAAGAGCCCACTGAGGCAGCCCTTAACCCCAGTATGCAGAAATTGTCAAAACGTGTTTATAAGCAGAAATAAACACGTTTTGGCAACTTTGGTCATCACCATGTAACTTATAGGGCAGAAACAGCACACTTTTCAAAACGTGTTTTTCAGCCCGAAATAAACGCGTTTTGTCAACCCTTGGAATCACAGTGTAACTGCCTAGCTCAGAAGAGCCCACTGAGGCAGCCCTTAACCCCAGTGCTCAGAAATTGTCAAAACGTGTTTTTCAGCAGAAATAAACACGTTTTGGCAACTTTGGTCATCACCATGTAACTTATAGGGCAGAAACAGCACACTTTTCAAAACGTGTTTTTCAGCCCGAAATAAACGCGTTTTCTCAGCCCTTAGAATCGCAGTGTAACTGCCTGTCCCAGAAGAGCACACAGAGTCAGCCCTTAACCCCAGTGCTCAGAAATTGTCAAAACGTGTTTTTCAGCAGAAATAAACACGTTTTGGCAACTTTGGTCATCACCATGTAACTTATAGGGCAGAAACAGCACACTTTTCAAAACGTGTTTTTCAGCCCGAAATAAACGCGTTTTGTCAGCCCTTGGAATCACAGTGTAACTGCCTAGCTCAGAAGAGCCCACTGAGGCAGCCCTTAACCCCAGTATGCAGAAATTGTCAAAACGTGTTTTTCAGCAGAAATAAACACGTTTTGGCAACTTTGGTCACCACCATGTAACTTATAGGGCAAAAACAGCACAGTTTTCAAAACGTGTTTTTCAGCCCGAAATAAACGCGTTTTCTCAGCCCTTAGAATCGCAGTGTAACTGCCTGGCTCAGAAGAGCACACTGAGTCAGCCCTTAACCCCAGTGCTCAGAAATTGTCAAAACGTGTTTTTCAGCAGAAATAAACACGTTTTGGCAACTTTGGTCATCACCATGTAACTTATAGGGCAGAAACAGCACACTTTTCAAAACGTGTTTTTCAGCCCGAAATAAACGCGTTTTGTCAGCCCTTGGAATCACAGTGTAACTGCCTAGCTCAGAAGAGCCCACTGAGGCAGCCCTTAACCCCAGTGCTCAGAAATTGTCAAAACGTGTTTTCCAGCAGAAATAAACACGTTTTGGCAACTTTGGTCACCACCATGTAACTTATAGGGCAGAAACAGCACAGTTTTCAAAACGTGTTTTTCAGCCCGAAATAAACGCGTTTTCTCAGCCCTTAGAATCGCAGTGTAACTGCCTGTCTCAGAAGAGCACACTGAGTCAGCCCTTAACCCCAGTGCTCACAAATTGTCAAAACGTGTTTTTCAGCAGAAATAAACACGTTTTGGCAACTTTGGTCACCACCATGTAACTTATAGGGCAGAAACAGCACAGTTTTCAAAACGTGTTTTTCAGCCCGAAATAAACGCGTTTTCTCAGCCCTTAGAATCGCAGTGTAACTACCTGTCTCAGAAGAGCACACTGAGTCAGCCCTTAACCCCAGTGCTCAGAAATTGTCAAAACGTGTTTTTCAGCAGAAATAAACACGTTTTGGCAACTTTGGTCATCACCATGTAACTTATAGGGCAGAAACAGCACACTTTTCAAAACGTGTTTTTCAGCCCGAAATAAACGCGTTTTGTCAGCCCTTGGAATCACAGTGTAACTGCCTAGCTCAGAAGAGCCCACTGAGGCAGCCCTTAACCCCAGTGTGCAGAAATTGTCAAAACGTGTTTTTCAGCAGAAATAAACACGTTTTGGCAACTTTGGTCATCACCATGTAACTTATAGGGCAGAAACAGCACACTTTTCAAAACGTGTTTTTCAGCCCGAAATAAACGCGTTTTGTCAGCCCTTGGAATCACAGTGTAACTGCCTAGCTCAGAAGAGCCCACTAAGGCAGCCCTTAACCCCAGTGCTCAGAAATTGTCAAAACGTGTTTTCCAGCAGAAATAAACACGTTTTGGCAACTTTGGTCACCACCATGTAACTTATAGGGCAGAAACAGCACAGTTTTCAAAACGTGTTTTTCAGCCGGAAATAAACGCGTTTTGTCAGCCCTTGGAATCAAAGTGTAACTGCCTAGCTCAGAAGAGCCCACTGAGGCAGCCCTTAACCCCAGTGTGCAGAAATTGTCAAAACGTGTTTTTCAGCAGAAATAAACACGTTTTGGCAACTTTGGTCATCACCATGTAACTTATAGGGCAGAAACAGCACACTTTTCAAAACGTGTTTTTCAGCCCGAAATAAACGCGTTTTGTCAGCCCTTGGAATCACAGAGTAACTGCCTAGCTCAGAAGAGCCCACTGAGGCAGCCCTTAACCCCAGTGCTCAGAAATTGTCAAAACGTGTTTTTCAGCAGAAATAAACACGTTTTGGCAACTTTGGTCATCACCATGTAACTTATAGGGCAGAAACAGCACAGTTTTCAAAACGTGTTTTTCAGCCCGAAATAAACGCGTTTTCTCAGCCCTTAGAATCGCAGTGTAACTGCCTGGCTCAGAAGAGCACACTGAGTCAGCCCTTAACCCCAGTGCTCAGAAATTGTCAAAACGTGTTTTTCAGCAGAAATAAACACGTTTTGGCAACTTTGGTCATCACCATGTAACTTATAGGGCAGAAACAGCACAGTTTTCAAAACGTGTTTTTCAGCCCGAAATAAACGCGTTTTGTCAGCCCTTGGAATCACAGTGTAACTGCCTAGCTCAGAAGAGCCCACTGAGGCAGCCCTTAACCCCAGTGTGCAGAAATTGTCAAAACGTGTTTTTCAGCAGAAATAAACACGTTTTGGCAACTTTGGTCATCACCATGTAACTTATTGGGCAGAAACAGCACACTTTTCAAAACGTGTTTTTCAGCCCGAAATAAACGCGTTTTGTCAGCCCTTGGAATCACAGTGTAACTGCCTAGCTCAGAAGAGCCCACTGAGGCAGCCCTTAACCCCAGTGCTCAGAAATTGTCAAAACGTGTTTTTCAGCAGAAATAAACACGTTTTGGCAACTTTGGTCACCACCATGTAACTTATAGGGCAGAAACAGCACAGTTTTCAAAACGTGTTTTTCAGCCCGAAATAAACGCGTTTTCTCAGCCCTTAGAATCGCAGTGTAACTGCCTGGCTCAGAAGAGCACACTGAGTCAGCCCTTAACCCCAGTGCTCAGAAATTGTCAAAACGTGTTTTTCAGCAGAAATAAACACGTTTTGGCAACTTTGGTCATCACCATGTAACTTATAGGGCAGAAACAGCACACTTTTCAAAACGTGTTTTTCAGCCCGAAATAAACGCGTTTTGTCAGCCCTTGGAATCACAGTGTAACTGCCTAGCTCAAAAGAGCCCACTGAGGCAGCCCTTAACCCCAGTGTGCAGAAATTGTCAAAACGTGTTTTTCAGCAGAAATAAACACGTTTTGGCAACTTTGGTCACCACCATGTAACTTATAGGGCAGAAACAGCACAGTTTTCAAAACGTGTTTTTCAGCCCGAAATAAACGCGTTTTGTCAGCCCTTGGAATCACAGTGTAACTGCCTAGCTCAGAAGAGCCCACTGAGGCAGTCCTTAACCCCAGTATGCAGAAATTGTCAAAACGTGTTTTTCAGCAGAAATAAACACGTTTTGGCAACTTTGGTCATCACCATGTAACTTATAGGGCAGAAACAGCACACTTTTCAAAACGTGTTTTTCAGCCCGAAATAAACGCGTTTTGTCAACCCTTGGAATCACAGTGTAACTGCCTAGCTCAGAAGAGCCCACTGAGGCAGCCCTTAACCCCAGTGCTCAGAAATTGTCAAAACGTGTTTTTCAGCAGAAATAAACACGTTTTGGCAACTTTGGTCATCACCATGTAACTTATAGGGCAGAAACAGCACACTTTTCAAAACGTGTTTTTCAGCCCGAAATAAACGCGTTTTGTCAACCCTTGGAATCACAGTGTAACTGCCTAGCTCAGAAGAGCCCACTGAGGCAGCCCTTAACCCCAGTGCTCAGAAATTGTCAAAACGTGTTTTTCAGCAGAAATAAACACGTTTTGGCAACTTTGGTCATCACCATGTAACTTATAGGGCAGAAACAGCACACTTTTCAAAACGTGTTTTTCAGCCCGAAATAAACGCGTTTTCTCAGCCCTTAGAATCGCAGTGTAACTGCCTGTCCCAGAAGAGCACACAGAGTCAGCCCTTAACCCCAGTGCTCAGAAATTGTCAAAACGTGTTTTTCAGCAGAAATAAACACGTTTTGGCAACTTTGGTCATCACCATGTAACTTATAGGGCAGAAACAGCACACTTTTCAAAACGTGTTTTTCAGCCCGAAATAAACGCGTTTTGTCAGCCCTTGGAATCACAGTGTAACTGCCTAGCTCAGAAGAGCCCACTGAGGCAGCCCTTAACCCCAGTATGCAGAAATTGTCAAAACGTGTTTTTCAGCAGAAATAAACACGTTTTGGCAACTTTGGTCACCACCATGTAACTTATAGGGCAAAAACAGCACAGTTTTCAAAACGTGTTTTTCAGCCCGAAAAAAACGCGTTTTCTCAGCCCTTAGAATCGCAGTGTAACTGCCTGGCTCAGAAGAGCACACTGAGTCAGCCCTTAACCCCAGTGCTCAGAAATTGTCAAAACGTGTTTTTCAGCAGAAATAAACACGTTTTGGCAACTTTGGTCATCACCATGTAACTTATAGGGCAGAAACAGCACACTTTTCAAAACGTGTTTTTCAGCCCGAAATAAACGCGTTTTGTCAGCCCTTGGAATCACAGTGTAACTGCCTAGCTCAGAAGAGCCCACTGAGGCAGCCCTTAACCCCAGTGCTCAGAAATTGTCAAAACGTGTTTTCCAGCAGAAATAAACACGTTTTGGCAACTTTGGTCACCACCATGTAACTTATAGGGCAGAAACAGCACAGTTTTCAAAACGTGTTTTTCAGCCCGAAATAAACGCGTTTTCTCAGCCCTTAGAATCGCAGTGTAACTGCCTGTCTCAGAAGAGCACACTGAGTCAGCCCTTAACCCCAGTGCTCACAAATTGTCAAAACGTGTTTTTCAGCAGAAATAAACACGTTTTGGCAACTTTGGTCACCACCATGTAACTTATAGGGCAGAAACAGCACAGTTTTCAAAACGTGTTTTTCAGCCCGAAATAAACGCGTTTTCTCAGCCCTTAGAATCGCAGTGTAACTACCTGTCTCAGAAGAGCACACTGAGTCAGCCCTTAACCCCAGTGCTCAGAAATTGTCAAAACGTGTTTTTCAGCAGAAATAAACACGTTTTGGCAACTTTGGTCATCACCATGTAACTTATAGGGCAGAAACAGCACACTTTTCAAAACGTGTTTTTCAGCCCGAAATAAACGCGTTTTGTCAGCCCTTGGAATCACAGTGTAACTGCCTAGCTCAGAAGAGCCCACTGAGGCAGCCCTTAACCCCAGTGTGCAGAAATTGTCAAAACGTGTTTTTCAGCAGAAATAAACACGTTTTGGCAACTTTGGTCATCACCATGTAACTTATAGGGCAGAAACAGCACACTTTTCAAAACGTGTTTTTCAGCCCGAAATAAACGCGTTTTGTCAGCCCTTGGAATCACAGTGTAACTGCCTAGCTCAGAAGAGCCCACTAAGGCAGCCCTTAACCCCAGTGCTCAGAAATTGTCAAAACGTGTTTTCCAGCAGAAATAAACACGTTTTGGCAACTTTGGTCACCACCATGTAACTTATAGGGCAGAAACAGCACAGTTTTCAAAACGTGTTTTTCAGCCGGAAATAAACGCGTTTTGTCAGCCCTTGGAATCAAAGTGTAACTGCCTAGCTCAGAAGAGCCCACTGAGGCAGCCCTTAACCCCAGTGTGCAGAAATTGTCAAAACGTGTTTTTCAGCAGAAATAAACACGTTTTGGCAACTTTGGTCATCACCATGTAACTTATAGGGCAGAAACAGCACACTTTTCAAAACGTGTTTTTCAGCCCGAAATAAACGCGTTTTGTCAGCCCTTGGAATCACAGAGTAACTGCCTAGCTCAGAAGAGCCCACTGAGGCAGCCCTTAACCCCAGTGCTCAGAAATTGTCAAAACGTGTTTTTCAGCAGAAATAAACACGTTTTGGCAACTTTGGTCATCACCATGTAACTTATAGGGCAGAAACAGCACAGTTTTCAAAACGTGTTTTTCAGCCCGAAATAAACGCGTTTTGTCAGCCCTTGGAATCACAGTGTAACTGCCTAGCTCAGAAGAGCCCACTGAGGCAGCCCTTAACCCCAGTGTGCAGAAATTGTCAAAACGTGTTTTTCAGCAGAAATAAACACGTTTTGGCAACTTTGGTCATCACCATGTAACTTATTGGGCAGAAACAGCACACTTTTCAAAACGTGTTTTTCAGCCCGAAATAAACGCGTTTTGTCAGCCCTTGGAATCACAGTGTAACTGCCTAGCTCAGAAGAGCCCACTGAGGCAGCCCTTAACCCCAGTGCTCAGAAATTGTCAAAACGTGTTTTTCAGCAGAAATAAACACGTTTTGGCAACTTTGGTCACCACCATGTAACTTATAGGGCAGAAACAGCACAGTTTTCAAAACGTGTTTTTCAGCCCGAAATAAACGCGTTTTCTCAGCCCTTAGAATCGCAGTGTAACTGCCTGGCTCAGAAGAGCACACTGAGTCAGCCCTTAACCCCAGTGCTCAGAAATTGTCAAAACGTGTTTTTCAGCAGAAATAAACACGTTTTGGCAACTTTGGTCATCACCATGTAACTTATAGGGCAGAAACAGCACACTTTTCAAAACGTGTTTTTCAGCCCGAAATAAACGCGTTTTGTCAGCCCTTGGAATCACAGTGTAACTGCCTAGCTCAGAAGAGCCCACTGAGGCAGCCCTTAACCCCAGTGTGCAGAAATTGTCAAAACGTGTTTTTCAGCAGAAATAAACACGTTTTGGCAACTTTGGTCACCACCATGTAACTTATAGGGCAGAAACAGCACAGTTTTCAAAACGTGTTTTTCAGCCCGAAATAAACGCGTTTTGTCAGCCCTTGGAATCACAGTGTAACTGCCTAGCTCAGAAGAGCCCACTGAGGCAGCCCTTAACCCCAGTATGCAGAAATTGTCAAAACGTGTTTTTCAGCAGAAATAAACACGTTTTGGCAACTTTGGTCATCACCATGTAACTTATAGGGCAGAAACAGCACACTTTTCAAAATGTGTTTTTCAGCCCGAAATAAACGCGTTTTGTCAGCCCTTGGAATCACAGTGTAACTGCCTAGCTCAGAAGAGCCCACTGAGGCAGCCCTTAACCCCAGTGCTCAGAAATTGTCAAAACGTGTTTTCCAGCAGAAATAAACACGTTTTGGCAACTTTGGTCACCACCATGTAACGTATAGGGCAGAAACAGCACAGTTTTCAAAACGTGTTTTTCAGCCCGAAATAAACGCGTTTTCTCAGCCCTTAGAATCGCAGTGTAACTGCCTGTCTCAGAAGAGCACACTGAGTCAGCCCATAACCCCAGTGCTCAGAAATTGTTAAAACGTGTTTTTCAGCAGAAATAAACACGTTTTGGCAACTTTGGTCACCACCATGTAACTTATAGGGCAGAAACAGCACAGTTTTCAAAACGTGTTTTTCAGCCCGAAATAAACGCGTTTTCTCAGCCCTTAGAATCGCAGTGTAACTGCCTGGCTCAGAAGAGCACACTGAGTCAGCCCTTAACCCCAGTGCTCAGAAATTGTCAAAACGTGTTTTTCAGCAGAAATAAACACGTTTTGGCAACTTTGGTCATCACCATGTAACTTATAGGGCAGAAACAGCACACTTTTCAAAACGTGTTTTTCAGCCCGAAATAAACGCGTTTTGTCAGCCCTTGGAATCACAGTGTAACTGCCTAGCTCAGAAGAGCCCACTGAGGCAGCCCTTAACCCCAGTGTGCAGAAATTGTCAAAACGTGTTTTTCAGCAGAAATAAACACGTTTTGGCAACTTTGGTCATCACCATGTAACTTATAGGGCAGAAACAGCACACTTTTCAAAACGTGTTTTTCAGCCCGAAATAAACGCGTTTTGTCAGCCCTTGGAATCACAGTGTAACTGCCTGGCTCAGAAGAGCACACTGAGTCAGCCCTTAACCCCAGTGCTCAGAAATTGTCAAAACGTGTTTTTCAGCAGAAATAAACACGTTTTGGCAACTTTGGTCATCACCATGTAACTTATAGGGCAGAAACAGCACACTTTTCAAAACGTGTTTTTCAGCCCGAAATAAACGCGTTTTGTCAGCCCTTGGAATCACAGTGTAACTGCCTAGCTCAGAAGAGCCCACTGAGGCAGCCCTTAACCCCAGTGTGCAGAAATTGTCAAAACGTGTTTTTCAGCAGAAATAAACACGTTTTGGCAACTTTGGTCACCACCATGTAACTTATAGGGCAGAAACAGCACAGTTTTCAAAACGTGTTTTTCAGCCCGAAATAAACGCGTTTTGTCAGCCCTTGGAATCACAGTGTAACTGCCTAGCTCAGAAGAGCCCACTGAGGCAGCCCTTAACCCCAGTATGCAGAAATTGTCAAAACGTGTTTTTCAGCAGAAATAAACACGTTTTGGCAACTTTGGTCATCACCATGTAACTTATAGGGCAGAAACAGCACACTTTTCAAAATGTGTTTTTCAGCCCGAAATAAACGCGTTTTGTCAGCCCTTGGAATCACAGTGTAACTGCCTAGCTCAGAAGAGCCCACTGAGGCAGCCCTTAACCCCAGTGCTCAGAAATTGTCAAAACGTGTTTTCCAGCAGAAATAAACACGTTTTGGCAACTTTGGTCACCACCATGTAACGTATAGGGCAGAAACAGCACAGTTTTCAAAACGTGTTTTTCAGCCCGAAATAAACGCATTTTCTCAGCCCTTAGAATCGCAGTGTAACTGCCTGTCTCAGAAGAGCACACTGAGTCAGCCCATAACCCCAGTGCTCAGAAATTGTTAAAACGTGTTTTTCAGCAGAAATAAACACGTTTTGGCAACTTTGGTCACCACCATGTAACTTATAGGGCAGAAACAGCACAGTTTTCAAAACGTGTTTTTCAGCCCGAAATAAACGCGTTTTCTCAGCCCTTAGAATCGCAGTGTAACTGCCTGGCTCAGAAGAGCACACTGAGTCAGCCCTTAACCCCAGTGCTCAGAAATTGTCAAAACGTGTTTTTCAGCAGAAATAAACACGTTTTGGCAACTTTGGTCATCACCATGTAACTTATAGGGCAGAAACAGCACACTTTTCAAAACGTGTTTTTCAGCCCGAAATAAACGCGTTTTGTCAGCCCTTGGAATCACAGTGTAACTGCCTAGCTCAGAAGAGCCCACTGAGGCAGCCCTTAACCCCAGTGTGCAGAAATTGTCAAAACGTGTTTTTCAGCAGAAATAAACACGTTTTGGCAACTTTGGTCATCACCATGTAACTTATAGGGCAGAAACAGCACACTTTTCAAAACGTGTTTTTCAGCCCGAAATAAACGCGTTTTGTCAGCCCTTGGAATCACAGTGTAACTGCCTAGCTCAGAAGAGCCCACTGAGGCAGCCCTTAACCCCAGTGCTCAGAAATTGTCAAAACGTGTTTTTCAGCAGAAATAAACACGTTTTGGCAACTTTGGTCACCACCATGTAACTTATAGGGCAGAAACAGCACAGTTTTCAAAACGTGTTTTTCAGCCCGAAATAAACGCGTTTTCTCAGCCCTTAGAATCGCAGTGTAACTGCCTGTCTCAGAAGAGCACACTGAGTCAGCCCTTAACCCCAGTGCTCAGAAATTGTCAAAACGTGTTTTTCAGCAGAAATAAACACGTTTTGGCAACTTTGGTCATCACCATGTAACTTATAGGGCAGAAACAGCACACTTTTCAAAACGTGTTTTTCAGCCCGAAATAAACGCGTTTTGTCAGCCCTTGGAATCACAGTGTAACTGCCTAGCTCAGAAGAGCCCACTGCGGCAGCCCTTAACCCCAGTGTGCAGAAATTGTCAAAACGTGTTTTTCAGCAGAAATAAACACGTTTTGGCAACTTTGGTCATCACCATGTAACTTATAGGGCAGAAACAGCACACTTTTCAAAACGTGTTTTTCAGCCCGAAATAAACGCGTTTTCTCAGCCCTTGGAATCACAGAGTAACTGCCTAGCTCAGAAGAGCCCACTGAGGCAGCCCTTAACCCCAGTGCTCAGAAATTGTCAAAACGTGTTTTTCAGCAGAAATAAACACGTTTTGGCAACTTTGGTCATCACCATGTAACTTATAGGGCAGAAACAGCACAGTTTTCAAAACGTGTTTTTCAGCCCGAAATAAACGCGTTTTCTCAGCCCTTAGAATCGCAGTGTAACTGCCTGGCTCAGAAGAGCACACTGAGTCAGCCCTTAACCCCAGTGCTCAGAAATTGTCAAAACGTGTTTTTCAGCAGAAATAAACACGTTTTGGCAACTTTGGTGTTCACCATGTAACTTATAGGGCAGAAACAGCACAGTTTTCAAAACGTGTTTTTCAGCCCGAAATAAACGCGTTTTCTCAGCCCTTAGAATCGCAGTGTAACTGCCTGGCTCAGAAGAGCACACTGAGTCAGCCCTTAACCCCAGTGCTCAGAAATTGTCAAAACGTGTTTTTCAGCAGAAATAAACACGTTTTGGCAACTTTGGTCATCACCATGTAACTTATAGGGCAGAAACAGCACACTTTTCAAAACGTGTTTTTCAGCCCGAAATAAACGCGTTTTGTCAGCCCTTGGAATCACAGTGTAACTGCCTAGCTCAGAAGAGCCCACTGAGGCAGCCCTTAACCCCAGTGCTCAGAAATTGTCAAAACGTGTTTTTCAGCAGAAATAAACACGTTTTGGCAACTTTGGTCATCACCATGTAACTTTTAGGTCAGAAACAGCACACTTTTCAAAACGTGTTTTTCAGCACGAAATAAACGCGTTTTGTCAGCCCTTGGAATCACAGTGTAACTGCCTAGCTCAGATAGCCCACTGAGGCAGCCCTTAACCCCAGTGTACAGAAATTGTCAAAACGTGTTTTTCAGCAGAAATAAACACGTTTTGGCAACTTTGGTCACCACCATGTAACTTATAGGGCAGAAACAGCACAGTTTTCAAAACGTGTTTTTCAGCCCGAAATAAACGCGTTTTCTCAGCCCTTAGAATCGCAGTGTAACTGCCTGTCTCAGAAGAGCACACTGAGGCAGCCCTTAACCCCAGTCCTCAGAAATTGTCAAAACGTGTTTTTCAGCAGAAATAAACACGTTTTGGCAACTTTGGTCATCACCATGTAACTTATAGGGCAGAAACAGCACACTTTTCAAAACGTGTTTTTCAGCCCGAAATAAACGCGTTTTGTCAGCCCTTGGAATCACAGAGTAACTGCCTAGCTCAGAAGAGCCCACTGAGGCAGCCCTTAACCCCAGTGCTCAGAAATTGTCAAAACGTGTTTTTCAGCAGAAATAAACACGTTTTGGCAACTTTGGTCATCACCATGTAACTTATAGGGCAGAAACAGCACAGTTTTCAAAACGTGTTTTTCAGCCCGAAATAAACGCGTTTTCTCAGCCCTTAGAATCGCAGTGTAACTGCCTGGCTCAGAAGAGCACACTGAGTCAGCCCTTAACCCCAGTGCTCAGAAATTGTCAAAACGTGTTTTTCAGCAGAAATAAACACGTTTTGGCAACTTTGGTGTTCACCATGTAACTTATAGGGCAGAAACAGCACAGTTTTCAAAACGTGTTTTTCAGCCCGAAATAAACGCGTTTTCTCAGCCCTTAGAATCGCAGTGTAACTGCCTGGCTCAGAAGAGCACACTGAGTCAGCCCTTAACCCCAGTGCTCAGAAATTGTCAAAACGTGATTTTCAGCAGAAATAAACACGTTTTGGCAACTTTGGTCATCACCATGTAACTTATAGGGCAGAAACAGCACACTTTTCAAAACGTGTTTTTCAGCCCGAAATAAACGCGTTTTGTCAGCCCTTGGAATCACAGTGTAACTGCCTAGCTCAGAAGAGCCCACTGAGGCAGCCCTTAACCCCAGTGCTCAGAAATTGTCAAAACGTGTTTTTCAGCAGAAATAAACACGTTTTGGCAACTTTGGTCATCACCATGTAACTTTTAGGTCAGAAACAGCACACTTTTCAAAACGTGTTTTTCAGCACGAAATAAACGCGTTTTGTCAGCCCTTGGAATCACAGTGTAACTGCCTAGCTCAGATAGCCCACTGAGGCAGCCCTTAACCCCAGTGTACAGAAATTGTCAAAACGTGTTTTTCAGCAGAAATAAACACGTTTTGGCAACTTTGGTCACCACCATGTAACTTATAGGGCAGAAACAGCACAGTTTTCAAAACGTGTTTTTCAGCCCGAAATAAACGCGTTTTCTCAGCCCTTAGAATCGCAGTGTAACTGCCTGTCTCAGAAGAGCACACTGAGTCAGCCCTTAACCCCAGTGCTCAGAAATTGTCAAAACGTGTTTTTCAGCAGAAATAAACACGTTTTGGCAACTTTGGTCACCACCATGTAACTTATAGGGCAGAAACAGCACAGTTTTCAAAACGTGTTTTTCAGCCCGAAATAAACGCGTTTTCTCAGCCCTTAGAATCGCAGTGTAACTACCTGTCTCAGAAGAGCACACTGAGTCAGCCCTTAACCCCAGTGCTCAGAAATTGTCAAAACGTGTTTTTCAGCAGAAATAAACACGTTTTGGCAACTTTGGTCATCACCATGTAACTTATAGGGCAGAAACAGCACACTTTTCAAAACGTGTTTTTCAGCCCGAAATAAACGCGTTTTGTCAGCCCTTGGAATCACAGTGTAACTGCCTAGCTCAGAAGAGCCCACTGAGGCAGCCCTTAACCCCAGTGTGCAGAAATTGTCAAAACGTGTTTTTCAGCAGAAATAAACACGTTTTGGCAACTTTGGTCATCACCATGTAACTTATTGGGCAGAAACAGCACACTTTTCAAAACGTGTTTTTCAGCCCGAAATAAACGCGTTTTCTCAGCCCTTGGAATCACAGTGTAACTGCCTAGCTCAGAAGAGCACACTGAGTCAGCCCTTAACCCCAGTGCTCAGAAATTGTCAAAACGTGTTTTTCAGCAGAAATAAACACGTTTTGGCAACTTTGGTCATCACCATGTAACTTATAGGGCAGAAACAGCACACTTTTCAAAACGTGTTTTTCAGCCCGAAATAAACGCGTTTTGTCAGCCCTTGGAATCACAGTGTAACTGCCTAGCTCAGAAGAGCCCACTGAGGCAGCCCTTAACCCCAGTGCTCAGAAATTGTCAAAACGTGTTTTCCAGCAGAAATAAACACGTTTTGGCAACTTTGGTCATCACCATGTAACGTATAGGGCAGAAACAGCACAGTTTTCAAAACGTGTTTTTCAGCCCGAAATAAACGTGTTTTGTCAGCCCTTAGAATCGCAGTGTAACTGCCTGTCTCAGAAGAGCACACTGAGTCAGCCCATAACCCCAGTGCTCAGAAATTGTTAAAACGTGTTTTTCAGCAGAAATAAACACGTTTTGGCAACTTTGGTCACCACCATGTAACTTATAGGGCAGAAACAGCACAGTTTTCAAAACGTGTTTTTCAGCCCGAAATAAACGCGTTTTCTCAGCCCTTAGAATCGCAGTGTAACTGCCTGGCTCAGAAGAGCACACTGAGTCAGCCCTTAACCCCAGTGCTCAGAAATTGTCAAAACGTGTTTTTCAGCAGAAATAAACACGTTTTGGCAACTTTGGTCATCACCATGTAACTTATAGGGCAGAAACAGCACACTTTTCAAAACGTGTTTTTCAGCCCGAAATAAACGCGTTTTGTCAGCCCTTGGAATCACAGTGTAACTGCCTAGCTCAGAAGAGCCCACTGAGGCAGCCCTTAACCCCAGTGTGCAGAAATTGTCAAAACGTGTTTTTCAGCAGAAATAAACACGTTTTGGCAACTTTGGTCATCACCATGTAACTTATAGGGCAGAAACAGCACACTTTTCAAAACGTGTTTTTCAGCCCGAAATAAACGCGTTTTGTCAGCCCTTGGAATCACAGTGTAACTGCCTAGCTCAGAAGAGCCCACTGAGTCAGCCCTTAACCCCAGTGTGCAGAAATTGTCAAAACGTGTTTTTCAGCAGAAATAAACACGTTTTGGCAACTTTGGTCATCACCATGTAACTTATAGGGCAGAAACAGCACACTTTTCAAAACGTGTTTTTCAGCCCGAAATAAACGCGTTTTGTCAGCCCTTGGAATCACAGAGTAACTGCCTAGCTCAGAAGAGCCCACTGAGGCAGCCCTTAACCCCAGTGCTCAGAAATTGTCAAAACGTGTTTTTCAGCAGAAATAAACACGTTTTGGCAACTTTGGTCATCACCATGTAACTTATAGGGCAGAAACAGCACAGTTTTCAAAACGTGTTTTTCAGCCCGAAATAAACGCGTTTTCTCAGCCCTTAGAATCGCAGTGTAACTGCCTGGCTCAGAAGAGCACACTGAGTCAGCCCTTAACCCCAGTGCTCAGAAATTGTCAAAACGTGTTTTTCAGCAGAAATAAACACGTTTTGGCAACTTTGGTGTTCACCATGTAACTTATAGGGCAGAAACAGCACAGTTTTCAAAACGTGTTTTTCAGCCCGAAATAAACGCGTTTTCTCAGCCCTTAGAATCGCAGTGTAACTGCCTGGCTCAGAAGAGCACACTGAGTCAGCCCTTAACCCCAGTGCTCAGAAATTGTCAAAACGTGTTTTTCAGCAGAAATAAACACGTTTTGGCAACTTTGGTCATCACCATGTAACTTATAGGGCAGAAACAGCACACTTTTCAAAACGTGTTTTTCAGCCCGAAATAAACGCGTTTTGTCAGCCCTTGGAATCACAGTGTAACTGCCTAGCTCAGAAGAGCCCACTGAGGCAGCCCTTAACCCCAGTGCTCAGAAATTGTCAAAACGTGTTTTTCAGCAGAAATAAACACGTTTTGGCAACTTTGGTCATCACCATGTAACTTTTAGGTCAGAAACAGCACACTTTTCAAAACGTGTTTTTCAGCACGAAATAAACGCGTTTTGTCAGCCCTTGGAATCACAGTGTAACTGCCTAGCTCAGATAGCCCACTGAGGCAGCCCTTAACCCCAGTGTACAGAAATTGTCAAAACGTGTTTTTCAGCAGAAATAAACACGTTTTGGCAACTTTGGTCACCACCATGTAACTTATAGGGCAGAAACAGCACAGTTTTCAAAACGTGTTTTTCAGCCCGAAATAAACGCGTTTTCTCAGCCCTTAGAATCGCAGTGTAACTGCCTGTCTCAGAAGAGCACACTGAGTCAGCCCTTAACCCCAGTGCTCAGAAATTGTCAAAACGTGTTTTTCAGCAGAAATAAACACGTTTTGGCAACTTTGGTCACCACCATGTAACTTATAGGGCAGAAACAGCACAGTTTTCAAAACGTGTTTTTCAGCCCGAAATAAACGCGTTTTCTCAGCCCTTAGAATCGCAGTGTAACTACCTGTCTCAGAAGAGCACACTGAGTCAGCCCTTAACCCCAGTGCTCAGAAATTGTCAAAACGTGTTTTTCAGCAGAAATAAACACGTTTTGGCAACTTTGGTCATCACCATGTAACTTATAGGGCAGAAACAGCACACTTTTCAAAACGTGTTTTTCAGCCCGAAATAAACGCGTTTTGTCAGCCCTTGGAATCACAGTGTAACTGCCTAGCTCAGAAGAGCCCACTGAGGCAGCCCTTAACCCCAGTGTGCAGAAATTGTCAAAACGTGTTTTTCAGCAGAAATAAACACGTTTTGGCAACTTTGGTCATCACCATGTAACTTATAGGGCAGAAACAGCACACTTTTCAAAACGTGTTTTTCAGCCCGAAATAAACGCGTTTTCTCAGCCCTTAGAATCGCAGTGTAACTGCCTGGCTCAGAAGAGCACACTGAGTCAGCCCTTAACCCCAGTGCTCAGAAATTGTCAAAACGTGTTTTTCAGCAGAAATAAACACGTTTTGGCAACTTTGGTCATCACCATGTAACTTATAGGGCAGAAACAGCACAGTTTTCAAAACGTGTTTTTCAGCCCGAAATAAACGCGTTTTCTCAGCCCTTAGAATCGCAGTGTAACTGCCTGGCTCAGAAGAGCACACTGAGTCAGCCCTTAACCCCAGTGCTCAGAAATTGTCAAAACGTGTTTTTCAGCAGAAATAAACACGTTTTGGCAACTTTGGTCACCACCATGTAACTTATAGGGCAGAAACAGCACAGTTTTCAAAACGTGTTTTTCAGCCGGAAATAAACGCGTTTTGTCAGCCCTTGGAATCACAGTGTAACTGCCTAGCTCAGAAGAGCCCACTGAGGCAGCCCTTAACCCCAGTGTGCAGAAATTGTCAAAACGTGTTTTTCAGCAGAAATAAACACGTTTTGGCAACTTTGGTCACCACCATGTAACTTATAGGGCAGAAACAGCAGAGTTTTCAAAACGTGTTTTTCAGCCCGAAATAAACGCGTTTTCTCAACCCTTAGAATCGCAGTGTAACTGCCTGGCTCAGAAGAGCACACTGAGTCAGCCCTTAACCCCAGTGCTCAGAAATTGTCAAAACGTGTTTTTCAGCAGAAATAAACACGTTTTGGCATCTTTGGTCATCACCATGTAACTTTTAGGTCAGAAACAGCACACTTTTCAAAACGTGTTTTTCAGCACGAAATAAACGCGTTTTGTCAGCCCTTGGAATCACAGTGTAACTGCCTAGCTCAGATAGCCCACTGAGGCAGCCCTTAACCCCAGTGTACAGAAATTGTCAAAACGTGTTTTTCAGCAGAAATAAACACGTTTTGGCAACTTTGGTCACCACCATGTAACTTATAGGGCAGAAACAGCACAGTTTTCAAAACGTGTTTTTCAGCCCGAAATAAACGCGTTTTCTCAGCCCTTAGAATCGCAGTGTAACTGCCTGTCTCAGAAGAGCACACTGAGTCAGCCCTTAACCCCAGTGCTCAGAAATTGTCAAAACGTGTTTTTCAGCAGAAATAAACACGTTTTGGCAACTTTGGTCACCACCATGTAACTTATAGGGCAGAAACAGCACAGTTTTCAAAACGTGTTTTTCAGCCGGAAATAAACGCGTTTTGTCAGCCCTTGGAATCACAGTGTAACTGCCTAGCTCAGAAGAGCCCACTGAGGCAGCCCTTAACCCCAGTGTGCAGAAATTGTCAAAACGTGTTTTTCAGCAGAAATAAACACGTTTTGGCAACTTTGGTCACCACCATGTAACTTATAGGGCAGAAACAGCACAGTTTTCAAAACGTGTTTTTCAGCCCGAAATAAACGCGTTTTCTCAGCCCTTAGAATCGCAGTGTAACTACCTGTCTCAGAAGAGCACACTGAGTCAGCCCTTAACCCCAGTGCTCAGAAATTGTCAAAACGTGTTTTTCAGCAGAAATAAACACGTTTTGGCAACTTTGGTCATCACCATGTAACTTATAGGGCAGAAACAGCACACTTTTCAAAACGTGTTTTTCAGCCCGAAATAAACGCGTTTTGTCAGCCCTTGGAATCACAGTGTAACTGCCTAGCTCAGAAGAGCCCACTGAGGCAGCCCTTAACCCCAGTGTGCAGAAATTGTCAAAACGTGTTTTTCAGCAGAAATAAACACGTTTTGGCAACTTTGGTCATCACCATGTAACTTATAGGGCAGAAACAGCACACTTTTCAAAACGTGTTTTTCAGCCCGAAATAAACGCGTTTTCTCAGCCCTTAGAATCGCAGTGTAACTGCCTGGCTCAGAAGAGCACACTGAGTCAGCCCTTAACCCCAGTGCTCAGAAATTGTCAAAACGTGTTTTTCAGCAGAAATAAACACGTTTTGGCAACTTTGGTCATCACCATGTAACTTATAGGGCAGAAACAGCACAGTTTTCAAAACGTGTTTTTCAGCCCGAAATAAACGCGTTTTGTCAGCCCTTGGAATCACAGTGTAACTGCCTAGCTCAGAAGAGCCCACTGAGGCAGCCCTTAACCCCAGTGTGCAGAAATTGTCAAAACGTGTTTTTCAGCAGAAATAAACACGTTTTGGCAACTTTGGTCATCACCATGTAACTTATTGGGCAGAAACAGCACACTTTTCAAAACGTGTTTTTCAGCCCGAAATAAACGCGTTTTGTCAGCCCTTGGAATCACAGTGTAACTGCCTAGCTCAGAAGAGCCCACTGAGGCAGCCCTTAACCCCAGTGCTCAGAAATTGTCAAAACGTGTTTTTCAGCAGAAATAAACACGTTTTGGCAACTTTGGTCACCACCATGTAACTTATAGGGCAGAAACAGCACAGTTTTCAAAACGTGTTTTTCAGCCCGAAATAAACGCGTTTTCTCAGCCCTTAGAATCGCAGTGTAACTGCCTGGCTCAGAAGAGCACACTGAGTCAGCCCTTAACCCCAGTGCTCAGAAATTGTCAAAACGTGTTTTTCAGCAGAAATAAACACGTTTTGGCAACTTTGGTCATCACCATGTAACTTATAGGGCAGAAACAGCACACTTTTCAAAACGTGTTTTTCAGCCCGAAATAAACGCGTTTTGTCAGCCCTTGGAATCACAGTGTAACTGCCTAGCTCAGAAGAGCCCACTGAGGCAGCCCTTAACCCCAGTGTGCAGAAATTGTCAAAACGTGTTTTTCAGCAGAAATAAACACGTTTTGGCAACTTTGGTCACCACCATGTAACTTATAGGGCAGAAACAGCACAGTTTTCAAAACGTGTTTTTCAGCCCGAAATAAACGCGTTTTGTCAGCCCTTGGAATCACAGTGTAACTGCCTAGCTCAGAAGAGCCCACTGAGGCAGCCCTTAACCCCAGTATGCAGAAATTGTCAAAACGTGTTTTTCAGCAGAAATAAACACGTTTTGGCAACTTTGGTCATCACCATGTAACTTATAGGGCAGAAACAGCACACTTTTCAAAACGTGTTTTTCAGCCCGAAATAAACGCGTTTTGTCAGCCCTTGGAATCACAGTGTAACTGCCTAGCTCAGAAGAGCCCACTGAGGCAGCCCTTAACCCCAGTGCTCAGAAATTGTCAAAACGTGTTTTCCAGCAGAAATAAACACGTTTTGGCAACTTTGGTCACCACCATGTAACGTATAGGGCAGAAACAGCACAGTTTTCAAAACGTGTTTTTCAGCCCGAAATAAACGCGTTTTCTCAGCCCTTAGAATCGCAGTGTAACTGCCTGTCTCAGAAGAGCACACTGAGTCAGCCCATAACCCCAGTGCTCAGAAATTGTTAAAACGTGTTTTTCAGCAGAAATAAACACGTTTTGGCAACTTTGGTCACCACCATGTAACTTATAGGGCAGAAACAGCACAGTTTTCAAAACGTGTTTTTCAGCCCGAAATAAACGCGTTTTCTCAGCCCTTAGAATCGCAGTGTAACTGCCTGGCTCAGAAGAGCACACTGAGTCAGCCCTTAACCCCAGTGCTCAGAAATTGTCAAAACGTGTTTTTCAGCAGAAATAAACACGTTTTGGCAACTTTGGTCATCACCATGTAACTTATAGGGCAGAAACAGCACACTTTTCAAAACGTGTTTTTCAGCCCGAAATAAACGCGTTTTGTCAGCCCTTGGAATCACAGTGTAACTGCCTAGCTCAGAAGAGCCCACTGAGGCAGCCCTTAACCCCAGTGTGCAGAAATTGTCAAAACGTGTTTTTCAGCAGAAATAAACACGTTTTGGCAACTTTGGTCATCACCATGTAACTTATAGGGCAGAAACAGCACACTTTTCAAAACGTGTTTTTCAGCCCGAAATAAACGCGTTTTGTCAGCCCTTGGAATCACAGTGTAACTGCCTAGCTCAGAAGAGCCCACTGAGGCAGCCCTTAACCCCAGTGTGCAGAAATTGTCAAAACGTGTTTTTCAGCAGAAATAAACACGTTTTGGCAACTTTGGTCATCACCATGTAACTTATAGGGCAGAAACAGCACACTTTTCAAAACGTGTTTTTCAGCACGAAATAAACGCGTTTTGTCAGCCCTTGGAATCACAGTGTAACTGCCTAGCTCAGATAGCCCACTGAGGCAGCCCTTAACCCCAGTGTACAGAAATTGTCAAAACGTGTTTTTCAGCAGAAATAAACACGTTTTGGCAACTTTGGTCACCACCATGTAACTTATAGGGCAGAAACAGCACAGTTTTCAAAACGTGTTTTTCAGCCCGAAATAAACGCGTTTTCTCAGCCCTTAGAATCGCAGTGTAACTGCCTGTCTCAGAAGAGCACACTGAGTCAGCCCTTAACCCCAGTGCTCAGAAATTGTCAAAACGTGTTTTTCAGCAGAAATAAACACGTTTTGGCAACTTTGGTCACCACCATGTAACTTATAGGGCAGAAACAGCACAGTTTTCAAAACGTGTTTTTCAGCCCGAAATAAACGCGTTTTCTCAGCCCTTAGAATCGCAGTGTAACTACCTGTCTCAGAAGAGCACACTGAGTCAGCCCTTAACCCCAGTGCTCAGAAATTGTCAAAACGTGTTTTTCAGCAGAAATAAACACGTTTTGGCAACTTTGGTCATCACCATGTAACTTATAGGGCAGAAACAGCACACTTTTCAAAACGTGTTTTTCAGCCCGAAATAAACGCGTTTTGTCAGCCCTTGGAATCACAGTGTAACTGCCTAGCTCAGAAGAGCCCACTGAGGCAGCCCTTAACCCCAGTGTGCAGAAATTGTCAAAACGTGTTTTTCAGCAGAAATAAACACGTTTTGGCAACTTTGGTCATCACCATGTAACTTATTGGGCAGAAACAGCACACTTTTCAAAACGTGTTTTTCAGCCCGAAATAAACGTGTTTTGTCAGCCCTTGGAATCACAGTGTAACTGCCTAGCTCAGAAGAGCCCACTGAGGCAGCCCTTAACCCCAGTGCTCAGAAATTGTCAAAACGTGTTTTTCAGCAGAAATAAACACGTTTTGGCAACTTTGGTCACCACCATGTAACTTATAGGGCAGAAACAGCACAGTTTTCAAAACGTGTTTTTCAGCCCGAAATAAACGCGTTTTCTCAGCCCTTAGAATCGCAGTGTAACTGCCTGGCTCAGAAGAGCACACTGAGTCAGCCCTTAACCCCAGTGCTCAGAAATTGTCAAAACGTGTTTTTCAGCAGAAATAAACACGTTTTGGCAACTTTGGTCACCACCATGTAACTTATAGGGCAGAAACAGCACAGTTTTCAAAACGTGTTTTTCAGCCCGAAATAAACGCGTTTTCTCAGCCCTTAGAATCGCAGTGTAACTACCTGTCTCAGAAGAGCACACTGAGTCAGCCCTTAACCCCAGTGCTCAGAAATTGTCAAAACGTGTTTTTCAGCAGAAATAAACACGTTTTGGCAACTTTGGTCATCACCATGTAACTTATAGGGCAGAAACAGCACACTTTTCAAAACGTGTTTTTCAGCCCGAAATAAACGCGTTTTGTCAGCCCTTGGAATCACAGTGTAACTGCCTAGCTCAGAAGAGCCCACTGAGGCAGCCCTTAACCCCAGTGCTCAGAAATTGTCAAAACGTGTTTTTCAGCAGAAATAAACACGTTTTGGCAACTTTGGTCATCACCATGTAACTTATAGGGCAGAAACAGCACACTTTTCAAAACGTGTTTTTCAGCCCGAAATAAACGCGTTTTCTCAGCCCTTAGAATCGCAGTGTAACTGCCTGGCTCAGAAGAGCACACTGAGTCAGCCCTTAACCCCAGTGCTCAGAAATTGTCAAAACGTGTTTTTCAGCAGAAATAAACACGTTTTGGCAACTTTGGTCATCACCATGTAACTTATAGGGCAGAAACAGCACAGTTTTCAAAACGTGTTTTTCAGCCCGAAATAAACGCGTTTTGTCAGCCCTTGGAATCACAGTGTAACTGCCTAGCTCAGAAGAGCCCACTGAGGCAGCCCTTAACCCCAGTGTGCAGAAATTGTCAAAACGTGTTTTTCAGCAGAAATAAACACGTTTTGGCAACTTTGGTCATCACCATGTAACTTATTGGGCAGAAACAGCACACTTTTCAAAACGTGTTTTTCAGCCCGAAATAAACGCGTTTTGTCAGCCCTTGGAATCACAGTGTAACTGCCTAGCTCAGAAGAGCCCACTGAGGCAGCCCTTAACCCCAGTGCTCAGAAATTGTCAAAACGTGTTTTTCAGCAGAAATAAACACGTGTTGGCAACTTTGGTCACCACCATGTAACTTATAGGGCAGAAACAGCACAGTTTTCAAAACGTGTTTTTCAGCCCGAAATAAACGCGTTTTCTCAGCCCTTAGAATCGCAGTGTAACTGCCTGGCTCAGAAGAGCACACTGAGTCAGCCCTTAACCCCAGTGCTCAGAAATTGTCAAAACGTGTTTTTCAGCAGAAATAAACACGTTTTGGCAACTTTGGTCATCACCATGTAACTTATAGGGCAGAAACAGCACACTTTTCAAAACGTTTTTTCAGCCCGAAATAAACGCGTTTTGTCAGCCCTTGGAATCACAGTGTAACTGCCTAGCTCAGAAGAGCCCACTGAGGCAGCCCTTAACCCCAGTGTGCAGAAATTGTCAAAACGTGTTTTTCAGCAGAAATAAACACGTTTTGGCAACTTTGGTCACCACCATGTAACTTATAGGGCAGAAACAGCACAGTTTTCAAAACGTGTTTTTCAGCCCGAAATAAACGCGTTTTGTCAGCCCTTGGAATCACAGTGTAACTGCCTAGCTCAGAAGAGCCCACTGAGGCAGCCCTTAACCCCAGTATGCAGAAATTGTCAAAACGTGTTTTTCAGCAGAAATAAACACGTTTTGGCAACTTTGGTCATCACCATGTAACTTATAGGGCAGAAACAGCACACTTTTCAAAACGTGTTTTTCAGCCCGAAATAAACGCGTTTTGTCAGCCCTTGGAATCACAGTGTAACTGCCTAGCTCAGAAGAGCCCACTGAGGCAGCCCTTAACCCCAGTGCTCAGAAATTGTCAAAACGTGTTTTCCAGCAGAAATAAACACGTTTTGGCAACTTTGGTCACCACCATGTAACGTATAGGGCAGAAACAGCACAGTTTTCAAAACGTGTTTTTCAGCCCGAAATAAACGCGTTTTCTCAGCCCTTAGAATCGCAGTGTAACTGCCTGTCTCAGAAGAGCACACTGAGTCAGCCCATAACCCCAGTGCTCAGAAATTGTTAAAACGTGTTTTTCAGCAGAAATAAACACGTTTTGGCAACTTTGGTCACCACCATGTAACTTATAGGGCAGAAACAGCACAGTTTTCAAAACGTGTTTTTCAGCCCGAAATAAACGCGTTTTCTCAGCCCTTAGAATCGCAGTGTAACTGCCTGGCTCAGAAGAGCACACTGAGTCAGCCCTTAACCCCAGTGCTCAGAAATTGTCAAAACGTGTTTTTCAGCAGAAATAAACACGTTTTGGCAACTTTGGTCATCACCATGTAACTTATAGGGCAGAAACAGCACACTTTTCAAAACGTGTTTTTCAGCCCGAAATAAACGCGTTTTGTCAGCCCTTGGAATCACAGTGTAACTGCCTAGCTCAGAAGAGCCCACTGAGGCAGCCCTTAACCCCAGTGTGCAGAAATTGTCAAAACGTGTTTTTCAGCAGAAATAAACACGTTTTGGCAACTTTGGTCATCACCATGTAACTTATAGGGCAGAAACAGCACACTTTTCAAAACGTGTTTTTCAGCCCGAAATAAACGCGTTTTGTCAGCCCTTGGAATCACAGTGTAACTGCCTAGCTCAGAAGAGCCCACTGAGGCAGCCCTTAACCCCAGTGTGCAGAAATTGTCAAAACGTGTTTTTCAGCAGAAATAAACACGTTTTGGCAACTTTGGTCATCACCATGTAACTTATAGGGCAGAAACAGCACACTTTTCAAAACGTGTTTTTCAGCCCGAAATAAACGCGTTTTGTCAGCCCTTGGAATCACAGAGTAACTGCCTAGCTCAGAAGAGCCCACTGAGGCAGCCCTTAACCCCAGTGCTCAGAAATTGTCAAAACGTGTTTTTCAGCAGAAATAAACACGTTTTGGCAACTTTGGTCATCACCATGTAACTTATAGGGCAGAAACAGCACAGTTTTCAAAACGTGTTTTTCAGCCCGAAATAAACGCGTTTTCTCAGCCCTTAGAATCGCAGTGTAACTGCCTGGCTCAGAAGAGCACACTGAGTCAGCCCTTAACCCCAGTGCTCAGAAATTGTCAAAACGTGTTTTTCAGCAGAAATAAACACGTTTTGGCAACTTTGGTCATCACCATGTAACTTTTAGGTCAGAAACAGCACACTTTTCAAAACGTGTTTTTCAGCACGAAATAAACGCGTTTTGTCAGCCCTTGGAATCACAGTGTAACTGCCTAGCTCAGATAGCCCACTGAGGCAGCCCTTAACCCCAGTGTACAGAAATTGTCAAAACGTGTTTTTCAGCAGAAATAAACACGTTTTGGCAACTTTGGTCACCACCATGTAACTTATAGGGCAGAAACAGCACAGTTTTCAAAACGTGTTTTTCAGCCCGAAATAAACGCGTTTTCTCAGCCCTTAGAATCGCAGTGTAACTGCCTGTCTCAGAAGAGCACACTGAGTCAGCCCTTAACCCCAGTGCTCAGAAATTGTCAAAACGTGTTTTTCAGCAGAAATAAACACGTTTTGGCAACTTTGGTCACCACCATGTAACTTATAGGGCAGAAACAGCACAGTTTTCAAAACGTGTTTTTCAGCCGGAAATAAACGCGTTTTGTCAGCCCTTGGAATCACAGTGTAACTGCCTAGCTCAGAAGAGCCCACTGAGGCAGCCCTTAACCCCAGTGTGCAGAAATTGTCAAAACGTGTTTTTCAGCAGAAATAAACACGTTTTGGCAACTTTGGTCACCACCATGTAACTTATAGGGCAGAAACAGCACAGTTTTCAAAACGTGTTTTTCAGCCCGAAATAAACGCGTTTTCTCAGCCCTTAGAATCGCAGTGTAACTACCTGTCTCAGAAGAGCACACTGAGTCAGCCCTTAACCCCAGTGCTCAGAAATTGTCAAAACGTGTTTTTCAGCAGAAATAAACACGTTTTGGCAACTTTGGTCATCACCATGTAACTTATAGGGCAGAAACAGCACACTTTTCAAAACGTGTTTTTCAGCCCGAAATAAACGCGTTTTGTCAGCCCTTGGAATCACAGTGTAACTGCCTAGCTCAGAAGAGCCCACTGAGGCAGCCCTTAACCCCAGTGTGCAGAAATTGTCAAAACGTGTTTTTCAGCAGAAATAAACACGTTTTGGCAACTTTGGTCATCACCATGTAACTTATAGGGCAGAAACAGCACACTTTTCAAAACGTGTTTTTCAGCCCGAAATAAACGCGTTTTCTCAGCCCTTAGAATCGCAGTGTAACTGCCTGGCTCAGAAGAGCACACTGAGTCAGCCCTTAACCCCAGTGCTCAGAAATTGTCAAAACGTGTTTTTCAGCAGAAATAAACACGTTTTGGCAACTTTGGTCATCACCATGTAACTTATAGGGCAGAAACAGCACAGTTTTCAAAACGTGTTTTTCAGCCCGAAATAAACGCGTTTTGTCAGCCCTTGGAATCACAGTGTAACTGCCTAGCTCAGAAGAGCCCACTGAGGCAGCCCTTAACCCCAGTGTGCAGAAATTGTCAAAACGTGTTTTTCAGCAGAAATAAACACGTTTTGGCAACTTTGGTCATCACCATGTAACTTATTGGGCAGAAACAGCACACTTTTCAAAACGTGTTTTTCAGCCCGAAATAAACGCGTTTTGTCAGCCCTTGGAATCACAGTGTAACTGCCTAGCTCAGAAGAGCCCACTGAGGCAGCCCTTAACCCCAGTGCTCAGAAATTGTCAAAACGTGTTTTTCAGCAGAAATAAACACGTTTTGGCAACTTTGGTCACCACCATGTAACTTATAGGGCAGAAACAGCACAGTTTTCAAAACGTGTTTTTCAGCCCGAAATAAACGCGTTTTGTCAGCCCTTGGAATCACAGTGTAACTGCCTAGCTCAGAAGAGCCCACTGAGGCAGCCCTTAACCCCAGTATGCAGAAATTGTCAAAACGTGTTTTTCAGCAGAAATAAACACGTTTTGGCAACTTTGGTCATCACCATGTAACTTATAGGGCAGAAACAGCACACTTTTCAAAACGTGTTTTTCAGCCCGAAATAAATGCGTTTTGTCAGCCCTTGGAATCACAGTGTAACTGCCTAGCTCAGAAGAGCCCACTGAGGCAGCCCTTAACCCCAGTGCTCAGAAATTGTCAAAACGTGTTTTCCAGCAGAAATAAACACGTTTTGGCAACTTTGGTCACCACCATGTAACGTATAGGGCAGAAACAGCACAGTTTTCAAAACGTGTTTTTCAGCCCGAAATAAACGCGTTTTCTCAGCCCTTAGAATCGCAGTGTAACTGCCTGTCTCAGAAGAGCACACTGAGTCAGCCCATAACCCCAGTGCTCAGAAATTGTTAAAACGTGTTTTTCAGCAGAAATAAACACGTTTTGGCAACTTTGGTCACCACCATGTAACTTATAGGGCAGAAACAGCACAGTTTTCAAAACGTGTTTTTCAGCCCGAAATAAACGCGTTTTCTCAGCCCTTAGAATCGCAGTGTAACTGCCTGGCTCAGAAGAGCACACTGAGTCAGCCCTTAACCCCAGTGCTCAGAAATTGTCAAAACGTGTTTTTCAGCAGAAATAAACACGTTTTGGCAACTTTGGTCATCACCATGTAACTTATAGGGCAGAAACAGCACACTTTTCAAAACGTGTTTTTCAGCCCGAAATAAACGCGTTTTGTCAGCCCTTGGAATCACAGTGTAACTGCCTAGCTCAGAAGAGCCCACTGAGGCAGCCCTTAACCCCAGTGTGCAGAAATTGTCAAAACGTGTTTTTCAGCAGAAATAAACACGTTTTGGCAACTTTGGTCATCACCATGTAACTTATAGGGCAGAAACAGCACACTTTTCAAAACGTGTTTTTCAGCCCGAAATAAACGCGTTTTGTCAGCCCTTGGAATCACAGTGTAACTGCCTAGCTCAGAAGAGCCCACTGAGGCAGCCCTTAACCCCAGTGTGCAGAAATTGTCAAAACGTGTTTTTCAGCAGAAATAAACACGTTTTGGCAACTTTGGTCATCACCATGTAACTTATAGGGCAGAAACAGCACACTTTTCAAAACGTGTTTTTCAGCCCGAAATAAACGCGTTTTGTCAGCCCTTGGAATCACAGTGTAACTGCCTAGCTCAGAAGAGCCCACTGAGGCAGCCCTTAACCCCAGTGCTCAGAAATTGTCAAAACGTGTTTTCCAGCAGAAATAAACACGTTTTGGCAACTTTGGTCACCACCATGTAACTTATAGGGCAGAAACAGCACAGTTTTCAAAACGTGTTTTTCAGCCCGAAATAAACGCGTTTTCTCAGCCCTTAGAATCGCAGTGTAACTGCCTGTCTCAGAAGAGCACACTGAGTCAGCCCATAACCCCAGTGCTCAGAAATTGTTAAAACGTGTTTTTCAGCAGAAATAAACACGTTTTGGCAACTTTGGTCACCACCATGTAACTTATAGGGCAGAAACAGCACAGTTTTCAAAACGTGTTTTTCAGCCCGAAATAAACGCGTTTTCTCAGCCCTTAGAATCGCAGTGTAACTGCCTGGCTCAGAAGAGCACACTGAGTCAGCCCTTAACCCCAGTGCTCAGAAATTGTCAAAACGTGTTTTTCAGCAGAAATAAACACGTTTTGGCAACTTTGGTCATCACCATGTAACTTATAGGGCAGAAACAGCACACTTTTCAAAACGTGTTTTTCAGCCCGAAATAAACGCGTTTTGTCAGCCCTTGGAATCACAGTGTAACTGCCTAGCTCAGAAGAGCCCACTGAGGCAGCCCTTAACCCCAGTGTGCAGAAATTGTCAAAACGTGTTTTTCAGCAGAAATAAACACGTTTTGGCAACTTTGGTCATCACCATGTAACTTATAGGGCAGAAACAGCACACTTTTCAAAACGTGTTTTTCAGCCCGAAATAAACGCGTTTTGTCAGCCCTTGGAATCACAGTGTAACTGCCTAGCTCAGAAGAGCCCACTGAGGCAGCCCTTAACCCCAGTGTGCAGAAATTGTCAAAACGTGTTTTTCAGCAGAAATAAACACGTTTTGGCAACTTTGGTCATCACCATGTAACTTATAGGGCAGAAACAGCACACTTTTCAAAACGTGTTTTTCAGCCCGAAATAAACGCGTTTTGTCAGCCCTTGGAATCACAGAGTAACTGCCTAGCTCAGAAGAGCCCACTGAGGCAGCCCTTAACCCCAGTGCTCAGAAATTGTCAAAACGTGTTTTTCAGCAGAAATAAACACGTTTTGGCAACTTTGGTCATCACCATGTAACTTATAGGGCAGAAACAGCACAGTTTTCAAAACGTGTTTTTCAGCCCGAAATAAACGCGTTTTCTCAGCCCTTAGAATCGCAGTGTAACTGCCTGGCTCAGAAGAGCACACTGAGTCAGCCCTTAACCCCAGTGCTCAGAAATTGTCAAAACGTGTTTTTCAGCAGAAATAAACACGTTTTGGCAACTTTGGTGTTCACCATGTAACTTATAGGGCAGAAACAGCACAGTTTTCAAAACGTGTTTTTCAGCCCGAAATAAACGCGTTTTCTCAGCCCTTAGAATCGCAGTGTAACTGCCTGGCTCAGAAGAGCACACTGAGTCAGCCCTTAACCCCAGTGCTCAGAAATTGTCAAAACGTGTTTTTCAGCAGAAATAAACACGTTTTGGCAACTTTGGTCATCACCATGTAACTTATAGGGCAGAAACAGCACACTTTTCAAAACGTGTTTTTCAGCCCGAAATAAACGCGTTTTCTCAGCCCTTAGAATCGCAGTGTAACTGCCTGGCTCAGAAGAGCACACTGAGTCAGCCCTTAACCCCAGTGCTCAGAAATTGTCAAAACGTGTTTTTCAGCAGAAATAAACACGTTTTGGCAACTTTGGTGTTCACCATGTAACTTATAGGGCAGAAACAGCACAGTTTTCAAAACGTGTTTTTCAGCCCGAAATAAACGCGTTTTCTCAGCCCTTAGAATCGCAGTGTAACTGCCTGGCTCAGAAGAGCACACTGAGTCAGCCCTTAACCCCAGTGCTCAGAAATTGTCAAAACGTGTTTTTCAGCAGAAATAAACACGTTTTGGCAACTTTGGTCATCACCATGTAACTTATAGGGCAGAAACAGCACACTTTTCAAAACGTGTTTTTCAGCCCGAAATAAACGCGTTTTGTCAGCCCTTGGAATCACAGTGTAACTGCCTAGCTCAGAAGAGCCCACTGAGGCAGCCCTTAACCCCAGTGCTCAGAAATTGTCAAAACGTGTTTTTCAGCAGAAATAAACACGTTTTGGCAACTTTGGTCATCACCATGTAACTTTTAGGTCAGAAACAGCACACTTTTCAAAACGTGTTTTTCAGCACGAAATAAACGCGTTTTGTCAGCCCTTGGAATCACAGTGTAACTGCCTAGCTCAGATAGCCCACTGAGGCAGCCCTTAACCCCAGTGTACAGAAATTGTCAAAACGTGTTTTTCAGCAGAAATAAACACGTTTTGGCAACTTTGGTCACCACCATGTAACTTATAGGGCAGAAACAGCACAGTTTTCAAAACGTGTTTTTCAGCCCGAAATAAACGCGTTTTCTCAGCCCTTAGAATCGCAGTGTAACTGCCTGTCTCAGAAGAGCACACTGAGTCAGCCCTTAACCCCAGTGCTCAGAAATTGTCAAAACGTGTTTTTCAGCAGAAATAAACACGTTTTGGCAACTTTGGTCACCACCATGTAACTTATAGGGCAGAAACAGCACAGTTTTCAAAACGTGTTTTTCAGCCCGAAATAAACGCGTTTTCTCAGCCCTTAGAATCGCAGTGTAACTACCTGTCTCAGAAGAGCACACTGAGTCAGCCCTTAACCCCAGTGCTCAGAAATTGTCAAAACGTGTTTTTCAGCAGAAATAAACACGTTTTGGCAACTTTGGTCATCACCATGTAACTTATAGGGCAGAAACAGCACACTTTTCAAAACGTGTTTTTCAGCCCGAAATAAACGCGTTTTGTCAGCCCTTGGAATCACAGAGTAACTGCCTAGCTCAGAAGAGCCCACTGAGGCAGCCCTTAACCCCAGTGCTCAGAAATTGTCAAAACGTGTTTTTCAGCAGAAATAAACACGTTTTGGCAACTTTGGTCATCACCATGTAACTTATAGGGCAGAAACAGCACAGTTTTCAAAACGTGTTTTTCAGCCCGAAATAAACGCGTTTTCTCAGCCCTTAGAATCGCAGTGTAACTGCCTGGCTCAGAAGAGCACACTGAGTCAGCCCTTAACCCCAGTGCTCAGAAATTGTCAAAACGTGTTTTTCAGCAGAAATAAACACGTTTTGGCAACTTTGGTGTTCACCATGTAACTTATAGGGCAGAAACAGCACAGTTTTCAAAACGTGTTTTTCAGCCCGAAATAAACGCGTTTTCTCAGCCCTTAGAATCGCAGTGTAACTGCCTGGCTCAGAAGAGCACACTGAGTCAGCCCTTAACCCCAGTGCTCAGAAATTGTCAAAACGTGTTTTTCAGCAGAAATAAACACGTTTTGGCAACTTTGGTCATCACCATGTAACTTATAGGGCAGAAACAGCACACTTTTCAAAACGTGTTTTTCAGCCCGAAATAAACGCGTTTTGTCAGCCCTTGGAATCACAGTGTAACTGCCTAGCTCAGAAGAGCCCACTGAGGCAGCCCTTAACCCCAGTGCTCAGAAATTGTCAAAACGTGTTTTTCAGCAGAAATAAACACGTTTTGGCAACTTTGGTCATCACCATGTAACTTTTAGGTCAGAAACAGCACACTTTTCAAAACGTGTTTTTCAGCACGAAATAAACGCGTTTTGTCAGCCCTTGGAATCACAGTGTAACTGCCTAGCTCAGATAGCCCACTGAGGCAGCCCTTAACCCCAGTGTACAGAAATTGTCAAAACGTGTTTTTCAGCAGAAATAAACACGTTTTGGCAACTTTGGTCACCACCATGTAACTTATAGGGCAGAAACAGCACAGTTTTCAAAACGTGTTTTTCAGCCCGAAATAAACGCGTTTTCTCAGCCCTTAGAATCGCAGTGTAACTGCCTGTCTCAGAAGAGCACACTGAGTCAGCCCTTAACCCCAGTGCTCAGAAATTGTCAAAACGTGTTTTTCAGCAGAAATAAACACGTTTTGGCAACTTTGGTCACCACCATGTAACTTATAGGGCAGAAACAGCACAGTTTTCAAAACGTGTTTTTCAGCCCGAAATAAACGCGTTTTCTCAGCCCTTAGAATCGCAGTGTAACTACCTGTCTCAGAAGAGCACACTGAGTCAGCCCTTAACCCCAGTGCTCAGAAATTGTCAAAACGTGTTTTTCAGCAGAAATAAACACGTTTTGGCAACTTTGGTCATCACCATGTAACTTATAGGGCAGAAACAGCACACTTTTCAAAACGTGTTTTTCAGCCCGAAATAAACGCGTTTTGTCAGCCCTTGGAATCACAGTGTAACTGCCTAGCTCAGAAGAGCCCACTGAGGCAGCCCTTAACCCCAGTGTGCAGAAATTGTCAAAACGTGTTTTTCAGCAGAAATAAACACGTTTTGGCAACTTTGGTCATCACCATGTAACTTATAGGGCAGAAACAGCACACTTTTCAAAACGTGTTTTTCAGCCCGAAATAAACGCGTTTTCTCAGCCCTTAGAATCGCAGTGTAACTGCCTGGCTCAGAAGAGCACACTGAGTCAGCCCTTAACCCCAGTGCTCAGAAATTGTCAAAACGTGTTTTTCAGCAGAAATAAACACGTTTTGGCAACTTTGGTCACCACCATGTAACTTATAGGGCAGAAACAGCACAGTTTTCAAAACGTGTTTTTCAGCCCGAAATAAACGCGTTTTCTCAGCCCTTAGAATCGCAGTGTAACTGCCTGGCTCAGAAGAGCACACTGAGTCAGCCCTTAACCCCAGTGCTCAGAAATTGTCAAAACGTGTTTTTCAGCAGAAATAAACACGTTTTGGCAACTTTGGTCATCACCATGTAACTTATAGGGCAGAAACAGCACAGTTTTCAAAACGTGTTTTTCAGCCCGAAATAAACGCGTTTTGTCAGCCCTTGGAATCACAGTGTAACTGCCTAGCTCAGAAGAGCCCACTGAGGCAGCCCTTAACCCCAGTGTGCAGAAATTGTCAAAACGTGTTTTTCAGCACAAATAAACACGTTTTGGCAACTTTGGTCATCACCATGTAACTTATTGGGCAGAAACAGCACACTTTTCAAAACGTGTTTTTCAGCCCGAAATAAACGCGTTTTGTCAGCCCTTGGAATCACAGTGTAACTGCCTAGCTCAGAAGAGCCCACTGAGGCAGCCCTTAACCCCAGTGCTCAGAAATTGTCAAAACGTGTTTTTCAGCAGAAATAAACACGTTTTGGCAACTTTGGTCACCACCATGTAACTTATAGGGCAGAAACAGCACAGTTTTCAAAACGTGTTTTTCAGCCCGAAATAAACGCGTTTTCTCAGCCCTTAGAATCGCAGTGTAACTGCCTGGCTCAGAAGAGCACACTGAGTCAGCCCTTAACCCCAGTGCTCAGAAATTGTCAAAACGTGTTTTTCAGCAGAAATAAACACGTTTTGGCAACTTTGGTCATCACCATGTAACTTATAGGGCAGAAACAGCACACTTTTCAAAACGTGTTTTTCAGCCCGAAATAAACGCGTTTTGTCAGCCCTTGGAATCACAGTGTAACTGCCTAGCTCAGAAGAGCCCACTGAGGCAGCCCTTAACCCCAGTATGCAGAAATTGTCAAAACGTGTTTTTCAGCAGAAATAAACACGTTTTGGCAACTTTGGTCATCACCATGTAACTTATAGGGCAGAAACAGCACACTTTTCAAAACGTGTTTTTCAGCCCGAAATAAACGCGTTTTGTCAGCCCTTGGAATCACAGTGTAACTGCCTAGCTCAGAAGAGCCCACTGAGGCAGCCCTTAACCCCAGTGCTCAGAAATTGTCAAAACGTGTTTTCCAGCAGAAATAAACACGTTTTGGCAACTTTGGTCACCACCATGTAACGTATAGGGCAGAAACAGCACAGTTTTCAAAACGTGTTTTTCAGCCCGAAATAAACGCGTTTTCTCAGCCCTTAGAATCGCAGTGTAACTGCCTGTCTCAGAAGAGCACACTGAGTCAGCCCATAACCCCAGTGCTCAGAAATTGTTAAAACGTGTTTTTCAGCAGAAATAAACACGTTTTGGCAACTTTGGTCACCACCATGTAACTTATAGGGCAGAAACAGCACAGTTTTCAAAACGTGTTTTTCAGCCCGAAATAAACGCGTTTTCTCAGCCCTTAGAATCGCAGTGTAACTGCCTGGCTCAGAAGAGCACACTGAGTCAGCCCTTAACCCCAGTGCTCAGAAATTGTCAAAACGTGTTTTTCAGCAGAAATAAACACGTTTTGGCAACTTTGGTCATCACCATGTAACTTATAGGGCAGAAACAGCACACTTTTCAAAACGTGTTTTTCAGCCCGAAATAAACGCGTTTTGTCAGCCCTTGGAATCACAGTGTAACTGCCTAGCTCAGAAGAGCCCACTGAGGCAGCCCTTAATCCCAGTGTGCAGAAATTGTCAAAACGTGTTTTTCAGCAGAAATAAACACGTTTTGGCAACTTTGGTCACCACCATGTAACTTATAGGGCAGAAACAGCACAGTTTTCAAAACGTGTTTTTCAGCCCGAAATAAACGCGTTTTCTCAGCCCTTAGAATCGCAGTGTAACTGCCTGTCTCAGAAGAGCACACTGAGTCAGCCCTTAACCCCAGTGCTCAGAAATTGTCAAAACGTGTTTTTCAGCAGAAATAAACACGTTTTGGCAACTTTGGTCATCACCATGTAACTTATAGGGCAGAAACAGCACACTTTTCAAAACGTGTTTTTCAGCCCGAAATAAACGCGTTTTGTCAGCCCTTGGAATCACAGTGTAACTGCCTAGCTCAGAAGAGCCCACTGCGGCAGCCCTTAACCCCAGTGCTCAGAAATTGTCAAAACGTGTTTTTCAGCAGAAATAAACACGTTTTGGCAACTTTGGTCACCACCATGTAACTTATAGGGCAGAAACAGCAGAGTTTTCAAAACGTGTTTTTCAGCCCGAAATAAACGCGTTTTCTCAACCCTTAGAATCGCAGTGTAACTGCCTGGCTCAGAAGAGCACACTGAGTCAGCCCTTAACCCCAGTGCTCAGAAATTGTCAAAACGTGTTTTTCAGCAGAAATAAACACGTTTTGGCAACTTTGGTCATCACCATGTAACTTTTAGGTCAGAAACAGCACACTTTTCAAAACGTGTTTTTCAGCACGAAATAAACGCGTTTTGTCAGCCCTTGGAATCACAGTGTAACTGCCTAGCTCAGATAGCCCACTGAGGCAGCCCTTAACCCCAGTGTACAGAAATTGTCAAAACGTGTTTTTCAGCAGAAATAAACACGTTTTGGCAACTTTGGTCACCACCATGTAACTTATAGGGCAGAAACAGCACAGTTTTCAAAACGTGTTTTTCAGCCCGAAATAAACGCGTTTTGTCAGCCCTTGGAATCACAGTGTAACTGCCTAGCTCAGAAGAGCCCACTGAGGCAGCCCTTAACCCCAGTATGCAGAAATTGTCAAAACGTGTTTATAAGCAGAAATAAACACGTTTTGGCAACTTTGGTCATCACCATGTAACTTATAGGGCAGAAACAGCACACTTTTCAAAACGTGTTTTTCAGCCCGAAATAAACGCGTTTTGTCAACCCTTGGAATCACAGTGTAACTGCCTAGCTCAGAAGAGCCCACTGAGGCAGCCCTTAACCCCAGTGCTCAGAAATTGTCAAAACGTGTTTTTCAGCAGAAATAAACACGTTTTGGCAACTTTGGTCATCACCATGTAACTTATAGGGCAGAAACAGCACACTTTTCAAAACGTGTTTTTCAGCCCGAAATAAACGCGTTTTCTCAGCCCTTAGAATCGCAGTGTAACTGCCTGTCCCAGAAGAGCACACAGAGTCAGCCCTTAACCCCAGTGCTCAGAAATTGTCAAAACGTGTTTTTCAGCAGAAATAAACACGTTTTGGCAACTTTGGTCATCACCATGTAACTTATAGGGCAGAAACAGCACACTTTTCAAAACGTGTTTTTAAGCCCGAAATAAACGCGTTTTGTCAGCCCTTGGAATCACAGTGTAACTGCCTAGCTCAGAAGAGCCCACTGAGGCAGCCCTTAACCCCAGTATGCAGAAATTGTCAAAACGTGTTTTTCAGCAGAAATAAACACGTTTTGGCAACTTTGGTCACCACCATGTAACTTATAGGGCAAAAACAGCACAGTTTTCAAAACGTGTTTTTCAGCCCGAAATAAACGCGTTTTCTCAGCCCTTAGAATCGCAGTGTAACTGCCTGGCTCAGAAGAGCACACTGAGTCAGCCCTTAACCCCAGTGCTCAGAAATTGTCAAAACGTGTTTTTCAGCAGAAATAAACACGTTTTGGCAACTTTGGTCATCACCATGTAACTTATAGGGCAGAAACAGCACACTTTTCAAAACGTGTTTTTCAGCCCGAAATAAACGCGTTTTGTCAGCCCTTGGAATCACAGTGTAACTGCCTAGCTCAGAAGAGCCCACTGAGGCAGCCCTTAACCCCAGTGCTCAGAAATTGTCAAAACGTGTTTTCCAGCAGAAATAAACACGTTTTGGCAACTTTGGTCACCACCATGTAACTTATAGGGCAGAAACAGCACAGTTTTCAAAACGTGTTTTTCAGCCCGAAATAAACGCGTTTTCTCAGCCCTTAGAATCGCAGTGTAACTGCCTGTCTCAGAAGAGCACACTGAGTCAGCCCTTAACCCCAGTGCTCACAAATTGTCAAAACGTGTTTTTCAGCAGAAATAAACACGTTTTGGCAACTTTGGTCACCACCATGTAACTTATAGGGCAGAAACAGCACAGTTTTCAAAACGTGTTTTTCAGCCCGAAATAAACGCGTTTTCTCAGCCCTTAGAATCGCAGTGTAACTACCTGTCTCAGAAGAGCACACTGAGTCAGCCCTTAACCCCAGTGCTCAGAAATTGTCAAAACGTGTTTCTCAGCAGAAATAAACACGTTTTGGCAACTTTGGTCATCACCATGTAACTTATAGGGCAGAAACAGCACACTTTTCAAAACGTGTTTTTCAGCCCGAAATAAACGCGTTTTGTCAGCCCTTGGAATCACAGTGTAACTGCCTAGCTCAGAAGAGCCCACTGAGGCAGCCCTTAACCCCAGTGTGCAGAAATTGTCAAAACGTGTTTTTCAGCAGAAATAAACACGTTTTGGCAACTTTGGTCATCACCATGTAACTTATAGGGCAGAAACAGCACACTTTTCAAAACGTGTTTATCAGCCCGAAATAAACGCGTTTTGTCAGCCCTTGGAATCACAGTGTAACTGCCTAGCTCAGAAGAGCCCACTAAGGCAGCCCTTAACCCCAGTGCTCAGAAATTGTCAAAACGTGTTTTCCAGCAGAAATAAACACGTTTTGGCAACTTTGGTCACCACCATGTAACTTATAGGGCAGAAACAGCACAGTTTTCAAAACGTGTTTTTCAGCCGGAAATAAACGCGTTTTGTCAGCCCTTGGAATCAAAGTGTAACTGCCTAGCTCAGAAGAGCCCACTGAGGCAGCCCTTAACCCCAGTGTGCAGAAATTGTCAAAACGTGTTTTTCAGCAGAAATAAACACGTTTTGGCAACTTTGGTCATCACCATGTAACTTATAGGGCAGAAACAGCACACTTTTCAAAACGTGTTTTTCAGCCCGAAATAAACGCGTTTTGTCAGCCCTTGGAATCACAGAGTAACTGCCTAGCTCAGAAGAGCCCACTGAGGCAGCCCTTAACCCCAGTGCTCAGAAATTGTCAAAACGTGTTTTTCAGCAGAAATAAACACGTTTTGGCAACTTTGGTCATCACCATGTAACTTATAGGGCAGAAACAGCACAGTTTTCAAAACGTGTTTTTCAGCCCGAAATAAACGCGTTTTCTCAGCCCTTAGAATCGCAGTGTAACTGCCTGGCTCAGAAGAGCACACTGAGTCAGCCCTTAACCCCAGTGCTCAGAAATTGTCAAAACGTGTTTTTCAGCAGAAATAAACACGTTTTGGCAACTTTGGTCATCACCATGTAACTTATAGGGCAGAAACAGCACAGTTTTCAAAACGTGTTTTTCAGCCCGAAATAAACGCGTTTTGTCAGCCCTTGGAATCACAGTGTAACTGCCTAGCTCAGAAGAGCCCACTGAGGCAGCCCTTAACCCCAGTGTGCAGAAATTGTCAAAACGTGTTTTTCAGCAGAAATAAACACGTTTTGGCAACTTTGGTCATCACCATGTAACTTATTGGGCAGAAACAGCACACTTTTCAAAACGTGTTTTTCAGCCCGAAATAAACGCGTTTTGTCAGCCCTTGGAATCACAGTGTAACTGCCTAGCTCAGAAGAGCCCACTGAGGCAGCCCTTAACCCCAGTGCTCAGAAATTGTCAAAACGTGTTTTTCAGCAGAAATAAACACGTTTTGGCAACTTTGGTCACCACCATGTAACTTATAGGGCAGAAACAGCACAGTTTTCAAAACGTGTTTTTCAGCCCGAAATAAACGCGTTTTCTCAGCCCTTAGAATCGCAGTGTAACTGCCTGGCTCAGAAGAGCACACTGAGTCAGCCCTTAACCCCAGTGCTCAGAAATTGTCAAAACGTGTTTTTCAGCAGAAATAAACACGTTTTGGCAACTTTGGTCATCACCATGTAACTTATAGGGCAGAAACAGCACACTTTTCAAAACGTGTTTTTCAGCCCGAAATAAACGCGTTTTGTCAGCCCTTGGAATCACAGTGTAACTGCCTAGCTCAAAAGAGCCCACTGAGGCAGCCCTTAACCCCAGTGTGCAGAAATTGTCAAAACGTGTTTTTCAGCAGAAATAAACACGTTTTGGCAACTTTGGTCACCACCATGTAACTTATAGGGCAGAAACAGCACAGTTTTCAAAACGTGTTTTTCAGCCCGAAATAAACGCGTTTTGTCAGCCCTTGGAATCACAGTGTAACTGCCTAGCTCAGAAGAGCCCACTGAGGCAGTCCTTAACCCCAGTATGCAGAAATTGTCAAAACGTGTTTTTCAGCAGAAATAAACACGTTTTGGCAACTTTGGTCATCACCATGTAACTTATAGGGCAGAAACAGCACACTTTTCAAAACGTGTTTTTCAGCCCGAAATAAACGCGTTTTGTCAACCCTTGGAATCACAGTGTAACTGCCTAGCTCAGAAGAGCCCACTGAGGCAGCCCTTAACCCCAGTGCTCAGAAATTGTCAAAACGTGTTTTTCAGCAGAAATAAACACGTTTTGGCAACTTTGGTCATCACCATGTAACTTATAGGGCAGAAACAGCACACTTTTCAAAACGTGTTTTTCAGCCCGAAATAAACGCGTTTTGTCAACCCTTGGAATCACAGTGTAACTGCCTAGCTCAGAAGAGCCCACTGAGGCAGCCCTTAACCCCAGTGCTCAGAAATTGTCAAAACGTGTTTTTCAGCAGAAATAAACACGTTTTGGCAACTTTGGTCATCACCATGTAACTTATAGGGCAGAAACAGCACACTTTTCAAAACGTGTTTTTCAGCCCGAAATAAACGCGTTTTCTCAGCCCTTAGAATCGCAGTGTAACTGCCTGTCCCAGAAGAGCACACAGAGTCAGCCCTTAACCCCAGTGCTCAGAAATTGTCAAAACGTGTTTTTCAGCAGAAATAAACACGTTTTGGCAACTTTGGTCATCACCATGTAACTTATAGGGCAGAAACAGCACACTTTTCAAAACGTGTTTTTCAGCCCGAAATAAACGCGTTTTGTCAGCCCTTGGAATCACAGTGTAACTGCCTAGCTCAGAAGAGCCCACTGAGGCAGCCCTTAACCCCAGTGTGCAGAAATTGTCAAAACGTGTTTTTCAGCAGAAATAAACACGTTTTGGCAACTTTGGTCATCACCATGTAACTTATAGGGCAGAAACAGCACACTTTTCAAAACGTGTTTTTCAGCCCGAAATAAACGCGTTTTGTCAGCCCTTGGAATCACAGTGTAACTGCCTAGCTCAGAAGAGCCCACTAAGGCAGCCCTTAACCCCAGTGCTCAGAAATTGTCAAAACGTGTTTTCCAGCAGAAATAAACACGTTTTGGCAACTTTGGTCACCACCATGTAACTTATAGGGCAGAAACAGCACAGTTTTCAAAACGTGTTTTTCAGCCGGAAATAAACGCGTTTTGTCAGCCCTTGGAATCACAGTGTAACTGCCTAGCTCAGAAGAGCCCACTGAGGCAGCCCTTAACCCCAGTGTGCAGAAATTGTCAAAACGTGTTTTTCAGCAGAAATAAACACGTTTTGGCAACTTTGGTCACCACCATGTAACTTATAGGGCAAAAACAGCACAGTTTTCAAAAGGTGTTTTTCAGCCCGAAATAAACGCGTTTTCTCAGCCCTTAGAATCGCAGTGTAACTGCCTGGCTCAGAAGAGCACACTGAGTCAGCCCTTAACCCCAGTGCTCAGAAATTGTCAAAACGTGTTTTTCAGCAGAAATAAACACGTTTTGGCAACTTTGGTCATCACCATGTAACTTATAGGGCAGAAACAGCACACTTTTCAAAACGTGTTTTTCAGCCCGAAATAAACGCGTTTTGTCAGCCCTTGGAATCACAGTGTAACTGCCTAGCTCAGAAGAGCCCACTGAGGCAGCCCTTAACCCCAGTGCTCAGAAATTGTCAAAACGTGTTTTCCAGCAGAAATAAACACGTTTTGGCAACTTTGGTCACCACCATGTAACTTATAGGGCAGAAACAGCACAGTTTTCAAAACGTGTTTTTCAGCCCGAAATAAACGCGTTTTCTCAGCCCTTAGAATCGCAGTGTAACTGCCTGTCTCAGAAGAGCACACTGAGTCAGCCCTTAACCCCAGTGCTCACAAATTGTCAAAACGTGTTTTTCAGCAGAAATAAACACGTTTTGGCAACTTTGGTCACCACCATGTAACTTATAGGGCAGAAACAGCACAGTTTTCAAAACGTGTTTTTCAGCCCGAAATAAACGCGTTTTCTCAGCCCTTAGAATCGCAGTGTAACTACCTGTCTCAGAAGAGCACACTGAGTCAGCCCTTAACCCCAGTGCTCAGAAATTGTCAAAACGTGTTTTTCAGCAGAAATAAACACGTTTTGGCAACTTTGGTCATCACCATGTAACTTATAGGGCAGAAACAGCACACTTTTCAAAACGTGTTTTTCAGCCCGAAATAAACGCGTTTTGTCAGCCCTTGGAATCACAGTGTAACTGCCTAGCTCAGAAGAGCCCACTGAGGCAGCCCTTAACCCCAGTGTGCAGAAATTGTCAAAACGTGTTTTTCAGCAGAAATAAACACGTTTTGGCAACTTTGGTCATCACCATGTAACTTATAGGGCAGAAACAGCACACTTTTCAAAACGTGTTTTTCAGCCCGAAATAAACGCGTTTTGTCAGCCCTTGGAATCACAGTGTAACTGCCTAGCTCAGAAGAGCCCACTAAGGCAGCCCTTAACCCCAGTGCTCAGAAATTGTCAAAACGTGTTTTCCAGCAGAAATAAACACGTTTTGGCAACTTTGGTCACCACCATGTAACTTATAGGGCAGAAACAGCACAGTTTTCAAAACGTGTTTTTCAGCCGGAAATAAACGCGTTTTGTCAGCCCTTGGAATCAAAGTGTAACTGCCTAGCTCAGAAGAGCCCACTGAGGCAGCCCTTAACCCCAGTGTGCAGAAATTGTCAAAACGTGTTTTTCAGCAGAAATAAACACGTTTTGGCAACTTTGGTCACCACCATGTAACTTATAGGGCAGAAACAGCACAGTTTTCAAAACGTGTTTTTCAGCCCGAAATAAACGCGTTTTGTCAGCCCTTGGAATCACAGTGTAACTGCCTAGCTCAGAAGAGCCCACTGAGGCAGCCCTTAACCCCAGTATGCAGAAATTGTCAAAACGTGTTTTTCAGCAGAAATAAACACGTTTTGGCAACTTTGGTCATCACCATGTAACTTATAGGGCAGAAACAGCACACTTTTCAAAACGTGTTTTTCAGCCCGAAATAAACGCGTTTTGTCAGCCCTTGGAATCACAGTGTAACTGCCTAGCTCAGAAGAGCCCACTGAGGCAGCCCTTAACCCCAGTGCTCAGAAATTGTCAAAACGTGTTTTCCAGCAGAAATAAACACGTTTTGGCAACTTTGGTCACCACCATGTAACGTATAGGGCAGAAACAGCACAGTTTTCAAAACGTGTTTTTCAGCCCGAAATAAACGCGTTTTCTCAGCCCTTAGAATCGCAGTGTAACTGCCTGTCTCAGAAGAGCACACTGAGTCAGCCCATAACCCCAGTGCTCAGAAATTGTTAAAACGTGTTTTTCAGCAGAAATAAACACGTTTTGGCAACTTTGGTCACCACCATGTAACTTATAGGGCAGAAACAGCACAGTTTTCAAAACGTGTTTTTCAGCCCGAAATAAACGCGTTTTCTCAGCCCTTAGAATCGCAGTGTAACTGCCTGGCTCAGAAGAGCACACTGAGTCAGCCCTTAACCCCAGTGCTCAGAAATTGTTAAAACGTGTTTTTCAGCAGAAATAAACACGTTTTGGCAACTTTGGTCATCACCATGTAACTTATAGGGCAGAAACAGCACACTTTTCAAAACGTGTTTTTCAGCCCGAAATAAACGCGTTTTGTCAGCCCTTGGAATCACAGTGTAACTGCCTAGCTCAGAAGAGCCCACTGAGGCAGCCCTTAACCCCAGTGTGCAGAAATTGTCAAAACGTGTTTTTCAGCAGAAATAAACACGTTTTGGCAACTTTGGTCATCACCATGTAACTTATAGGGCAGAAACAGCACACTTTTCAAAACGTGTTTTTCAGCCCGAAATAAACGCGTTTTGTCAGCCCTTGGAATCACAGTGTAACTGCCTAGCTCAGAAGAGCCCACTGAGGCAGCCCTTAACCCCAGTGCTCAGAAATTGTCAAAACGTGTTTTTCAGCAGAAATAAACACGTTTTGGCAACTTTGGTCACCACCATGTAACTTATAGTGCAGAAACAGCACAGTTTTCAAAACGTGTTTTTCAGCCCGAAATAAACGCGTTTTCTCAGCCCTTAGAATCGCAGTGTAACTGCCTGGCTCAGAAGAGCACACTGAGTCAGCCCTTAACCCCAGTGCTCAGAAATTGTCAAAACGTGTTTTTCAGCAGAAATAAACACGTTTTGGCAACTTTGGTCATCACCATGTAACTTATAGGGCAGAAACAGCACACTTTTCAAAACGTGTTTTTCAGCCCGAAATAAACGCGTTTTGTCAGCCCTTGGAATCACAGTGTAACTGCCTAGCTCAGAAGAGCCCACTGAGGCAGCCCTTAATCCCAGTGTGCAGAAATTGTCAAAACGTGTTTTTCAGCAGAAATAAACACGTTTTGGCAACTTTGGTCACCACCATGTAACTTATAGGGCAGAAACAGCACAGTTTTCAAAACGTGTTTTTCAGCCCGAAATAAACGCGTTTTCTCAGCCCTTAGAATCGCAGTGTAACTGCCTGTCTCAGAAGAGCACACTGAGTCAGCCCTTAACCCCAGTGCTCAGAAATTGTCAAAACGTGTTTTTCAGCAGAAATAAACACGTTTTGGCAACTTTGGTCATCACCATGTAACTTATAGGGCAGAAACAGCACACTTTTCAAAACGTGTTTTTCAGCCCGAAATAAACGCGTTTTGTCAGCCCTTGGAATCACAGTGTAACTGCCTAGCTCAGAAGAGCCCACTGCGGCAGCCCTTAACCCCAGTGCTCAGAAATTGTCAAAACGTGTTTTTCAGCAGAAATAAACACGTTTTGGCAACTTTGGTCACCACCATGTAACTTATAGGGCAGAAACAGCAGAGTTTTCAAAACGTGTTTTTCAGCCCGAAATAAACGCGTTTTCTCAACCCTTAGAATCGCATTGTAACTGCCTGGCTCAGAAGAGCACACTGAGTCAGCCCTTAACCCCAGTGCTCAGAAATTGTCAAAACGTGTTTTTCAGCAGAAATAAACACGTTTTGGCAACTTTGGTCATCACCATGTAACTTTTAGGTCAGAAACAGCACACTTTTCAAAACGTGTTTTTCAGCACGAAATAAACGCGTTTTGTCAGCCCTTGGAATCACAGTGTAACTGCCTAGCTCAGATAGCCCACTGAGGCAGCCCTTAACCCCAGTGTACAGAAATTGTCAAAACGTGTTTTTCAGCAGAAATAAACACGTTTTGGCAACTTTGGTCACCACCATGTAACTTATAGGGCAGAAACAGCACAGTTTTCAAAACGTGTTTTTCAGCCCGAAATAAACGCGTTTTCTCAGCCCTTAGAATCGCAGTGTAACTGCCTGTCTCAGAAGAGCACACTGAGTCAGCCCTTAACCCCAGTGCTCAGAAATTGTCAAAACGTGTTTTTCAGCAGAAATAAACACGTTTTGGCAACTTTGGTCACCACCATGTAACTTATAGGGCAGAAACAGCACAGTTTTCAAAACGTGTTTTTCAGCCGGAAATAAACGCGTTTTGTCAGCCCTTGGAATCACAGTGTAACTGCCTAGCTCAGAAGAGCCCACTGAGGCAGCCCTTAACCCCAGTGTGCAGAAATTGTCAAAACGTGTTTTTCAGCAGAAATAAACACGTTTTGGCAACTTTGGTCACCACCATGTAACTTATAGGGCAGAAACAGCACAGTTTTCAAAACGTGTTTTTCAGCCCGAAATAAACGCGTTTTCTCAGCCCTTAGAATCGCAGTGTAACTACCTGTCTCAGAAGAGCACACTGAGTCAGCCCTTAACCCCAGTGCTCAGAAATTGTCAAAACGTGTTTTTCAGCAGAAATAAACACGTTTTGGCAACTTTGGTCATCACCATGTAACTTATAGGGCAGAAACAGCACACTTTTCAAAACGTGTTTTTCAGCCCGAAATAAACGCGTTTTGTCAGCCCTTGGAATCACAGTGTAACTGCCTAGCTCAGAAGAGCCCACTGAGGCAGCCCTTAACCCCAGTGTGCAGAAATTGTCAAAACGTGTTTTTCAGCAGAAATAAACACGTTTTGGCAACTTTGGTCATCACCATGTAACTTATAGGGCAGAAACAGCACACTTTTCAAAACGTGTTTTTCAGCCCGAAATAAACGCGTTTTCTCAGCCCTTAGAATCGCAGTGTAACTGCCTGGCTCAGAAGAGCACACTGAGTCAGCCCTTAACCCCAGTGCTCAGAAATTGTCAAAACGTGTTTTTCAGCAGAAATAAACACGTTTTGGCAACTTTGGTCATCACCATGTAACTTATAGGGCAGAAACAGCACAGTTTTCAAAACGTGTTTTTCAGCCCGAAATAAACGCGTTTTGTCAGCCCTTGGAATCACAGTGTAACTGCCTAGCTCAGAAGAGCCCACTGAGGCAGCCCTTAACCCCAGTGTGCAGAAATTGTCAAAACGTGTTTTTCAGCAGAAATAAACACGTTTTGGCAACTTTGGTCATCACCATGTAACTTATTGGGCAGAAACAGCACACTTTTCAAAACGTGTTTTTCAGCCCGAAATAAACGCGTTTTGTCAGCCCTTGGAATCACAGTGTAACTGCCTAGCTCAGAAGAGCCCACTGAGGCAGCCCTTAACCCCAGTGCTCAGAAATTGTCAAAACGTGTTTTTCAGCAGAAATAAACACGTTTTGGCAACTTTGGTCACCACCATGTAACTTATAGGGCAGAAACAGCACAGTTTTCAAAACGTGTTTTTCAGCCCGAAATAAACGCGTTTTCTCAGCCCTTAGAATCGCAGTGTAACTGCCTGGCTCAGAAGAGCACACTGAGTCAGCCCTTAACCCCAGTGCTCAGAAATTGTCAAAACGTGTTTTTCAGCAGAAATAAACACGTTTTGGCAACTTTGGTCATCACCATGTAACTTATAGGGCAGAAACAGCACACTTTTCAAAACGTGTTTTTCAGCCCGAAATAAACGCGTTTTGTCAGCCCTTGGAATCACAGTGTAACTGCCTAGCTCAGAAGAGCCCACTGAGGCAGCCCTTAACCCCAGTGTGCAGAAATTGTCAAAACGTGTTTTTCAGCAGAAATAAACACGTTTTGGCAACTTTGGTCACCACCATGTAACTTATAGGGCAGAAACAGCACAGTTTTCAAAACGTGTTTTTCAGCCCGAAATAAACGCGTTTTGTCAGCCCTTGGAATCACAGTGTAACTGCCTAGCTCAGAAGAGCCCACTGAGGCAGCCCTTAACCCCAGTATGCAGAAATTGTCAAAACGTGTTTTTCAGCAGAAATAAACACGTTTTGGCAACTTTGGTCATCACCATGTAACTTATAGGGCAGAAACAGCACACTTTTCAAAACGTATTTTTCAGCCCGAAATAAACGCGTTTTGTCAGCCCTTGGAATCACAGTGTAACTGCCTAGCTCAGAAGAGCCCACTGAGGCAGCCCTTAACCCCAGTGCTCAGAAATTGTCAAAACGTGTTTTCCAGCAGAAATAAACACGTTTTGGCAACTTTGGTCACCACCATGTAACGTATAGGGCAGAAACAGCACAGTTTTCAAAACGTGTTTTTCAGCCCGAAATAAACGCGTTTTCTCAGCCCTTAGAATCGCAGTGTAACTGCCTGTCTCAGAAGAGCACACTGAGTCAGCCCATAACCCCAGTGCTCAGAAATTGTTAAAACGTGTTTTTCAGCAGAAATAAACACGTTTTGGCAACTTTGGTCACCACCATGTAACTTATAGGGCAGAAACAGCACAGTTTTCAAAACGTGTTTTTCAGCCCGAAATAAACGCGTTTTCTCAGCCCTTAGAATCGCAGTGTAACTGCCTGGCTCAGAAGAGCACACTGAGTCAGCCCTTAACCCCAGTGCTCAGAAATTGTCAAAACGTGTTTTTCAGCAGAAATAAACACGTTTTGGCAACTTTGGTCATCACCATGTAACTTATAGGGCAGAAACAGCACACTTTTCAAAACGTGTTTTTCAGCCCGAAATAAACGCGTTTTGTCAGCCCTTGGAATCACAGTGTAACTGCCTAGCTCAGAAGAGCCCACTGAGGCAGCCCTTAACCCCAGTGTGCAGAAATTGTCAAAACGTGTTTTTCAGCAGAAATAAACACGTTTTGGCAACTTTGGTCATCACCATGTAACTTATAGGGCAGAAACAGCACACTTTTCAAAACGTGTTTTTCAGCCCGAAATAAACGCGTTTTGTCAGCCCTTGGAATCACAGTGTAACTGCCTAGCTCAGAAGAGCCCACTGAGGCAGCCCTTAACCCCAGTGTGCAGAAATTGTCAAAACGTGTTTTTCAGCAGAAATAAACACGTTTTGGCAACTTTGGTCATCACCATGTAACTTATAGGGCAGAAACAGCACACTTTTCAAAACGTGTTTTTCAGCCCGAAATAAACGCGTTTTGTCAGCCCTTGGAATCACAGAGTAACTGCCTAGCTCAGAAGAGCCCACTGAGGCAGCCCTTAACCCCAGTGCTCAGAAATTGTCAAAACGTGTTTTTCAGCAGAAATAAACACGTTTTGGCAACTTTGGTCATCACCATGTAACTTATAGGGCAGAAACAGCACAGTTTTCAAAACGTGTTTTTCAGCCCGAAATAAACGCGTTTTCTCAGCCCTTAGAATCGCAGTGTAACTGCCTGGCTCAGAAGAGCACACTGAGTCAGCCCTTAACCCCAGTGCTCAGAAATTGTCAAAACGTGTTTTTCAGCAGAAATAAACACGTTTTGGCAACTTTGGTGTTCACCATGTAACTTATAGGGCAGAAACAGCACAGTTTTCAAAACGTGTTTTTCAGCCCGAAATAAACGCGTTTTCTCAGCCCTTAGAATCGCAGTGTAACTGCCTGGCTCAGAAGAGCACACTGAGTCAGCCCTTAACCCCAGTGCTCAGAAATTGTCAAAACGTGTTTTTCAGCAGAAATAAACACGTTTTGGCAACTTTGGTCATCACCATGTAACTTATAGGGCAGAAACAGCACACTTTTCAAAACGTGTTTTTCAGCCCGAAATAAACGCGTTTTGTCAGCCCTTGGAATCACAGTGTAACTGCCTAGCTCAGAAGAGCCCACTGAGGCAGCCCTTAACCCCAGTGCTCAGAAATTGTCAAAACGTGTTTTTCAGCAGAAATAAACACGTTTTGGCAACTTTGGTCATCACCATGTAACTTTTAGGTCAGAAACAGCACACTTTTCAAAACGTGTTTTTCAGCACGAAATAAACGCGTTTTGTCAGCCCTTGGAATCACAGTGTAACTGCCTAGCTCAGATAGCCCACTGAGGCAGCCCTTAACCCCAGTATGCAGAAATTGTCAAAACGTGTTTTTCAGCAGAAATAAACACGTTTTGGCAACTTTGGTCACCACCATGTAACTTATAGGGCAAAAACAGCACAGTTTTCAAAACGTGTTTTTCAGCCCGAAATTAACGCGTTTTCTCAGCCCTTAGAATCGCAGTGTAACTGCCTGGCTCAGAAGAGCACACTGAGTCAGCCCTTAACCCCAGTGCTCAGAAATTGTCAAAACGTGTTTTTCAGCAGAAATAAACACGTTTTGGCAACTTTGGTCATCACCATGTAACTTATAGGGCAGAAACAGCACACTTTTCAAAACGTGTTTTTCAGCCCGAAATAAACGCGTTTTGTCAGCCCTTGGAATCACAGTGTAACTGCCTAGCTCAGAAGAGCCCACTGAGGCAGCCCTTAACCCCAGTGCTCAGAAATTGTCAAAACGTGTTTTCCAGCAGAAATAAACACGTTTTGGCAACTTTGGTCACCACCATGTAACTTATAGGGCAGAAACAGCACAGTTTTCAAAACGTGTTTTTCAGCCCGAAATAAACGCGTTTTCTCAGCCCTTAGAATCGCAGTGTAACTGCCTGTCTCAGAAGAGCACACTGAGTCAGCCCTTAACCCCAGTGCTCACAAATTGTCAAAACGTGTTTTTCAGCAGAAATAAACACGTTTTGGCAACTTTGGTCACCACCATGTAACTTATAGGGCAGAAACAGCACAGTTTTCAAAACGTGTTTTTCAGCCCGAAATAAACGCGTTTTCTCAGCCCTTAGAATCGCAGTGTAACTGCCTGTCTCAGAAGAGCACACTGAGTCAGCCCTTAACCCCAGTGCTCAGAAATTGTCAAAACGTGTTTTTCAGCAGAAATAAACACGTTTTGGCAACTTTGGTCATCACCATGTAACTTATAGGGCAGAAACAGCACACTTTTCAAAACGTGTTTTTCAGCCCGAAATAAACGCGTTTTGTCAGCCCTTGGAATCACAGTGTAACTGCCTAGCTCAGAAGAGCCCACTGAGGCAGCCCTTAACCCCAGTGTGCAGAAATTGTCAAAACGTGTTTTTCAGCAGAAATAAACACGTTTTGGCAACTTTGGTCATCACCATGTAACTTATAGGGCAGAAACAGCACACTTTTCAAAACGTGTTTTTCAGCCCGAAATAAACGCGTTTTGTCAGCCCTTGGAATCACAGTGTAACTGCCTAGCTCAGAAGAGCCCACTAAGGCAGCCCTTAACCCCAGTGCTCAGAAATTGTCAAAACGTGTTTTCCAGCAGAAATAAACACGTTTTGGCAACTTTGGTCACCACCATGTAACTTATAGGGCAGAAACAGCACAGTTTTCAAAACGTGTTTTTCAGCCGGAAATAAACGCGTTTTGTCAGCCCTTGGAATCACAGTGTAACTGCCTAGCTCAGAAGAGCCCACTGAGGCAGCCCTTAACCCCAGTGTGCAGAAATTGTCAAAACGTGTTTTTCAGCAGAAATAAACACGTTTTGGCAACTTTGGTCATCACCATGTAACTTATAGGGCAGAAACAGCACACTTTTCAAAACGTGTTTTTCAGCCCGAAATAAACGCGTTTTGTCAGCCCTTGGAATCGCAGTGTAACTGCCTGGCTCAGAAGAGCACACTGAGTCAGCCCTTAACCCCAGTGCTCAGAAATTGTCAAAACGTGTTTTTCAGCAGAAATAAACACGTTTTGGCAACTTTGGTCATCACCATGTAACATTTAGGGCAGAAACAGCACACTTTTCAAAACGTGTTTTTCAGCCCGAAATAAACGCGTTTTGTCAGCCCTTGGAATCACAGTGTAACTGCCTAGCTCAGAAGAGCCCACTGAGGCAGCCCTTAACCCCAGTGTGCAGAAATTGTCAAAACGTGTTTTTCAGCAGAAATAAACACGTTTTGGCAACTTTGGTCATCACCATGTAACTTATAGGGCAGAAACAGCACACTTTTCAAAACGTGTTTTTCAGCCAGAAATAAACGCGTTTTGTCAGCCCTTGGAATCACAGTGTAACTGCCTAGCTCAGAAGAGCCCACTGAGGCAGCCCTTAACCCCAGTATGCAGAAATTGTCAAAACGTGTTTTTCAGCAGAATTAAACACGTTTTGGCAACTTTGGTCACCACCATGTAACTTATAGGGCAAAAACAGCACAGTTTTCAAAACGTGTTTTTCAGCCCGAAATTAACGCGTTTTCTCAGCCCTTAGAATCGCAGTGTAACTGCCTGGCTCAGAAGAGCACACTGAGTCAGCCCTTAACCCCAGTGCTCAGAAATTGTCAAAACGTGTTTTTCAGCAGAAATAAACACGTTTTGGCAACTTTGGTCATCACCATGTAACTTATAGGGCAGAAACAGCACACTTTTCAAAACGTGTTTTTCAGCCCGAAATAAACGCGTTTTGTCAGCCCTTGGAATCACAGTGTAACTGCCTAGCTCAGAAGAGCCCACTGAGGCAGCCCTTAACCCCAGTGCTCAGAAATTGTCAAAACGTGTTTTCCAGCAGAAATAAACACGTTTTGGCAACTTTGGTCACCACCATATAACTTATAGGGCAGAAACAGCACAGTTTTCAAAACGTGTTTTTCAGCCCGAAATAAACGCGTTTTCTCAGCCCTTAGAATCGCAGTGTAACTGCCTGTCTCAGAAGAGCACACTGAGTCAGCCCTTAACCCCAGTGCTCACAAATTGTCAAAACGTGTTTTTCAGCAGAAATAAACACGTTTTGGCAACTTTGGTCACCACCATGTAACTTATAGGGCAGAAACAGCACAGTTTTCAAAACGTGTTTTTCAGCCCGAAATAAACGCGTTTTCTCAGCCCTTAGAATCGCAGTGTAACTGCCTGTCTCAGAAGAGCACACTGAGTCAGCCCTTAACCCCAGTGCTCAGAAATTGTCAAAACGTGTTTTTCAGCAGAAATAAACACGTTTTGGCAACTTTGGTCATCACCATGTAACTTATAGGGCAGAAACAGCACACTTTTCAAAACGTGTTTTTCAGCCCGTTATAAACGCGTTTTGTCAGCCCTTGGAATCACAGTGTAACTGCCTAGCTCAGAAGAGCCCACTGAGGCAGCCCTTAACCCCAGTGTGCAGAAATTGTCAAAACGTGTTTTTCAGCAGAAATAAACACGTTTTGGCAACTTTGGTCATCACCATGTAACTTATAGGGCAGAAACAGCACACTTTTCAAAACGTGTTTTTCAGCCCGAAATAAACGCGTTTTGTCAGCCCTTGGAATCACAGTGTAACTGCCTAGCTCAGAAGAGCCCACTAAGGCAGCCCTTAACCCCAGTGCTCAGAAATTGTCAAAACGTGTTTTCCAGCAGAAATAAACACGTTTTGGCAACTTTGGTCACCACCATGTAACTTATAGGGCAGAAACAGCACAGTTTTCAAAACGTGTTTTTCAGCCGGAAATAAACGCGTTTTGTCAGCCCTTGGAATCACAGTGTAACTGCCTAGCTCAGAAGAGCCCACTGAGGCAGCCCTTAACCCCAGTGTGCAGAAATTGTCAAAACGTGTTTTTCAGCAGAAATAAACACGTTTTGGCAACTTTGGTCATCACCATGTAACTTATAGGGCAGAAACAGCACACTTTTCAAAACGTGTTTTTCAGCCCGAAATAAACGCGTTTTGTCAGCCCTTGGAATCACAGAGTAACTGCCTAGCTCAGAAGAGCCCACTGAGGCAGCCCTTAACCCCAGTGCTCAGAAATTGTCAAAACGTGTTTTTCAGCAGAAATAAACACGTTTTGGCAACTTTGGTCATCACCATGTAACTTATAGGGCAGAAACAGCACAGTTTTCAAAACGTGTTTTTCAGCCCGAAATAAACGCGTTTTCTCAGCCCTTAGAATCGCAGTGTAACTGCCTGGCTCAGAAGAGCACACTGAGTCAGCCCTTAACCCCAGTGCTCAGAAATTGTCAAAACGTGTTTTTCAGCAGAAATAAACACGTTTTGGCAACTTTGGTCATCACCATGTAACTTATAGGGCAGAAACAGCACAGTTTTCAAAACGTGTTTTTCAGCCCGAAATAAATGCGTTTTGTCAGCCCTTGGAATCACAGTGTAACTGCCTAGCTCAGAAGAGCAAACTGAGGCAGCCCTTAACCCCAGTGCTCAGAAATTGTCAAAACGTGTTTTCCAGCAGAAATAAACACGTTTTGGCAACTTTGGTCACCACCATGTAACTTATAGGGCAGAAACAGCACAGTTTTCAAAACGTGTTTTTCAGCCCGAAATAAACGCGTTTTCTCAGCCCTTAGAATCGCAGTGTAACTGCCTGTCTCAGAAGAGCACACTGAGTCAGCCCTTAACCCCAGTGCTCAGAAATTGTCAAAACGTGTTTTTCAGCAGAAATAAACACGTTTTGGCAACTTTGGTCATCACCATGTAACTTATAGGGCAGAAACAGCACACTTTTCAAAACGTGTTTTTCAGCACGAAATAAACGCGTTTTGTCAGCCCTTGGAATCACAGTGTAACTGCCTAGCTCAGAAGAGCCCACTGAGGCAGCCCTTAACCCCAGTGTGCAGAAATTGTCAAAACGTGTTTTTCAGCAGAAATAAACACGTTTTGGCAACTTTGGTCATCACCATGTAACTTATAGGGCAGAAACAGCACAGTTTTCAAAACGTGTTTTTCAGCCCGAAATAAACGCGTTTTGTCAGCCCTTGGAATCACAGTGTAACTGCCTAGCTCAGAAGAGCCCACTGAGGCAGCCCTTAACCCCAGTGTGCAGAAATTGTCAAAACGTGTTTTTCAGCAGAAATAAACACGTTTTGGCAACTTTGGTCATCACCATGTAACTTATAGGGCAGAAACAGCACACTTTTCAAAACGTGTTTTTCAGCCCGAAATAAACGCGTTTTGTCAGCCCTTGGAATCACAGTGTAACTGCCTAGCTCAGAAGAGCCCACTGAGGCAGCCCTTAACCCCAGTGCTCAGAAATTGTCAAAACGTGTTTTCCAGCAGAAATAAACACGTTTTGGCAACTTTGGTCACCACCATGTAACTTATAGGGCAGAAACAGCACAGTTTTCAAAACGTGTTTTTCAGCCCGAAATAAACGCGTTTTCTCAGCCCTTAGAATCGCAGTGTAACTGCCTGGCTCAGAAGACCACACTGAGTCAGCCCTTAACCCCAGTGCTCAGAAATTGTCAAAACGTGTTTTTCAGCAGAAATAAACACGTTTTGGCAACTTTGGTCATCACCATGTAACTTATAGGGCAGAAACAGCACACTTTTCAAAACGTGTTTTTCAGCCCGAAATAAACGCGTTTTGTCAGCCCTTGGAATCACAGTGTAACTGCCTAGCTCAGAAGAGCCCACTGAGGCAGCCCTTAACCCCAGTGTGCAGAAATTGTCAAAACGTGTTTTTCAGCAGAAATAAACACGTTTTGGCAACTTTGGTCATCACCATGTAACTTATAGGGCAGAAACAGCACACTTTTCAAAACGTGTTTTTCAGCCCGAAATAAACGCGTTTTGTCAGCCCTTGGAATCACAGAGTAACTGCCTAACTCAGAAGAGCACACTGAGGCAGCCCTTAACCCCAGTGCTCAGAAATTGTCAAAACGTGTTTTTCAGCAGAAATAAACACGTTTTGGCAACTTTCGTCACCACCATGTAACTTATAGGGCAGAAACAGCACAGTTTTCAAAACGTGTTTTTCAGCCCGAAATAAACGCGTTTTGTCAGCCCTTGGAATCACAGTGTAACTGCCTAGCTCAGAAGAGCCCACTGAGGCAGCCCTTAACCCCAGTGTGCAGAAATTGTCAAAACGTGTTTTTCAGCAGAAATAAACACGTTTTGGCAACTTTGGTCATCACCATGTAACTTATAGGGCAGAAACAGCACACTTTTCAAAACGTGTTTTTCAGCCCGAAATAAACGCGTTTTGTCAGCCCTTGGAATCACAGTGTAACTGCCTAGCTCAGAAGAGCCCACTGAGGCAGCCCTTAACCCCAGTGCTCAGAAATTGTCAAAACGTGTTTTCCAGCAGAAATAAACACGTTTTGGCAACTTTGGTCACCACCATGTAACTTATAGGGCAGAAACAGCACAGTTTTCAAAACGTGTTTTTCAGCCCGAAATAAACGCGTTTTCTCAGCCCTTAGAATCGCAGTGTAACTGCCTGGCTCAGAAGAGCACACTGAGTCAGCCCTTAACCCCAGTGCTCAGAAATTGTCAAAACGTGTTTTTCAGCAGAAATAAACACGTTTTGGCAACTTTGGTCATCACCATGTAACTTTTAGGGCAGAAACAGCACACTTTTCAAAACGTGTTTTTCAGCCCGAAATAAACGCGTTTTGTCAGCCCTTGGAATCACAGTGTAACTGCCTAGCTCAGAAGAGCCCACTGAGGCAGCCCTTAACCCCAGTGTGCAGAAATTGTCAAAACGTGTTTTTCAGCAGAAATAAACACGTTTTGGCAACTTTGGTCACCACCATGTAACTTATAGGGCAGAAACAGCACACTTTTCAAAACGTGTTTTTCAGCCCGAAATAAACGCGTTTTGTCAGCCCTTGGAATCACAGTGTAACTGCCTAGCTCAGAAGAGCCCACTGAGGCAGCCCTTAACCCCAGTGTGCAGAAATTGTCAAAACGTGTTTTTCAGCAGAAATAAACACGTTTTGGCAACTTTGGTCATCACCATGTAACTTATAGGGCAGAAACAGCACACTTTTCAAAACGTGTTTTTCAGCCCGAAATAAACGCGTTTTGTCAGCCCTTGGAATCACAGAGTAACTGCCTAGCTCAGAAGAGCCCACTGAGGCAGCCCTTAACCCCAGTGCTCAGATATTGTCAAAACGTGTTTTTCAGCAGAAATAAACACGTTTTGGCAACTTTGGTCATCACCATGTAACTTATAGGGCAGAAACAGCACAGTTTTCAAAACGTGTTTTTCAGCCCGAAATAAACGCGTTTTCTCAGCCCTTAGAATCGCAGTGTAACTGCCTGGCTCAGAAGAGCACACTGAGTCAGCCCTTAACCCCAGTGCTCAGAAATTGTCAAAACGTGTTTTTCAGCAGAAATGAACACGTTTTGGCAACTTTGGTCATCACCATGTAACTTATAGGGCAGAAACAGCACAGTTTTCAAAACGTGTTTTTCAGCCCGAAATAAACGCGTTTTGTCAGCCCTTGGAATCACAGTGTAACTGCCTAGCTCAGAAGAGCACACTGAGGCAGCCCTTAACCCCAGTGCTCAGAAATTGTCAAAACGTGTTTTCCAGCAGAAATAAACACGTTTTGGCAACTTTGGTCACCACCATGTAACTTATAGGGCAGAAACAGCACAGTTTTCAAAACGTGTTTTTCAGCCGGAAATAAACGCGTTTTCTCAGCCCTTGGAATCACAGTGTAACTGCCTAGCTCAGAAGAGCCCACTGAGGCAGCCCTTAACCCCAGTGTGCAGAAATTGTCAAAACGTGTTTTTCAGCAGAAATAAACACGTTTTGGCAACTTTGGTCACCACCATGTAACTTATAGGGCAGAAACAGCACAGTTTTCAAAACGTCTTTTTCAGCCCGAAATAAACGCGTTTTGTCAGCCCTTGGAATCACAGTGTAACTGCCTAGCTCAGAAGAGCCCACTGAGGCAGCCCTTAACCCCAGTGTGCAGAAATTGTCAAAACGTGTTTTTCAGCAGAAATAAACACGTTTTGGCAACTTTGGTCATCACCATGTAACTTATACGGCAGAAACAGCACACTTTTCAAAACGTGTTTTTCAGCCCGAAATAAACGCGTTTTGTCAGCCCTTGGAATCACAGTGTAACTGCCTAGCTCAGAAGAGCCCACTGAGGCAGCCCTTAACCCCAGTGCTCAGAAATTGTCAAAACGTGTTTTCCAGCAGAAATAAACACGTTTTGGCAACTTTGGTCACCACCATGTAACTTATAGGGCAGAAACAGCACAGTTTTCAAAACGTGTTTTTCAGCCCGAAATAAACGCGTTTTCTCAGCCCTTAGAATCGCAGTGTAACTGCCTGGCTCAGAAGAGCACACTGAGTCAGCCCTTAACCCCAGTGCTCAGAAATTGTCAAAACGTGTTTTTCAGCAGAAATAAACACGTTTTGGCAACTTTGGTCATCACCATGTAACTTTTAGGGCAGAAACAGCACACTTTTCAAAACGTGTTTTTCAGCCCGAAATAAACGCGTTTTGTCAGCCCTTGGAATCACAGTGTAACTGCCTAGCTCAGAAGAGCCCACTGAGGCAGCCCTTAACCCCAGTATGCAGAAATTGTCAAAACGTGTTTTTCAGCAGAAATAAACACGTTTTGGCAACTTTGGTCACCACCATGTAACTTATAGGGCAAAAACAGCACAGTTTTCAAAACGTGTTTTTCAGCCCGAAATTAACGCGTTTTCTCAGCCCTTAGAATCGCAGTGTAACTGCCTGGCTCAGAAGAGCACACTGAGTCAGCCCTTAACCCCAGTGCTCAGAAATTGTCAAAACGTGTTTTTCAGCAGAAATAAACACGTTTTGGCAACTTTGGTCATCACCATGTAACTTATAGGGCAGAAACAGCACACTTTTCAAAACGTGTTTTTCAGCCCGAAATAAACGCGTTTTGTCAGCCCTTGGAATCACAGTGTAACTGCCTAGCTCAGAAGAGCCCACTGAGGCAGCCCTTAACCCCAGTGCTCAGAAATTGTCAAAACGTGTTTTCCAGCAGAAATAAACACGTTTTGGCAACTTTGGTCACCACCATGTAACTTATAGGGCAGAAACAGCACAGTTTTCAAAACGTGTTTTTCAGCCCGAAATAAACGCGTTTTCTCAGCCCTTAGAATCGCAGTGTAACTGCCTGTCTCAGAAGAGCACACTGAGTCAGCCCTTAACCCCAGTGCTCACAAATTGTCAAAACGTGTTTTTCAGCAGAAATAAACACGTTTTGGCAACTTTGGTCACCACCATGTAACTTATAGGGCAGAAACAGCACAATTTTCAAAACGTGTTTTTCAGCCCGAAATAAACGCGTTTTCTCAGCCCTTAGAATCGCAGTGTAACTGCCTGTCTCAGAAGAGCACACTGAGTCAGCCCTTAACCCCAGTGCTCAGAAATTGTCAAAATGTGTTTTTCAGCAGAAATAAACACGTTTTGGCAACTTTGGTCATCACCATGTAACTTATAGGGCAGAAACAGCACACTTTTCAAAACGTGTTTTTCAGCCCGAAATAAACGCGTTTTGTCAGCCCTTGGAATCACAGTGTAACTGCCTAGCTCAGAAGAGCCCACTGAGGCAGCCCTTAACCCCAGTGTGCAGAAATTGTCAAAACGTGTTTTTCAGCAGAAATAAACACGTTTTGGCAACTTTGGTCATCACCATGTAACTTATAGGGCAGAAACAGCACACTTTTCAAAACGTGTTTTTCAGCCCGAAATAAACGCGTTTTGTCAGCCCTTGGAATCACAGTGTAACTGCCTAGCTCAGAAGAGCCCACTAAGGCAGCCCTTAACCCCAGTGCTCAGAAATTGTCAAAACGTGTTTTCCAGCAGAAATAAACACGTTTTGGCAACTTTGGTCACCACCATGTAACTTATAGGGCAGAAACAGCACAGTTTTCAAAACGTGTTTTTCAGCCGGAAATAAACGCGTTTTGTCAGCCCTTGGAATCACAGTGTAACTGCCTAGCTCAGAAGAGCCCACTGAGGCAGCCCTTAACCCCAGTGTGCAGAAATTGTCAAAACGTGTTTTTCAGCAGAAATAAACACGTTTTGGCAACTTTGGTCATCACCATGTAACTTATAGGGCAGAAACAGCACACTTTTCAAAACGTGTTTTTCAGCCCGAAATAAACGCGTTTTGTCAGCCCTTGGAATCGCAGTGTAACTGCCTGGCTCAGAAGAGCACACTGAGTCAGCCCTTAACCCCAGTGCTCAGAAATTGTCAAAACGTGTTTTTCAGCAGAAATAAACACGTTTTGGCAACTTTGGTCATCACCATGTAACATTTAGGGCAGAAACAGCACACTTTTCAAAACGTGTTTTTCAGCCCGAAATAAACGCGTTTTGTCAGCCCTTGGAATCACAGTGTAACTGCCTAGCTCAGAAGAGCCCACTGAGGCAGCCCTTAACCCCAGTGTGCAGAAATTGTCAAAACGTGTTTTTCAGCAGAAATAAACACGTTTTGGCAACTTTGGTCACCACCATGTAACTTATAGGGCAGAAACAGCACAGTTTTCAAAACGTGTTTTTCAGCCCGAAATAAACGCGTTTTCTCAGCCCTTAGAATCGCAGTGTAACTGCCTGTCCCAGAAGAGCACACAGAGTCAGCCCTTAACCCCAGTGCTCAGAAATTGTCAAAACGTGTTTTTCAGCAGAAATAAACACGTTTTGGCAACTTTGGTCATCACCATGTAACTTATAGGGCAGAAACAGCACACTTTTCAAAACGTGTTTTTCAGCCCGAAATAAACGCGTTTTGTCAGCCCTTGGAATCACAGTGTAACTGCCTAGCTCAGAAGAGCCCACTGAGGCAGCCCTTAACCCCAGTGCTCAGAAATTGTCAAAACGTGTTTTCCAGCAGAAATAAACACGTTTTGGCAACTTTGGTCACCACCATGTAACTTATAGGGCAGAAACAGCACAGTTTTCAAAACGTGTTTTTCAGCCCGAAATAAACGCGTTTTCTCAGCCCTTAGAATCGCAGTGTAACTGCCTGTCTCAGAAGAGCACACTGAGTCAGCCCTTAACCCCAGTGCTCAGAAATTGTCAAAACGTGTTTTTCAGCAGAAATAAACACGTTTTGGCAACTTTGGTCATCACCATGTAACTTATAGGGCAGAAACAGCACAGTTTTCAAAACGTGTTTTTCAGCCCGAAATAAACGCGTTTTGTCAGCCCTTGGAATCACAGTGTAACTGCCTAGCTCAGAAGAGCACACTGAGGCAGCCCTTAACCCCAGTGCTCAGAAATTGTCAAAACGTGTTTTCCAGCAGAAATAAACACGTTTTGGCAACTTTGGTCACCACCATGTAACTTATAGGGCAGAAACAGCACAGTTTTCAAAACGTGTTTTTCAGCCCGAAATAAACGCGTTTTCTCAGCCCTTAGAATCGCAGTGTAACTGCCTGTCTCAGAAGAGCACACTGAGTCAGCCCTTAACCCCAGTGCTCAGAAATTGTCAAAACGTGTTTTTCAGCAGAAATAAACACGTTTTGGCAACTTTGGTCATCACCATGTAACTTATAGGGCAGAAACAGCACACTTTTCAAAACGTGTTTTTCAGCACGAAATAAACGCGTTTTGTCAGCCCTTGGAATCACAGTGTAACTGCCTAGCTCAGAAGAGCCCACTGAGGCAGCCCTTAACCCCAGTGTGCAGAAATTGTCAAAACGTGTTTTTCAGCAGAAATAAACACGTTTTGGCAACTTTGGTCATCACCATGTAACTTATAGGGCAGAAACAGCACAGTTTTCAAAACGTGTTTTTCAGCCCGAAATAAACGCGTTTTGTCAGCCCTTGGAATCACAGTGTAACTGCCTAGCTCAGAAGAGCCCACTGAGGCAGCCCTTAACCCCAGTGTGCAGAAATTGTCAAAACGTGTTTTTCAGCAGAAATAAACACGTTTTGGCAACTTTGGTCATCACCATGTAACTTATAGGGCAGAAACAGCACACTTTTCAAAACGTGTTTTTCAGCCCGAAATAAACGCGTTTTGTCAGCCCTTGGAATCACAGTGTAACTGCCTAGCTCAGAAGAGCCCACTGAGGCAGCCCTTAACCCCAGTGCTCAGAAATTGTCAAAACGTGTTTTCCAGCAGAAATAAACACGTTTTGGCAACTTTGGTCACCACCATGTAACTTATAGGGCAGAAACAGCACAGTTTTCAAAACGTGTTTTTCAGCCCGAAATAAACGCGTTTTCTCAGCCCTTAGAATCGCAGTGTAACTGCCTGGCTCAGAAGACCACACTGAGTCAGCCCTTAACCCCAGTGCTCAGAAATTGTCAAAACGTGTTTTTCAGCAGAAATAAACAGGTTTTGGCAACTTTGGTCATCACCATGTAACTTATAGGGCAGAAACAGCACACTTTTCAAAACGTGTTTTTCAGCCCGAAATAAACGCGTTTTGTCAGCCCTTGGAATCACAGTGTAACTGCCTAGCTCAGAAGAGCCCACTGAGGCAGCCCTTAACCCCAGTGTGCAGAAATTGTCAAAACGTGTTTTTCAGCAGAAATAAACACGTTTTGGCAACTTTGGTCATCACCATGTAACTTATAGGGCAGAAACAGCACACTTTTCAAAACGTGTTTTTCAGCCCGAAATAAACGCGTTTTGTCAGCCCTTGGAATCACAGTGTAACTGCCTAGCTCAGAAGAGCCCACTGAGGCAGCCCTTAACCCCAGTGCTCAGAAATTGTCAAAACGTGTTTTCCAGCAGAAATAAACACGTTTTGGCAACTTTGGTCACCACCATGTAACTTATAGGGCAGAAACAGCACAGTTTTCAAAACGTGTTTTTCAGCCCGAAATAAACGCGTTTTCTCAGCCCTTAGAATCGCAGTGTAACTGCCTGGCTCAGAAGAGCACACTGAGTCAGCCCTTAACCCCAGTGCTCAGAAATTGTCAAAACGTGTTTTTCAGCAGAAATAAACACGTTTTGGCAACTTTGGTCATCACCATGTAACTTTTAGGGCAGAAACAGCACACTTTTCAAAACGTGTTTTTCAGCCCGAAATAAACGCGTTTTGTCAGCCCTTGGAATCACAGTGTAACTGCCTAGCTCAGAAGAGCCCACTGAGGCAGCCCTTAACCCCAGTGTGCAGAAATTGTCAAAACGTGTTTTTCAGCAGAAATAAACACGTTTTGGCAACTTTGGTCACCACCATGTAACTTATAGGGCAGAAACAGCACACTTTTCAAAACGTGTTTTTCAGCCCGAAATAAACGCGTTTTGTCAGCCCTTGGAATCACAGTGTAACTGCCTAGCTCAGAAGAGCCCACTGAGGCAGCCCTTAACCCCAGTGCTCAGAAATTGTCAAAACGTGTTTTCCAGCAGAAATAAACACGTTTTGGCAACTTTGGTCACCACCATGTAACTTATAGGGCAGAAACAGCACAGTTTTCAAAACGTGTTTTTCAGCCCGAAATAAACGCGTTTTCTCAGCCCTTAGAATCGCAGTGTAACTGCCTAGCTCAGAAGAGCCCACTGAGGCAGCCCTTAACCCCAGTGTGCAGAAATTGTCAAAACGTGTTTTTCAGCAGAAATAAACACGTTTTGGCAACTTTCGTCACCACCATGTAACTTATAGGGCAGAAACAGCACAGTTTTCAAAACGTGTTTTTCAGCCCGAAATAAACGCGTTTTGTCAGCCCTTGGAATCACAGTGTAACTGCCTAGCTCAGAAGAGCCCACTGAGGCAGCCCTTAACCCCAGTGTGCAGAAATTGTCAAAACGTGTTTTTCAGCAGAAATAAACACGTTTTGGCAACTTTGGTCATCACCATGTAACTTATAGGGCAGAAACAGCACACTTTTCAAAACGTGTTTTTCAGCCCGAAATAAACGCGTTTTGTCAGCCCTTGGAATCACAGAGTAACTGCCTAGCTCAGAAGAGCACACTGAGGCAGCCCTTAACCCCAGTGCTCAGAAATTGTCAAAACGTGTTTTTCAGCAGAAATAAACACGTTTTGGCAACTTTGGTCATCACCATGTAACTTTTAGGGCAGAAACAGCACACTTTTCAAAACGTGTTTTTCAGCCCGAAATAAACGCGTTTTGTCAGCCCTTGGAATCACAGTGTAACTGCCTAGCTCAGAAGAGCCCACTGAGGCAGCCCTTAACCCCAGTGTGCAGAAATTGTCAAAACGTGTTTTTCAGCAGAAATAAACACGTTTTGGCAACTTTGGTCACCACCATGTAACTTATAGGGCAGAAACAGCACAGTTTTCAAAACGTGTTTTTCAGCCCGAAATAAACGCGTTTTCTCAGCCCTTAGAATCGCAGTGTAACTGCCTGTCCCAGAAGAGCACACAGAGTCAGCCCTTAACCCCAGTGCTCAGAAATTGTCAAAACGTGTTTTTCAGCAGAAATAAACACGTTTTGGCAACTTTGGTCATCACCATGTAACTTATAGGGCAGAAACAGCACACTTTTCAAAACGTGTTTTTCAGCCCGAAATAAACGCGTTTTGTCAGCCCTTGGAATCACAGTGTAACTGCCTAGCTCAGAAGAGCCCACTGAGGCAGCCCTTAACCCCAGTATGCAGAAATTGTCAAAACGTGTTTTTCAGCAGAAATAAACACGTTTTGGCAACTTTGGTCACCACCATGTAACTTATAGGGCAAAAACAGCACAGTTTTCAAAACGTGTTTTTCAGCCCGAAATAAACGCGTTTTCTCAGCCCTTAGAATCGCAGTGTAACTGCCTGGCTCAGAAGAGCACACTGAGTCAGCCCTTAACCCCAGTGCTCAGAAATTGTCAAAACGTGTTTTTCAGCAGAAATAAACACGTTTTGGCAACTTTGGTCATCACCATGTAACTTATAGGGCAGAAACAGCACACTTTTCAAAACGTGTTTTTCAGCCCGAAATAAACGCGTTTTGTCAGCCCTTGGAATCACAGTGTAACTGCCTAGCTCAGAAGAGCCCACTGAGGCAGCCCTTAACCCCAGTGCTCAGAAATTGTCAAAACGTGTTTTCCAGCAGAAATAAACACGTTTTGGCAACTTTGGTCACCACCATGTAACTTATAGGGCAGAAACAGCACAGTTTTCAAAACGTGTTTTTCAGCCCGAAATAAACGCGTTTTCTCAGCCCTTAGAATCGCAGTGTAACTGCCTGTCTCAGAAGAGCACACTGAGTCAGCCTTTAACCCCAGTGCTCACAAATTGTCAAAACGTGTTTTTCAGCAGAAATAAACACGTTTTGGCAACTTTGGTCACCACCATGTAACTTATAGGGCAGAAACAGCACAGTTTTCAAAACGTGTTTTTCAGCCCGAAATAAACGCGTTTTCTCAGCCCTTAGAATCGCAGTGTAACTGCCTGTCTCAGAAGAGCACACTGAGTCAGCCCTTAACCCCAGTGCTCAGAAATTGTCAAAACGTGTTTTTCAGCAGAAATAAACACGTTTTGTCAACTTTGGTCATCACCATGTAACTTATAGGGCAGAAACAGCACACTTTTCAAAACGTGTTTTTCAGCCCGAAATAAACGCGTTTTGTCAGCCCTTGGAATCACAGTGTAACTGCCTAGCTCAGAAGAGCCCACTGAGGCAGCCCTTAACCCCAGTGTGCAGAAATTGTCAAAACGTGTTTTTCAGCAGAAATAAACACGTTTTGGCAACTTTGGTCATCACCATGTAACTTATAGGGCAGAAACAGCACACTTTTCAAAACGTGTTTTTCAGCCCGAAATAAACGCGTTTTGTCAGCCCTTGGAATCACAGTGTAACTGCCTAGCTCAGAAGAGCCCACTAAGGCAGCCCTTAACCCCAGTGCTCAGAAATTGTCAAAACGTGTTTTCCAGCAGAAATAAACACGTTTTGGCAACTTTGGTCACCACCATGTAACTTATAGGGCAGAAACAGCACAGTTTTCAAAACGTGTTTTTCAGCCGGAAATAAACGCGTTTTGTCAGCCCTTGGAATCACAGTGTAACTGCCTAGCTCAGAAGAGCCCACTGAGGCAGCCCTTAACCCCATTGTGCAGAAATTGTCAAAACGTGTTTTTCAGCAGAAATAAACACGTTTTGGCAACTTTGGTCATCACCATGTAACTTATAGGGCAGAAACAGCACACTTTTCAAAACGTGTTTTTCAGCCCGAAATAAACGCGTTTTGTCAGCCCTTGGAATCACAGAGTAACTGCCTAGCTCAGAAGACCACACTGAGTCAGCCCTTAACCCCAGTGCTCAGAAATTGTCAAAACGTGTTTTTCAGCAGAAATAAACACGTTTTGGCAACTTTGGTCATCACCATGTAACTTATAGGGCAGAAACAGCACACTTTTCAAAACGTGTTTTTCAGCCGGAAATAAACGCGTTTTGTCAGCCCTTGGAATCACAGTGTAACTGCCTAGCTCAGAAGAGCCCACTGAGGCAGCCCTTAACCCCATTGTGCAGAAATTGTCAAAACGTGTTTTTCAGCAGAAATAAACACGTTTTGGCAACTTTGGTCATCACCATGTAACTTATAGGGCAGAAACAGCACACTTTTCAAAACGTGTTTTTCAGCCCGAAATAAACGCGTTTTGTCAGCCCTTGGAATCACAGAGTAACTGCCTAGCTCAGAAGAGCCCACTGAGGCAGCCCTTAACCCCAGTGCTCAGAAATTGTCAAAACGTGTTTTTCAGCAGAAATAAACACGTTTTGGCAACTTTGGTCATCACCATGTAACTTATAGGGCAGAAACAGCACAGTTTTCAAAATGTGTTTTTCAGCCCGAAATAAACGCGTTTTCTCAGCCCTTAGAATCGCAGTGTAACTGCCTGTCTCAGAAGAGCACACTGAGTCAGCCCTTAACCCCAGTGCTCAGAAATTGTCAAAACGTGTTTTTCAGCAGAAATAAACACGTTTTGGCAACTTTGGTCATCACCATGTAACTTATAGGGCAGAAACAGCACACTTTTCAAAACGTGTTTTTCAGCCCGAAATAAACGCGTTTTGTCAGCCCTTGGAATCACAGTGTAACTGCCTAGCTCAGAAGAGCCCACTGAGGCAGCCCTTAACCCCAGTGCTCAGAAATTGTCAAAACGTGTTTTTCAGCAGAAATAAACACGTTTTGGCAACTTTGGTCACCACCATGTAACTTATAGGGCAGAAACAGCACAGTTTTCAAAACGTGTTTTTCAGCCGGAAATAAACGCGTTTTGTCAGCCCTTGGAATCACAGTGTAACTGCCTAGCTCAGAAGAGCCCACTGAGGCAGCCCTTAACCCCAGTGTGCAGAAATTGTCAAAACGTGTTTTTCAGCAGAAATAAACACGTTTTGGCAACTTTGGTCATCACCATGTAACTTATAGGGCAGAAACAGCACACTTTTCAAAACGTGTTTTTCAGCCCGAAATAAACGCGTTTTGTCAGCCCTTGGAATCACAGAGTAACTGCCTAGCTCAGAAGAGCCCACTGAGGCAGCCCTTAACCCCAGTGCTCAGAAATTGTCAAAACGTGTTTTTCAGCAGAAATAAACACGTTTTGGCAACTTTGGTCATCACCATGTAACTTATAGGGCAGAAACAGCACAGTTTTCAAAACGTGTTTTTCAGCCCGAAATAAACGCGTTTTCTCAGCCCTTAGAATCGCAGTGTAACTGCCTGGCTCAGAAGACCACACTGAGTCAGCCCTTAACCCCAGTGCTCAGAAATTGTCAAAACGTGTTTTTCAGCAGAAATAAACACGTTTTGGCAACTTTGGTCATCACCATGTAACTTATAGGGCAGAAACAGCACAGTTTTCAAAACGTGTTTTTCAGCCCGAAATAAACGCGTTTTGTCAGCCCTTGGAATCACAGTGTAACTGCCTAGCTCAGAAGAGCCCACTGAGGCAGCCCTTAACCCCAGTGCTCAGAAATTGTCAAAACGTGTTTTCCAGCAGAAATAAACACGTTTTGGCAACTTTGGTCACCACCATGTAACTTATAGGGCAGAAACAGCACAGTTTTCAAAACGTGTTTTTCAGCCCGAAATAAACGCGTTTTCTCAGCCCTTAGAATCGCAGTGTAACTGCCTGTCTCAGAAGAGCACACTGAGTCAGCCCTTAACCCCAGTGCTCAGAAATTGTCAAAACGTGTTTTTCAGCAGAAATAAACACGTTTTGGCAACTTTGGTCATCACCATGTAACTTATAGGGCAGAAACAGCACACTTTTCAAAACGTGTTTTTCAGCCCGAAATAAACGCGTTTTGTCAGCCCTTGGAATCACAGTGTAACTGCCTAGCTCAGAAGAGCCCACTGAGGCAGCCCTTAACCCCAGTGTGCAGAAATTGTCAAAACGTGTTTTTCAGCAGAAATAAACACGTTTTGGCAACTTTGGTCATCACCATGTAACTTATAGGGCAGAAACAGCACACTTTTCAAAACCTGTTTTTCAGCCCGAAATAAACGCGTTTTGTCAGCCCTTGGAATCACAGTGTAACTGCCTAGCTCAGAAGAGCCCACTGAGGCAGCCCTTAACCCCAGTGTGCAGAAATTGTCAAAACGTGTTTTTCAGCAGAAATAAACACGTTTTGGCAACTTTGGTCATCACCATGTAACTTATAGGGCAGAAACAGCACACTTTTCAAAACCTGTTTTTCAGCCCGAAATAAACGCGTTTTGTCAGCCCTTGGAATCACAGAGTAACTGCCTAGCTCAGAAGAGCACACTGAGGCAGCCCTTAACCCCAGTCCTCAGAAATTGTCAAAACGTGTTTTTCAGCAGAAATAAACACGTTTTGGCAACTTTGGTCACCACCATGTAACTTATAGGGCAGAAACAGCACAGTTTTCAAAACGTGTTTTTCAGCCCGAAATAAACGCGTTTTGTCAGCCCTTGGAATCACAGTGTAACTGCCTAGCTCAGAAGAGCCCACTGAGGCAGCCCTTAACCCCAGTGCTCAGAAATTGTCAAAACGTGTTTTCCAGCAGAAATAAACACGTTTTGGCAACTTTGGTCACCACCATGTAACTTATAGGGCAGAAACAGCACAGTTTTCAAAACGTGTTTTTCAGCCCGAAATAAACGCGTTTTCTCAGCCCTTAGAATCGCAGTGTAACTGCCTGTCTCAGAAGAGCACACTGAGTCAGCCCTTAACCCCAGTGCTCAGAAATTGTCAAAACGTGTTTTTCAGCAGAAATAAACACGTTTTGGCAACTTTGGTCATCACCATGTAACTTATAGGGCAGAAACAGCACACTTTTCAAAACGTGTTTTTCAGCCCGAAATAAACGCGTTTTGTCAGCCCTTGGAATCACAGTGTAACTGCCTAGCTCAGAAGAGCCCACTGAGGCAGCCCTTAACCCCAGTGTGCAGAAATTGTCAAAACGTGTTTTTCAGCAGAAATAAACACGTTTTGGCAACTTTGGTCATCACCATGTAACTTATAGGGCAGAAACAGCACACTTTTCAAAACCTGTTTTTCAGCCCGAAATAAACGCGTTTTGTCAGCCCTTGGAATCACAGAGTAACTGCCTAGCTCAGAAGAGCACACTGAGGCAGCCCTTAACCCCAGTCCTCAGAAATTGTCAAAACGTGTTTTTCAGCAGAAATAAACACGTTTTGGCAACTTTGGTCACCACCATGTAACTTATAGGGCAGAAACAGCACAGTTTTCAAAACGTGTTTTTCAGCCCGAAATAAACGCGTTTTGTCAGCCCTTGGAATCACAGAGTAACTGCCTAGCTCAGAAGAGCCCACTGAGGCAGCCCTTAACCCCAGTGCTCAGAAATTGTCAAAACGTGTTTTTCAGCAGAAATAAACACGTTTTGGCAACTTTGGTCATCACCATGTAACTTATAGGGCAGAAACAGCACAGTTTTCAAAACGTGTTTTTCAGCCCGAAATAAACGCGTTTTCTCAGCCCTTAGAATCGCAGTGTAACTGCCTGGCTCAGAAGAGCACACTGAGTCAGCCCTTAACCCCAGTGCTCAGAAATTGTCAAAACGTGTTTTTCAGCAGATATAAACACGTTTTGGCAACTTTGGTCATCACCATGTAACTTATAGGGCAGAAACAGCACACTTTTCAAAACGTGTTTTTCAGCCCGAAATAAACGCGTTTTGTCAGCCCTTGGAATCACAGTGTAACTGCCTAGCTCAGAAGAGCCCACTGAGGCAGCCCTTAACCCCAGTGTGCAGAAATTGTCAAAACGTGTTTTTCAGCAGAAATAAACACGTTTTGGCAACTTTGGTCATCACCATGTAACTTATAGGGCAGAAACAGCACACTTTTCAAAACGTGTTTTTCAGCCCGAAATAAACGCGTTTTGTCAGCCCTTGGAATCACAGAGTAACTGCCTAGCTCAGAAGAGCACACTGAGGCAGCCCTTAACCCCAGTCCTCAGAAATTGTCAAAACGTGTTTTTCAGCAGAAATAAACACGTTTTGGCAACTTTGGTCACCACCATGTAACTTATAGGGCAGAAACAGCACAGTTTTCAAAACGTGTTTTTCAGCCCGAAATAAACGCGTTTTGTCAGCCCTTGGAATCACAGAGTAACTGCCTAGCTCAGAAGAGCCCACTGAGGCAGCCCTTAACCCCAGTGCTCAGAAATTGTCAAAACGTGTTTTTCAGCAGAAATAAACACGTTTTGGCAACTTTGGTCATCACCATGTAACTTATAGGGCAGAAACAGCACAGTTTTCAAAACGTGTTTTTCAGCCCGAAATAAACGCGTTTTCTCAGCCCTTAGAATCGCAGTGTAACTGCCTGGCTCAGAAGAGCACACTGAGTCAGCCCTTAACCCCAGTGCTCAGAAATTGTCAAAACGTGTTTTTCAGCAGATATAAACACGTTTTGGCAACTTTGGTCATCACCATGTAACTTATAGGGCAGAAACAGCACAGTTTTCAAAACGTGTTTTTCAGCCCGAAATAAACGCGTTTTCTCAGCCCTTAGAATCGCAGTGTAACTGCCTGTCTCAGAAGAGCACACTGAGTCAGCCCTTAACCCCAGTGCTCAGAAATTGTCAAAACGTGTTTTTCAGCAGAAATAAACACGTTTTGGCAACTTTGGTCACCACCATGTAACTTATAGGGCAAAAACAGCACAGTTTTCAAAACGTGTTTTTCAGCCCGAAATAAACGCGTTTTCACAGCCCTTAGAATCGCAGTGTAACTGCCTGGCTCAGAAGAGCACACTGAGTCAGCCCTTAACCCCAGTGCTCAGAAATTGTCAAAACGTGTTTTTCAGCAGAAATAAACACGTTTTGGCAACTTTGGTCATCACCATGTAACTTATAGGGCAGAAACAGCACACTTTTCAAAACGTGTTTTTCAGCCCGAAATAAACGCGTTTTGTCAGCCCTTGGAATCACAGTGTAACTGCCTAGCTCAGAAGAGCCCACTGAGGCAGCCCTTAACCCCAGTGCTCAGAAATTGTCAAAACGTGTTTTTCAGCAGAAATAAACACGTTTTGGCAACTTTGGTCATCACCATGTAACTTTTAGGGCAGAAACAGCACACTTTTCAAAACGTGTTTTTCAGCACGAAATAAACGCGTTTTGTCAGCCCTTGGAATCACAGTGTAACTGCCTAGCTCAGAAGAGCCCACTGAGGCAGCCCTTAACCCCAGTGTGCAGAAATTGTCAAAACGTGTTTTTCAGCAGAAATAAACACGTTTTGGCAACTTTGGTCACCACCATGTAACTTATAGGGCAGAAACAGCACAGTTTTCAAAACGTGTTTTTCAGCCCGAAATAAACGCGTTTTCACAGCCCTTAGAATCGCAGTGTAACTGCCTGTCTCAGAAGAGCACACTGAGTCAGCCCTTAACCCCAGTGCTCAGAAATTGTCAAAACGTGTTTTTCAGCAGAAATAAACACGTTTTGGCAACTTTGGTCATCACCATGTAACTTATAGGGCAGAAACAGCACACTTTTCAAAACGTGTTTTTCAGCCCGAAATAAACGCGTTTTGTCAGCCCTTGGAATCACAGTGTAACTGCCTAGCTCAGAAGAGCCCACTGAGGCAGCCCTTAACCCCAGTGTGCAGAAATTGTCAAAACGTGTTTTTCAGCAGAAATAAACACGTTTTGGCAACTTTGGTCATCACCATGTAACTTATAGGGCAGAAACAGCACACTTTTCAAAACGTGTTTTTCAGCCCGAAATAAACGCGTTTTGTCAGCCCTTGGAATAACAGTGTAACTGCCTAGCTCAGAAGAGCCCACTGAGGCAGCCCTTAACCCCAGTGCTCAGAAATTGTCAAAACGTGTTTTCCAGCAGAAATAAACACGTTTTGGCAACTTTGGTCACCACCATGTAACTTATAGGGCAGAAACAGCACAGTTTTCAAAACGTGTTTTTCAGCCGGAAATAAACGCGTTTTGTCAGCCCTTGGAATCACAGTGTAACTGCCTAGCTCAGAAGAGCCCACTGAGGCAGCCCTTAACCCCAGTGTGCAGAAATTGTCAAAACGTGTTTTTCAGCAGAAATAAACACGTTTTGGCAACTTTGGTCATCACCATGTAACTTATAGGGCAGAAACAGCACAGTTTTCAAAACGTGTTTTTCAGCCCGAAATAAACGCGTTTTGTCAGCCCTTGGAATCACAGTGTAACTGCCTAGCTCAGAAGAGCCCACTGAGGCAGCCCTTAACCCCAGTGTGCAGAAATTGTCAAAACGTGTTTTTCAGCAGAAATAAACACGTTTTGGCAACTTTGGTCATCACCATGTAACTTATAGGGCAGAAACAGCACACTTTTCAAAACGTGTTTTTCAGCCCGAAATAAACGCGTTTTGTCAGCCCTTGGAATCACAGTGTAACTGCCTAGCTCAGAAAAGCCCACTGAGGCAGCCCTTAACCCCAGTGCTCAGAAATTGTCAAAACGTGTTTTCCAGCAGAAATAAACACGTTTTGGCAACTTTGGTCACCACCATGTAACTTATAGGGCAGAAACAGCACAGTTTTCAAAACGTGTTTTTCAGCCCGAAATAAACGCGTTTTCTCAGCCCTTAGAATCGCAGTGTAACTGCCTGGCTCAGAAGACCACACTGAGTCAGCCCTTAACCCCAGTGCTCAGAAATTGTCAAAACGTGTTTTTCAGCAGAAATAAACACGTTTTGGCAACTTTGGTCATCACCATGTAACTTATAGGGCAGAAACAGCACACTTTTCAAAACGTGTTTTTCAGCCCGAAATAAACGCGTTTTGTCAGCCCTTGGAATCACAGTGTAACTGCCTAGCTCAGAAGAGCCCACTGAGGCAGCCCTTAACCCCAGTGTGCAGAAATTGTCAAAACGTGTTTTTCAGCAGAAATAAACACGTTTTGGCAACTTTGGTCATCACCATGTAACTTATAGGGCAGAAACAGCACACTTTTCAAAACGTGTTTTTCAGCCCGAAATAAACGCGTTTTGTCAGCCCTTGGAATCACAGTGTAACTGCCTAGCTCAGAAGAGCCCACTAAGGCAGCCCTTAACCCCAGTGCTCAGAAATTGTCAAAACGTGTTTTCCAGCAGAAATAAACACGTTTTGGCAACTTTGGTCACCACCATGTAACTTATAGGGCAGAAACAGCACAGTTTTCAAAACGTGTTTTTCAGCCGGAAATAAACGCGTTTTGTCAGCCCTTGGAATCACAGTGTAACTGCCTAGCTCAGAAGAGCCCACTGAGGCAGCCCTTAACCCCATTGTGCAGAAATTGTCAAAACGTGTTTTTCAGCAGAAATAAACACGTTTTGGCAACTTTGGTCATCACCATGTAACTTATAGGGCAGAAACAGCACACTTTTCAAAACGTGTTTTTCAGCCCGAAATAAACGCGTTTTGTCAGCCCTTGGAATCACAGAGTAACTGCCTAGCTCAGAAGACCACACTGAGTCAGCCCTTAACCCCAGTGCTCAGAAATTGTCAAAACGTGTTTTTCAGCAGAAATAAACACGTTTTGGCAACTTTGGTCATCACCATGTAACTTATAGGGCAGAAACAGCACACTTTTCAAAACGTGTTTTTCAGCCGGAAATAAACGCGTTTTGTCAGCCCTTGGAATCACAGTGTAACTGCCTAGCTCAGAAGAGCCCACTGAGGCAGCCCTTAACCCCATTGTGCAGAAATTGTCAAAACGTGTTTTTCAGCAGAAATAAACACGTTTTGGCAACTTTGGTCATCACCATGTAACTTATAGGGCAGAAACAGCACACTTTTCAAAACGTGTTTTTCAGCCCGAAATAAACGCGTTTTGTCAGCCCTTGGAATCACAGAGTAACTGCCTAGCTCAGAAGAGCCCACTGAGGCAGCCCTTAACCCCAGTGCTCAGAAATTGTCAAAACGTGTTTTTCAGCAGAAATAAACACGTTTTGGCAACTTTGGTCATCACCATGTAACTTATAGGGCAGAAACAGCACAGTTTTCAAAATGTGTTTTTCAGCCCGAAATAAACGCGTTTTCTCAGCCCTTAGAATCGCAGTGTAACTGCCTGTCTCAGAAGAGCACACTGAGTCAGCCCTTAACCCCAGTGCTCAGAAATTGTCAAAACGTGTTTTTCAGCAGAAATAAACACGTTTTGGCAACTTTGGTCATCACCATGTAACTTATAGGGCAGAAACAGCACACTTTTCAAAACGTGTTTTTCAGCCCGAAATAAACGCGTTTTGTCAGCCCTTGGAATCACAGTGTAACTGCCTAGCTCAGAAGAGCCCACTGAGGCAGCCCTTAACCCCAGTGCTCAGAAATTGTCAAAACGTGTTTTTCAGCAGAAATAAACACGTTTTGGCAACTTTGGTCACCACCATGTAACTTATAGGGCAGAAACAGCACAGTTTTCAAAACGTGTTTTTCAGCCGGAAATAAACGCGTTTTGTCAGCCCTTGGAATCACAGTGTAACTGCCTAGCTCAGAAGAGCCCACTGAGGCAGCCCTTAACCCCAGTGTGCAGAAATTGTCAAAACGTGTTTTTCAGCAGAAATAAACACGTTTTGGCAACTTTGGTCATCACCATGTAACTTATAGGGCAGAAACAGCACACTTTTCAAAACGTGTTTTTCAGCCCGAAATAAACGCGTTTTGTCAGCCCTTGGAATCACAGAGTAACTGCCTAGCTCAGAAGAGCCCACTGAGGCAGCCCTTAACCCCAGTGCTCAGAAATTGTCAAAACGTGTTTTTCAGCAGAAATAAACACGTTTTGGCAACTTTGGTCATCACCATGTAACGTATAGGGCAGAAACAGCACAGTTTTCAAAACGTGTTTTTCAGCCCGAAATAAACGCGTTTTCTCAGCCCTTAGAATCGCAGTGTAACTGCCTGGCTCAGAAGACCACACTGAGTCAGCCCTTAACCCCAGTGCTCAGAAATTGTCAAAACGTGTTTTTCAGCAGAAATAAACACGTTTTGGCAACTTTGGTCATCACCATGTAACTTATAGGGCAGAAACAGCACAGTTTTCAAAACGTGTTTTTCAGCCCGAAATAAACGCGTTTTGTCAGCCCTTGGAATCACAGTGTAACTGCCTAGCTCAGAAGAGCCCACTGAGGCAGCCCTTAACCCCAGTGCTCAGAAATTGTCAAAACGTGTTTTCCAGCAGAAATAAACACGTTTTGGCAACTTTGGTCACCACCATGTAACTTATAGGGCAGAAACAGCACAGTTTTCAAAACGTGTTTTTCAGCCCGAAATAAACGCGTTTTCTCAGCCCTTAGAATCGCAGTGTAACTGCCTGTCTCAGAAGAGCACACTGAGTCAGCCCTTAACCCCAGTGCTCAGAAATTGTCAAAACGTGTTTTTCAGCAGAAATAAACACGTTTTGGCAACTTTGGTCATCACCATGTAACTTATAGGGCAGAAACAGCACACTTTTCAAAACGTGTTTTTCAGCCCGAAATAAACGCGTTTTGTCAGCCCTTGGAATCACAGTGTAACTGCCTAGCTCAGAAGAGCCCACTGAGGCAGCCCTTAACCCCAGTGTGCAGAAATTGTCAAAACGTGTTTTTCAGCAGAAATAAACACGTTTTGGCAACTTTGGTCATCACCATGTAACTTATAGGGCAGAAACAGCACACTTTTCAAAACCTGTTTTTCAGCCCGAAATAAACGCGTTTTGTCAGCCCTTGGAATCACAGTGTAACTGCCTAGCTCAGAAGAGCCCACTGAGGCAGCCCTTAACCCCAGTGTGCAGAAATTGTCAAAACGTGTTTTTCAGCAGAAATAAACACGTTTTGGCAACTTTGGTCATCACCATGTAACTTATAGGGCAGAAACAGCACACTTTTCAAAACCTGTTTTTCAGCCCGAAATAAACGCGTTTTGTCAGCCCTTGGAATCACAGAGTAACTGCCTAGCTCAGAAGAGCACACTGAGGCAGCCCTTAACCCCAGTCCTCAGAAATTGTCAAAACGTGTTTTTCAGCAGAAATAAACACGTTTTGGCAACTTTGGTCACCACCATGTAACTTATAGGGCAGAAACAGCACAGTTTTCAAAACGTGTTTTTCAGCCCGAAATAAACGCGTTTTGTCAGCCCTTGGAATCACAGTGTAACTGCCTAGCTCAGAAGAGCCCACTGAGGCAGCCCTTAACCCCAGTGCTCAGAAATTGTCAAAACGTGTTTTCCAGCAGAAATAAACACGTTTTGGCAACTTTGGTCACCACCATGTAACTTATAGGGCAGAAACAGCACAGTTTTCAAAACGTGTTTTTCAGCCCGAAATAAACGCGTTTTCTCAGCCCTTAGAATCGCAGTGTAACTGCCTGTCTCAGAAGAGCACACTGAGTCAGCCCTTAACCCCAGTGCTCAGAAATTGTCAAAACGTGTTTTTCAGCAGAAATAAACACGTTTTGGCAACTTTGGTCATCACCATGTAACTTATAGGGCAGAAACAGCACACTTTTCAAAACGTGTTTTTCAGCCCGAAATAAACGCGTTTTGTCAGCCCTTGGAATCACAGTGTAACTGCCTAGCTCAGAAGAGCCCACTGAGGCAGCCCTTAACCCCAGTGTGCAGAAATTGTCAAAACGTGTTTTTCAGCAGAAATAAACACGTTTTGGCAACTTTGGTCATCACCATGTAACTTATAGGGCAGAAACAGCACACTTTTCAAAACCTGTTTTTCAGCCCGAAATAAACGCGTTTTGTCAGCCTTGGAATCACAGAGTAACTGCCTAGCTCAGAAGAGCACACTGAGGCAGCCCTTAACCCCAGTCCTCAGAAATTGTCAAAACGTGTTTTTCAGCAGAAATAAACACGTTTTGGCAACTTTGGTCACCACCATGTAACTTATAGGGCAGAAACAGCACAGTTTTCAAAACGTGTTTTTCAGCCCGAAATAAACGCGTTTTGTCAGCCCTTGGAATCACAGAGTAACTGCCTAGCTCAGAAGAGCCCACTGAGGCAGCCCTTAACCCCAGTGCTCAGAAATTGTCAAAACGTGTTTTTCAGCAGAAATAAACACGTTTTGGCAACTTTGGTCATCACCATGTAACTTATAGGGCAGAAACAGCACAGTTTTCAAAACGTGTTTTTCAGCCCGAAATAAACGCGTTTTCTCAGCCCTTAGAATCGCAGTGTAACTGCCTGGCTCAGAAGAGCACACTGAGTCAGCCCTTAACCCCAGTGCTCAGAAATTGTCAAAACGTGTTTTTCAGCAGATATAAACACGTTTTGGCAACTTTGGTCATCACCATGTAACTTATAGGGCAGAAACAGCACACTTTTCAAAACGTGTTTTTCAGCCCGAAATAAACGCGTTTTGTCAGCCCTTGGAATCACAGTGTAACTGCCTAGCTCAGAAGAGCCCACTGAGGCAGCCCTTAACCCCAGTGTGCAGAAATTGTCAAAACGTGTTTTTCAGCAGAAATAAACACGTTTTGGCAACTTTGGTCATCACCATGTAACTTATAGGGCAGAAACAGCACACTTTTCAAAACGTGTTTTTCAGCCCGAAATAAACGCGTTTTGTCAGCCCTTGGAATCACAGAGTAACTGCCTAGCTCAGAAGAGCACACTGAGGCAGCCCTTAACCCCAGTCCTCAGAAATTGTCAAAACGTGTTTTTCAGCAGAAATAAACACGTTTTGGCAACTTTGGTCACCACCATGTAACTTATAGGGCAGAAACAGCACAGTTTTCAAAACGTGTTTTTCAGCCCGAAATAAACGCGTTTTGTCAGCCCTTGGAATCACAGAGTAACTGCCTAGCTCAGAAGAGCCCACTGAGGCAGCCCTTAACCCCAGTGCTCAGAAATTGTCAAAACGTGTTTTTCAGCAGAAATAAACACGTTTTGGCAACTTTGGTCATCACCATGTAACTTATAGGGCAGAAACAGCACAGTTTTCAAAACGTGTTTTTCAGCCCGAAATAAACGCGTTTTCTCAGCCCTTAGAATCGCAGTGTAACTGCCTGGCTCAGAAGAGCACACTGAGTCAGCCCTTAACCCCAGTGCTCAGAAATTGTCAAAACGTGTTTTTCAGCAGATATAAACACGTTTTGGCAACTTTGGTCATCACCATGTAACTTATAGGGCAGAAACAGCACAGTTTTCAAAACGTGTTTTTCAGCCCGAAATAAACGCGTTTTCTCAGCCCTTAGAATCGCAGTGTAACTGCCTGTCTCAGAAGAGCACACTGAGTCAGCCCTTAACCCCAGTGCTCAGAAATTGTCAAAACGTGTTTTTCAGCAGAAATAAAACACGTTTTGGCAACTTTGGTCACCACCATGTAACTTATAGGGCAAAAACAGCACAGTTTTCAAAACGTGTTTTTCAGCCCGAAATAAACGCGTTTTCACAGCCCTTAGAATCGCAGTGTAACTGCCTGGCTCAGAAGAGCACACTGAGTCAGCCCTTAACCCCAGTGCTCAGAAATTGTCAAAACGTGTTTTTCAGCAGAAATAAACACGTTTTGGCAACTTTGGTCATCACCATGTAACTTATAGGGCAGAAACAGCACACTTTTCAAAACGTGTTTTTCAGCCCGAAATAAACGCGTTTTGTCAGCCCTTGGAATCACAGTGTAACTGCCTAGCTCAGAAGAGCCCACTGAGGCAGCCCTTAACCCCAGTGCTCAGAAATTGTCAAAACGTGTTTTTCAGCAGAAATAAACACGTTTTGGCAACTTTGGTCATCACCATGTAACTTTTAGGGCAGAAACAGCACACTTTTCAAAACGTGTTTTTCAGCACGAAATAAACGCGTTTTGTCAGCCCTTGGAATCACAGTGTAACTGCCTAGCTCAGAAGAGCCCACTGAGGCAGCCCTTAACCCCAGTGTGCAGAAATTGTCAAAACGTGTTTTTCAGCAGAAATAAACACGTTTTGGCAACTTTGGTCACCACCATGTAACTTATAGGGCAGAAACAGCACAGTTTTCAAAACGTGTTTTTCAGCCCGAAATAAACGCGTTTTCACAGCCCTTAGAATCGCAGTGTAACTGCCTGTCTCAGAAGAGCACACTGAGTCAGCCCTTAACCCCAGTGCTCAGAAATTGTCAAAACGTGTTTTTCAGCAGAAATAAACACGTTTTGGCAACTTTGGTCATCACCATGTAACTTATAGGGCAGAAACAGCACACTTTTCAAACGTGTTTTTCAGGCCCGAAATAAACGCGTTTTGTCAGCCCTTGGAATTCACAGTG